>NC_139514.1:63665261-63889557 GCF_947247035.1 Vipera ursinii
CTTAAAATACCAACATGGAAGAAGACCAGGAACAAAATGTATTTATAGATGAAGATCAATAAACTCTTGCTATGTTAAAAACACTAATCCAAATTCTTACCACAACCAATGAAATACTAAGAGGCTATGTGAAGGAACAAGAAGACAGCCCAGATATGAAAGCCCAAACTTTGACCACAATTAAAGAACCATCTATACAAAATACAATAGAAAAAAATGAAACATTCAAGTACCATGACAGAAGAATCTACTATTAAACAAATATTGATATTTGAAAATCCAGAAAACACATTGACAACCTGAAAAAAGGAAAAAAGGTTTCTTATACAACTCAGAAGGAACTAGAGGATCTAGAAAAAGAACAGTTGGATGAGAAGACAAACAATTCAGAACAACTACATCGATATGGAAGAATAAAGAGATGACCCACTAGACTTACAAGTCCTCTCAAAAAAATGGTGATCGGATGGTTTTGCCAATATCAATATTAAGCTGACTTTGTAATAATGCCGCTTGGGGAGTGTGTGAAAGCCCTAATAAGCAGGCATATACATAGAATGAAGGCTACTGCCAAGCTTGTAAGCCGCCCTGAGTCTTCGGAGAAGGGCGGGATATAAATGGAATTAAAATAAATAAATAAATAAATAAAATAATATACATGATATTACAAGGAGATTGGTTCGATGACCCAAAAACAAGGACATGGAAGATGATTTGGCAAAGGAAAAAAGCTAGAATAAGACTCAAGAAGAATGGAGTTTCGACCATCTTATTGAAATCTGAAACAGAATGTACTTAAATAGATAAGATGTGTATGTTGAACACAAGACATTGTTATGAACTGAGATAAAGAAAAATTTGGGGTTATTAAAATGTAGCAGTATAAATACTAATAACTAATTTGAATATTGATTTGTGCATAAAGGTCATGTAAAGGTGAATAGATAAGCTAAAAACTTACTGTTGAAAGTAATAAATAGGTCTATATGGAATGTTAAAAATGAAAATTATCAGTTTAAGCAAGAGATAGCAGATATAAAGAGGAAGAGAGGAAGCATTAAATATTGAAATAAAAAGAAACTTTGATTACTACTTAAAAAAACAACTGAAAATTAGCAAAAAGGAAGGATATCATATTGTATCCTTAACTTGTTGACATAGAAGGTGAGAAGTTAAGTAAATGGGATGTGCATTTTGAATATTAGATTTTGTGAGGAATGGTGATAGATGAATTGGGAGTATACTAAAAATCTTGGGAATGATAAATATCAAACATTAAATCTAAATGTTAGTGGAAATTAAAATTGAAAAATCTATTAGGTCATTGATTGTCTAAAAGATTGTATGTTAAAACAATTAGAATATGTGTAAACTAAAAACTATGGATATATGTAAGAAAGTTATTTTCTATGTGATGGATAGGATAAAACTTGTCTTTTAATTTACAAATACACAGTATATATGAAGGGAAAAAGAGAGGAAATATTTATGTAGCAATTTGAAATCTGTACTAATGATATCTGTATGCAATTGAATTACTACTACCGAGCCACCAAGTTGCTTTTCAAATATGTGAATGTAATATCAGAAAATTAATAAAAATTTGTATAAAAAAATAAAGTTTGCTGCTGTCTGCTCCCTCAACAAAACAAGAACTCAAGAGTCTCATTCTTAACTCTCTGTCATAATTAAGCTCAGCCACACATACGTTGTGTCTGAATCCCTTATGTATTGAAATCCAGCTGACAGGTTTCTGTGGAGCATCATTGTAAAGCAATAGAAAAGCAGATCTTTCAACTGATGGTGGATTATCTGGCAATAGTTGGATGCTATATTGCCAGAAGGATAGATTCGTCCATATTATGGTGTATGCTGGTTTGAAATGCCAATAATGATATAGATCTAGCAAAAGTTACCATATGTGTATTGATCTATGTGGAAAATATCCCAAATCCATAACTGCATAATCCTAATTAAAATATCACAACAGGGAATGTAAGCTTTTGAATGCTACAGAACCAACAAGGATTATTCTTATTTATTATTATTATTTATTAAAGTTTTATACCGCCCTTCTCCCGAGGGACTCACGGTGGTGTACAGGGCAATAAATATCAAAATGTAAATACAAAAGTTAAAAAAGAGATTAAAAAGAATTAAATAATTATGCCCAATAATACAATACTAAAAATGTGTTAAAACTTATTTAAATCCAACCCCAAACCCATCAGACCAGGCCAGATTGTTCAAATAGATAAGTTTTTAAATCACGCCGAAAGGAGCGCAGGTCGAGGGCCATCCGGAGCTCAACCAGGAGGCGGTTCCACAGGTCTGGCACGCCCACAGAGAATGCCCTCCCCCGGGGGCCACCAATCAATATTCTTTGATCGGAGGCAACCTGAGGAGGCCCTCTCTGTGGGAGCGCACTGGACGGATGGAAGTTGATGCCAGCAGCAGGTGCTGCCGTAGGTAATCCGCACCCATGCCATATAGGGCTTTGTAGGTCATAACCAGCACATTGAATCTCACCCAGAGGGCAACCGGCAGCCAATGCAGCTCGCGGAGCAGAGGTGTAACATGGGAGTATCGGGAGACCCCCAACACAACTCGCGCAGCTGCATTCTGCACCAGTTGAAGCCTCCGGGTGGTCCGCAAGGGCAGCCCCATGTAGAGAGCGTTGCAGTAGTCCAAACGAGAGGTCACGAGCGCATGAGTGACTGTACGCAAGGCATCCCGGTCTAGATAGGGCTGCAACTGGCGCACCAGGTGAACCTGGGCGAAGGCCCCCCTAGTCACAGCTCCTATATGATCTTCTAAGGAGAGCCATGAATCTAGAAGGACCCCCAAGTTGCGAGCCCTATCTACGGGAGGTAATAGCTCACTCCCCCATAGAAAGAGATGGAATATTCTGAATATCCTGAGATGCCGACACGTACAGCCACTCAGTCTTGTCAGGGTTGAGTCGAAGCCTGTTCCTCCCCATCCAGACCCGAACCACCTCCAGGCAACGGGACATCACGTCGAGGGCATCACTGGGCTGGTTTGGGGTCGAAATAAAAAGCTGGGTATCATCAGCGTACTGATGATAACCAACTCCAAAACCACAAATGATCTCACCCAGAGGCTTCATGTAGATGTTGAACAGGAGAGGCGAGAGGACTGATCCCTGAGGAACTCCACAAACAAGGGGCCTCAAGGTCGACCTCTGCCCTATCATGCTTCATTTAGTGACTGTTCACAATTATGATGACAATGAAAACTAACTTTGTGACCAATATTCACATGATCTTTGCAGGCCTATAAAGTAAAGAAAAGCTGAAGTAAGATTATAACCAACCACTTTGCTTAATGACTGGGCTGCTGGTCCCAATTGTAGTTGCTAATGAGGACTACATTTGAAGTACATGGCAGACAATTAGTTCAATTTTTGCATTTTTCTTCCATTCATACATCATTATGAACATTAGTTTCTTAGTATAAGCAGGGCTTTTTTTCTCATAGAACACTCAGAACGGTGTTCCAGCACCTTTTTTTTGCAAAAAAAGCTGCCTCTATTGGCTTTAGGAGTAGGCAATCTTGGCTCTTTTTTATGACTCGTAGACTTCAACTCTCAGAAATCCTGAGCTAGCCACACTGAGGGGAAAGAGAGAGGTTTCCAAGCTGAGCCATGCTGGCTCAGGAATTCTGGGAGTTGAAGTCCTTGAGTCATAAAAGAGCCAAGGTTGCCTACCCTGCACTAGAGGAGGACATTAAAATTATTTACAAGGTTACTTCTTTAGGAACTAAACTTTTAAAATCTAAAGCAGCTAATTCAAAAAAGCCAACAGGAAAGAACCTCACATTTTTCATGTGCTGCTGTCTTTTGGAAGGTAAAATTAGATAACAAAATAATCTATTTCCTATGTTAACACCTCTGCAATGAAATAAAAAAGGTAACAGGAAAGAAATGAGAAACATTTTTCTCAATGTAATATGTTTAATTTAGCTGATGCTAGGAAAAAAAATAGTATATTTTGTACACTCTTGAAAACTATTTTGAATCTATAACCATCTATTTAAACTAAACCACTTTAAATAAACAATTCTTAAGAATGAAATATTCTTAATTTGGACTTTACTTTGACTGTTGACTAGTTTTGAGTGTTGTGTGTTTTGAAAAATAGATTATTTAGAATCTAGTTATGTTGCACTTCAGTCTTTAAATAATTAACCTAGTATATACAGAACAATATATGATGTTTTCCATGGTGAGCTTAACATCAATAACATTTATTAAAAAGGCTAAAATAATTTCTGGTGATATTATCTGTACATTAAAATTTTGTTTAGTCACAATCTTTCACTTTTCACATTCTGGACAAGCAGTGGTCATGTATCCTAGCAAAAGATGTTACATATGTGCATAAGTGTAGTCAGTAGCATATGCCTTTTTAAAAATATCAAACATGCAAAGAAACAAAAATAAGTCCAAAATATCTGTATTACATCCAGAAATGCCAACTTTGCAACCAGTATTTCTCATCCATAACTATGGCACCCTAAGGATACCTGCATGCATGCAAATGCTTCTCTGGGATCAGTAACACATCAGGGATTGCTTTTTCCTTCCAGTAACAGATTGCTGGGAAATACCAAACATGGCCTTGAGAATTCCAATGTTTGTTACAAATTTTTCTGGATGTAGTTGGAAAGAGGCTGTTTGGCGCTGGAGACCACTGCCATGAGGAACACAGCTCTGGGTTGGGGTTCAGAGCAGCTCCAGGTGGGGGCTCAGCATGGGCTGCAGTGTGGCAACTGTGGGGAGGGGAATCCCCATGGCGGCTGTGGGAAGGTGAATCCCCATGGCATGTGGCTCCGAGCCACAGGGGCGGGGGTGCAAAGGACGGGCAAGACACCGGCATTGCTCCCAGTGACAGCACCTCTGAGTTCCAGCACCTTTTTTTAAGAAAAAAAGCACTGAGTATAAGGAATGCTAAAATAAATTGATATCTATGTATGGCCATTGTAACAGACCGGGGTTTAGGCCCTTTGCTTCTGATCTTGCCTGCTTCAACTCTCACAATGATCAATCCCCAAATTATGCAGGAATATCAGTCAGGATGGAAGAGTTCTAAATGTGTATTCTTTTATGACATTTTGACTCACCCTGATAAATGCATTACCCAGCCATGGATTTGGGATTATAAAATGTGCTACACTGTGTATCTTTTGGATCATGTATATTTGTGAACAGGAATTTGTGAAGTAAAATGGATTAAATGAAAGATAATGCAAGGAGGAAAAACATGCAATTTATTATCTGTATAGATACATGTCATTGTAGATGTAAAATGCTGATCAAGTGACAGCAATATAGAGATGATAAGAAAAATCGAAGCAAAGAGAAAAGTGGGATAGAAGTGGTTATGACTTTACTACAATCATCATAAAACACAGGAAGCTTGCAAAAAAAGGAATTTTCCCTTTCTTGATGTCCAAAGTCTGATGATATGATTGTAAGAAAATAGCACGCAATGCAACAGAGACAGATTTAAACTCTTGACCTTTATCTAGTGTCTATATTCTAGACACCTCAGTTTTTAGCACAAATACAGGTAGTCCTTAAGTAACAACCACAATTGAGCCCAAAATTTCTGTTGCTAAGCGAGACACTTGTTAAGTGACCTAGGAAAATACTTTTATTCATTCTACCATTGTTTTGTGGCCCAAACAACATTGGTCTTAGTACTGCATTAGGCAATCATTTCAATGAGCCCGAATGAATTATTTTTGCTTTAAAATATTTGCCAACTCTTTGCCGACAGATTTGCTGATACAGGCTAACACAGAGTTCTCATCTATCACATGTCATTGAAATGTAAGATAGAATTCGTTAACTGGAGAATATATAAGAATACATGCTGGTTCTTTAAATTAAATTAAAGGATTACAGCCTAAGTTCTAATGCTGACAGGTAGCAAAGCCCATTTGAAGTCACATTATTTTCCTGCCACACTAGTATTTACTGTATTTAATGAAACAGGCTGAATAATGTGGCAGAGTATAAATTGGCTGAATAGTGAACCATCCTTCACTACCAAGTGCAATGTTCGACAAGACACTGAAAAACCTTTGAAGCAAGCTACCTAAAAAAGAATGTCTTTACTAGAGTGATTTTCTATTACAATATTGACAGTAATGATTTATCCTTGTATTAATGATTATTTCCATTAGAAAATAGCCTCCTGAAAAGGAATTGAATCAAAGCCTATGTAAGAATAAACCTAGAAATACAGGAATGAAGAAACTATGTTGAGTAAATAAAATGCTACTATATTAATAGAAGAGTTCTTTAATGGTAAAAAACATGTAAGTTTGTTAAAATCTTTCTTTTTCAAAAAATTTATCAAAAATCACTGTGGGTGAGATAAAGGACTCCTCTGAATAGAGAACTTCAAGGGTTGAGGGAAGTCACTCTTTATTAAGAATACTTATCAGATTGATTTTCAATTTGCCTCCATAGAAAGGCCTCCTTTGTTTAATACCTTGAGAATATACATTGGACTTTGATGGGAAAAAAAGACAAATGTGTTTCTGAAACTAGGCAATCCAAAAATTTGTGAATATATCCTTTTCATAAGTTATAGAATAACAGCCACTTGAAAAGATTTTGTATTTCAATTATTTATCTTTCAACAACTGGCCAAATGGAGAATTCAAAATAGCTGCTGTTCCAAACGAGTAAATGTTTGGATTCTATAGACTGGTATGAAGAATTTTAAATTTCATGTCATTTAACATCATATTGAGTGGACATGTTCTCTGTTTTAACAATGTGACTTATTCATTATGTGCCATCAGGTTGTTGACTCTTAGTGACCACATATTTTTCCCCATTGCAACCTGTACCTAATCTGGTCTTACAAGTGTTCTAATGAGGCACTCATTGCCACTCCCTCCCATCTCAGAAGTATTAAAAGTCTTGTTCTTCTGTTTCTTTAGAGTCGAACCTTTGCTTCACAAGAGTGTTACAGGGAATTCCATGGTTTGCATTATTCTAATTTTTGTAGGTATAGACAGATCTCAGCATCTGAATTTTTTTTAAAGCCTTGTCACACAAAACCTGTGTCAGTACCCAATCTAAATTTTATTAGTTCTATGGATCATAGACTCCACAATTCTAGGACATATTGCCCAAGCAACTGTGGGAAGAATCCAGAGAAAGAAATATTTTGGGAAATATTATAAAGGCAGAATATATTTCCCCAAAGGAATAATGGAGAAGTTTCTTAAAAAGACAGAAATTTCTCCTCCTCCCCATCCCCCACAGCCAGACAACTTAGCAGAAACCAGCTTTTAGAAATGCAGATGTAATAATTCATTCAGGAAGGAATAATCCATTGGAGCTGCCAGCTAGAAGCTAAAGAGATTAGGAAGACAAAGACCCTTAAACCTATATACCCCACCCAAATTCCAAAACAGGACATAATAGGATTAACCCACCAATACTAAAAGGGCACTCTCAGACTCAGGTCAAAGTACATGACACAGAAAATACAAAGCCCCAAACAGGAACAGGAAACAACCTCAAGAGAGCCCCAGAAGGTATAAAAGCCCACCACTTTGCTCCATGTGGTCATTTTTTTTTTCAGAGCCATCTTTCTGTCTGGCTCTCCTCTTTAATAAACTACAACCTTCTTTTTGAAGCAGTCTCCATGTTGTTTATTCCCGACTTAGACTGGACCTTGATGAAGATTTTTCCTTCAACACATTTGATGGGTCACCCTTCTCTTACTCAGATCTAGAAAAGAGAATATACAGTATTCTAAAGATTGTATGTTGACAGCACAAGGTAACATTTGGCTCACTGATAATTGACCTAATTATTAATAATCAATACTTATTTAGATATTTGTTTGATAACCATGGTATAGAAAAAAGAAAATTAGGCTCACTGCTGTATGGACTATTTTGCACAAGGGATCTGCAGTAAAAGTCTTAATGAAGTAAGCTCAGGTTATGTTAGGAAGCTAAGAAAAGGAGTATCTCTCAGATGACATTTTAAATTTGAAGTAAGGCTGGCCCAAAATATTTGCTTTCCCAAGTTCTAATCCACAGCAATCAACTCAGTCAAGGTATTTGGGCCCTAAGGCAGACAATTTTCTGCACTCTCCTTTCCCATAGCATTGTTATATTTTAACCAAGATTTTGCTTTCATAATATCTCAAATCACTTGCCTGTGGCAGACTGTTCACTTTAATTACAGGGCTATAACTGGTTTGAAGGCACTTTATTAACTGCCTTCATATCTGCAATCCATATTTTTAAATACTGTGAGATAGCCTTTACAATCCCTAAAGCTTTAGATAGATCTAGTTAAATTTCACTGACGTTCAGAGACCTAAAAAGCAGTCTGGGAAATCTCATCATTTATGCACATGGTGTTTTTATTTCTCATATAAGCTTAGGATTTTAATAAAATTTGTTATCTGAAAAAATGCTGCCAAACTCCTAATCTTTGACTGTCACAGCCAAAGAGGTGGCTCTTCTCCAAAAATGTTTATCATGTGACCAGTTTATTAAATTGGCATCATTTAATCCAATTTCTGCTTTTACAAAGTGTATCTATAATTGGAGAAAACTGCCCCATATTTATAAATACTTTCTACTGAAGTTATCAGTAATTATCTAATCTGTCAGTATTTTTTAAAGTTTAAATCTTCTTACTTAAGCAGGTGAGCTGTAAACATAGGTCTGCTTGGTAAAACGTCTTGCCTTCCAAAACTGCCAATATATGCGTATCTTTCATTTCACAGATTCTCAGTTGGGAAAAAATAGTTAAATATAGATTTTATATTTAAAAGAAGCAATGGAAAGTGATTATGTAGGATGACTAGAAAGTTATATCTAGCTAGAACATCAGAAAAAGAAAAGAGTGCATTTTGATAGGCAATAAGGAAAAAAGCAACTTGTTTTCAGAAATACAGTCCAGACTGTTGGAAGTCAATGGCTACTGGTTTCCTACACATATTCCACCTGAAGCGCTCAAAGGTATTTCTTGTTAAATGCCTTTGAATTATTGGCTTTTAAGAAATACTTTGATAATGACAAAACAAGCCCATATCAGAAAAGCAGATGACATTCCACGGCAAGTGGTATAAATTATTGATGCTGACTGTTCTATCACCTCTGAATGTTACCTTGAAAAAAAACAGTTGAATAAAGCATGATTTCCGAATGATACATTGTGTGGCTTAATGGTTTTTAAATGCTGTCTTGAAGAACGGATGCATACTCAAAGGTGGTATGTTCTGCTAGAGGCTAATCAGGCCAATGGTAAGTCTGTTACAGGATGGTCTTCACTTTTAAAAACAAGGAAGAAGTCCAATGCATTCTGACCAAATATGAGTAAAACATTTTATTAAAGGTTACTTTGTAGCAAATAAGGCAGCTATTTTTCCATCATTCCTGCACCTGCATGTAGTTGCCTAGTGAGTCCAAGGAACATCTGCAGGGCCAAATAAAGTCACCTGGGTCTACTCTGAGTTGGATTCTGGCCATGTAGTTCTTTGGAATTGTCTGTGGCACTGTTTAGTTTGATTAAATGTTAAGACTTTGAGTCTATTAGTCCTGGGGAAGTGGACAAGATCTTCAAGGCTTTAAGAACAGCTACCTGGGTATTGCACATATGTCCCTCCTAGCTGGATAAGGCTCTCTGAGAGACAACACAAGATGAGAACCAAGTAGTGGTGAATACATCTTTCAGGAAAGGGTACCGTATTTTTCGGACCATAAGACGCACCTGACCATAAGACGCACCCAGTTTTTAGAGCAGGAAAACAAGAAAAAAAATCTGAACCAAATAGTACCGGTATACTAAAACAGGGTTTTTCAACCTTTTCATCCATTGTACCACTTTTAGGACAAGGCAATGTCCGAGTACCACCAGTTGCCCAGCAAGGTATCAAAAACTTGACACCCCCCAAAAAAAGGAAAAAAAAATGATAAAGTACAGGTAGTCCTCGACTTACAACAATTCACTTAGTGACTGTTCAAAGTTACAATGGCACTGAAAAAAGTGACTTATGACCATTTTTCACACTTATGACCATTGCAGCATCCCCAGGGTCATGTGATTTACATTCGGATGCTTGGCAATCGATTCATATTTATGATGGTCACATTGTTCCAGGGTCATGTGATTGCCTTTTGCAACCTTCTGACAAGCAAAGTTAGTGGGGAAACCAGATTCACTTAACAATCATGTTACTAATTTAATTTCTCTCTCTCCTTCTCTTTCTCTTTCTCTCTTCCCCTCCTTCTTTCTTTCTCTCTCCTCTCTCTCCCTCTTTCTCTCTCTCTCCCTTTCTCTCCCTCTCCCTCTTTCTCTCCCTTTTTTTCTCTTTCCCTCTATTTCTTCCTTTCTTTCTCTCCCTCTATTTCCCTCCCTCTTTCTTTCTCCTTGTCTCTCTCTCCCTCTTTCTCTCTCTCTCCCTTTCTTTCTCTCCCTCTCTCTTTCCCTCTCCCTCTTTCTCTCTCTCCCTCTATTTCTCTCCCTTTCTTTCTCCTTCTCTCTCTCCCTCTCTCTCCCCCTATTTCTTTCTCCTTCTCTCTCTCCATCTCTTTCTCTCCCTCTCTCTCTCTTTCTCTCTCTCTTTCTCTCTCTCTTCCTCCATCTCCCATTGTCCCTTTTTTCTTTCCTTCCTTCCTTTCTTCCTTCCCTCCCTCTTTGTCCTTCCCTCTCTGCATTAGAGTAGTACCCACGGAGGCGGCCTTGCGGGCCCAGCTTTCTCTTGCAGAAAGCAAGCTGAAACAGAGTGAGGGAGATTGCCAGGAATGCGAGATCGGAGTTTCTCAGCACATGCCGATTCGTGCTCCTGGCAATCTCCCTTGCTTTCCACTTGCGGAGGTTGGGGCTGGCCATACGGATCACCTTTGGACCATAAGACGCATCCTGTTTCTATTTCTTCCATAGGAAAAGCAAATTATTTTCTCAAACAAAATAACTTTAGAAATCAAGCAAAGTGCTTGAAATTATACACTATGTACTAGCATTGATATTAATCCTTTTTTTAAAAAAAAATCAATTAATGCTTAATTTTAACCCCTCTTTGTGGATTCATAGACCTAAGATTCAAAGCAGCACAAGTCTTGATGCTTCTTCATATATCTCAAAGCAAACACATTAAACCAAGTAAATCTTTTCAGGAGTTCTGTTCTATTTGTAGAATTTTAATGTAAGTGAATACTTTTTTGTGCTTTCATACTTTTTGTGATATTTGCATTGCTGTATTGTAATTATTGTTTTGTTGGTATTTTTATTATGATAATTATTTTCTATAGTTCATTTATTGCCTAAATTTGAATGCTATTTTTTATTACCAACTATCTCAGAAACTACTTTTCTGAGCAATGTCATGCAACTATACAAAAATGTGAAAATAAATCCCCAGCTTGACATATTAACTCTACATAAATTGTTTTCTCAGTGATAAGGAAGGTATAGTCTGCCAAATACTACTTGGCTCTAACTTCTACCTGTCAACTAGAATATTTAGTGGATGATATTGTTGGAATTGTGGTGAAGTATTATCAGGATAACCATAATTTCCAATCTTTCTCCTAAGTGAATCTTTGTATTCTCAGTCATATTTGTTATAAGAATGCTAGTGCACTGTTATTGCCACCTACAGTTCAAAGTTTAAAAACATCAGCAACATCCTGTCACTTAAGATCAATGCCCTGCTAGGACAAAGGGAGATTATTTTTTTACACAGAATTTATATGACTGGATTGACAAATCCTTTTTGACTTGCTAACCTTTACAAGGAAGAAACAATCTGTAAATAATTCCAAGAATTTTTCAATTTTAGTGTGAAATCACAGAATACAAACTCTGTTAATATTCCAACAGGATACATCACAAACATAAATATTCTAAATCCTTTTAGGTATCTTATAGTATATAAATTTGGGGTCACCATAAGTATTCTGATTTGTACAAACATTCTTTATTTAGTTATTATTATGAAATGTTTGCATATTTGGGCAGAACAGCCAATGTTACTCATTTTGTTTGGCACAGAGAGAAAGGGAGAAAAATATGTTATTATTATGGTTGGTCACGCAGTTAGCAGGGTGTGGCATTTTTGTCAATCTTTCAAGTGCTTCCCAAGGACCTAGGATAGGCAGATGTTCTTTAATAATATTGTAGGTATTATCACCAGATATAAGCACTTTCAAGCAAAGTTGCCTTTTGCAACTGACTGGTTGTGAATTTGTCAATGCTGACGGTGTTCAAGTGGTTTTGTAGGTGTTTTGGAATTATTGTACATCCAAATCACTTGTTACTATTTCCTTTTTGCTTTATTTTACTACAGTTGTTCTATTTCTATGTGCAGGTCTTTATATTTTGAGATTTTCTCTAGTCCTTTTTCTTCTCTTCTGCTGTCTTCAGATATTGCAATGCTATCCAGACTTTTTTGTCGTTATCAACAGTGCTTAAGTCTGGGTTGTTGTGTGGCACATACTTGTCTGTTTGAATTCTAAAGTTGCAGAGCACTTTAGCTTCTTCATTTTTTACTATTTTGTCTGTTTTGTGATTCTACCATTTCTTGTTTGCAGACTAGTGGTATTTCTTGCAGGTGTTGCAATACTCCAGTTTTGCTTTTTTTGTCTTACTGTTGTTTGTAACTAGTCTATGAGATCTTGTAACAGCTAACTAGGTGGTTCACTGTTTCTTCAGTTTGTTTGCAGAGATGACATTTGCTGTCTGTTGTATTCTCAGTAATGGCTTTATATGCATTTGATCTTAAGACTTGTTCTTCTGCAGCCAGAATTAGCCTTTGTCTCTTTCTTTTACTTTCCTGCTCTTAGTCATTGCTAGGACTTTTTGCTATCTATTTTGACCAATAGTTGATTTTTTTAATGTATTGGCCATTTAATACTTTGCTTTGCCATGTTTCTTTTCTATTCTTCTTTTGGTCTTTATAGGCCAGCTTGGTCACTTTGGCATCCATTAAATCTTCATAGTGTACTAGTTTTACTGTATCATCTTCACTGTCCTTGGAAATTCTTCCAATGTTCTTTATACTTTTCTTGTGTACTTGCAACATTCCATACCGCTTATGTTCTTTGGTAAATAGAGTGTGTCATCTTCACTGCATGGATGAAAAGCATGATTTATTGTCATTGTTTTCTGGTCTTCCTATTCAGGGCTTTTAGCTCTACTTGAGTCTAGTCTATTCCAACTGTGTACCTAAATATTGGAATTGGCAATGTATTATTTGCCAGGATGGTATTTCCACCACTGGTTGTTATTATAATTATTTCACATTCCACCTTTATCAGGAATGACAAGATTACCTATTACAGCAATCACACACAAACCAATTAAATAAGAGAGAACATTGCTGTAATATCATTCTTCTCTCCATCCCAGAATAAAATTTGAAACAGAATCTCCAAGACCCTGGGTGATATTTAAACTATGAAACATTTTTTTTGCTCTTTAAAGGTATTGATAAATCAATGTATAGATAGTAGATACAAGACAAGAGGAGATTATCTGTCCTATTTATGGTCCCTTGAAGAAGTGTTCTTTTCAGAACCATGATGATGCATTTCGTAGAACTCTACCAAGAGCCCAAAAGAGAAGAAAATCTGTGCTCATCACTGAGAAGCAATGATTAATGGTGATTATGGTGATTAAAGATGAACAATAGGTCCTGGATATTTTTGGTTTTTCAACCCACTCCCAACTCTTCAACAGATGACAAGTGCAGTACACAGCTGCAGGATTATTCAGATTCCTTCTTTTTGCAGTATTAGGAGTTAAGCAGCTATAAACCTCCTTATATTTATGGTTTTCCATCTCTTATCTCTTATCTCTCTCTCCCTCTCTCTCTCTCATTTCCTTTTAGGTAGGTATTATATCCTTGAATATTAATTTAGCAGTGGCAGATTCTGTAACTTTGAATCTATTTGTCTTCTCTCACTCACTGAATTTTAAAACATACTCGTTTCAACATTTTAAACAGCAGAGAAATTACTACTAGATTCATTAATTGCTTTTTTGTATAGATCAAATTGAGGGGAACATCTGGAAGTGCAAACTTAATTCCTGGTCATAGTAAAAAAAAACTAGAAGTGAGACAATAAGCTGAGTCCATACAATGATTTAAACATTAATATGGTTTGATTAATTTTTGATTTATGAAGCCAGTTAATCATCTTTCCAAACAAAATTAGACCAATTTAGCATTCTGTGTGACCCACACTGTTATGGCTTATTCAAAGGAACTGATCCAAAGTGAACTAGGCAAATCTAATCAATAAACACATAATTGTTCAGCCTAAATTGTCTTATTCAAGAGTTGTCTAAAAGACTATATTTTCATTATTTGGGTACATCTTGTGGTAAATTTGGAAATACAGCAATGTAGAATGAAGTGATTTTACTACTGGAAAAAATTAATGTTATGATTTTATTACACTTATTTTGTATCATTACCTGATTTGTTTTCAAGCCTAGGTAGGCAGACAGACAGACAGACAGACAGACAGACAGACAGACAGACAGACAGACAGATGATAGATAGACAGACAGATGTTCATATCTTCATAGAGTTCTTTCATACTCTAAAATATTTTAAATATTACATAATTCGATTATTGTCTTCTTTTCACAATTTGTGCTTATGTGTACATTAAGTTCTTCAATAGATGATATCTTAGAGAAGCCCTGCCTTTGAAAGACTAAATGTTGGTGTCTAATAAATATTCTTTTATTTTTCTAACTATGTCAAATGTAATTATAATTCTGCTGTAATAATTGTGTGAGTCTTATTTGTATAAAATATACATGTGTGGTGTGTATATGTTCCAATAAGAATCACACAATTCTAAACATATACTTATGCACACACATGTAATTTTTTATTCATTTTTATTCATTGTTTTGGATAATATGATTGAAGAAGAATTAAAAAGATAATTAATAATTCACACATATCTTTCTGTAAAGCATCTTCTTTACAGGCAAATATATACAAAAAGAAGTAAAATATTACAAAATGTTATAAATATTACAAAAAAAGAATAAAAAAGAAAGTAAAAAGTAACAATCACGTTCATTATATCCTTTTGTAAAAAAGAAGGAGCCTTTTTCAGGTACTGATCCCATGGAGACTAGATATTCAGTGACATCACCACTATGATGTATTAAGACTTGCACATACAGTGGTATTATTTGAACAAGACCTCTGTTTTCATACAACAACTATGGTGCTGTTGTTCATTCTCACACAACCTAATTTATTCTTGATTTTTTTTTTTTGCTTCTTCCCTTATTATCAAATATATTGGTTGCTAGGGCCACAAATAGTTATAAGGTAAAGAGGTTGGTTGAATTAATGGTTGCTGTCACTGTATAATAATAGCTACTATGAACAGCTCCAAAAAGAGCATCTGGGCCTGTCTTTCAGGAAATATTTCTCTCGTTCACACACACACACACACACACACACACACACACACACACACACACACACATATATATATATATATATATATATATATATATATATATATATATATATATATAGAGAGAGAGAGAGAGAGAGAGAGAGAGAGAGAGAGAGAATAAATACTTCTTAGTCACATTGGTTAAAAATTAAACAGATGGACTCAAAAAGATAGGATAATTTATTTATTTATTTATTTATTCGTTTTATATACCGCCCTTCTCCCGGAGGACTCAGGGCGGTGTACAGAGCAAAGTAAGTATACAATAAAGCAACAATAAAACAAATAAAACCCCAAATCTATCAGGCCAGGCCGGCTTGCTGGAATAGATAGGTTTTTAAATCTCGCCGGAAGGTGCGAAGGTTGGGGGCCATCTGGATTTCGGCTGGTAAGCGGTTCCAGAGGATTGGCGCACCTACCGAGAATGCTCTCCCCCTGGGGGTCACCAGCCGGCATTCTCTGACCGGTGGCACCCTAAGGAGGCCTTCTCTGTGGGAGCACACAGGACGGATGCACAATAAGCAAACACCCTCTAGTTACAACCAATAGTTTTCTTCTTGGGGACTTGCTATTTTTTTTCTTCCTTTAGAGCAGGGGAGTCAAACTTCCGGCCTACGGGCCGGATGCATCATGATGAAACCGCACCCTCCCCATTGCCGGCAATGGGGAAAAAGTTGCGATACTGTTAGAATATGTTGTTGAAAAAATGGTTTGTTTAACAGAGTATTATTAATACACAGTGGAAGTTGTACTGGGACTTTTAGGCAAACAGTAATGCACTAACACGAGTTTTATAACTTATTTTTACTCAGACAACAAAAAGAAACACAGTAAGAAATAGTCCAAATATCAATCCAGTATCATGCACATAAAAGTCAGTCCATAAAAACATAGTATCAAAATACAAAAGCTGCTTACCAATATCAAAAACAATATACACTGTAGCAAGCAGTTGATTCTTGAGAGAATAAATATCAGGTTAGCAAACAAGAGAACAAGAGGTATCCAAACACTAACATCAAACACATATACAAGAGCAACTATGTGTAACATCTAACTCTCTTTTATGTGGAATAATTACAGCCACACCCTTAGGCCGTTTAACTCCTTAAAGGTGCTTTTACTCCATTATATAATATTGTCACCCAAATCAAGTTTAATCTCTAACAATCTCCCCTTTTGAGTGGCATATTATACATATATTTTTACAATCTCAAATTACACATATCACAAACAGATTTATGCTTTATAGCACCCTGAGCTTTAGTAAACTGGTCAGCAATATTATCTTCAGTTGCACAATATTCCAGTTTAATCAAATTATCTTTAACACATTGTCTGACATTTAGATACCGTAGATCCGTATGTTTTGATCTAGTTTTCACTGCAGCATTAGTTGCTAATTTTATAGCTGCTTGATTGTCTTCATACACTTTTATTGGTTCATTACAATGTAAACCCATATCAAACAATAATTGTTTCCATACCAATAGCTCAGTACATAATAAAGATAAACAAGAAAATTCAGATTCAGTTGTTGATAAGCTTATATGCTTCTGTCTGTTAGACCTCCATCCTACTAAAGCGTTTCCCAATAATACAACCAATCCTGAAGTGGATTTCCTGGTTACAGTATCAGATGCAAAACTAGCATCTGCAAATGCTTTTAGTTCCAATTCCTTTGTTGGCTCTAGATATAGAGAATAATGTATGGTGTGCTTCAAATATCTTAAAACTCTTTTCGCACCTTGCCAACATCTGGTTGTAGGATTCTCACAATATCTAGCTAAATGATTAACTGTAAATGCTATGTCAGGTCTTGACCAGTTACATAAATACATCAAGCTGCCTATTAATGATTGATATATCTTTTTATCAAAGACATTGCTGTTATCTGCTGAACTCTCAAAACCTTGAACCATAGGTGTTTTTACT
The DNA here is from genome assembly GCF_947247035.1 of Vipera ursinii. NCBI lineage: Eukaryota > Metazoa > Chordata > Lepidosauria > Squamata > Viperidae > Vipera > Vipera ursinii. Next base: position 63,682,701 of record NC_139514.1, read on the forward strand.
GGTTTACAGTTTTCCATATTATAACGTTTCAGCAAACCATTAATTTTTTTAGCTTGAGACAGTTTAAATCATTTACTAGTCCTGACAATATCCAGCCCTAGATAATGACTAATAGCTCCTAGATCTTTTACTCTAAATTTTCTTTTTAACCCTGAAATTATTCTTTCAGTTTCTGTTTCATCTTTTGCTATAATAGCAATATCATCAGTGAATAATAATAACAATGATAATTCACTATTTTGCTGTTTTATAAATAAACAAGGATCTGCAATACTAGCTTTAAATCCCAAACTATTTAACTCTTTTACTAAACATCTATTCCACTCATAACCTGACTGTTTTAAACCATACAAACTCTTATTCAGTTTCCAACAGTACCCTACCTTACTTTCTATTCCTGATGGAACTTTCATATATATATCATGGTTTAATGTTGCATGCAAATAAGCAGTTTCAATATCTACATGTTTTATACTATAATTCTTATTTGCTGCCCAAACTAAAGCAGTCCTAAGAGTGGAAGCTCTTAATGTTGGGGAAAATACTACATCATAATCACTATTATTCTGTGCAAATCCTTGAGCAACTAATCTTGCTTTATGTATTACCTCTCCTGTAACACTTTCTTTCAGTTTAAAAACCCATTTACATCCAATTAACTTTTCTGTTTTAGGTATTTTAACCTCTTGATAAACATTAAGATCTTGCAAAGACTTTATTTCTTTATCCATAGCTACTTTCCAATTCTTTCTTTCATTCTCAGGATACATTTTTATTTCTTCAACATTAGAAGGTTCAATGTCTATTTGACAAATTAAACCTGCCTCAAAACGATCAGGCTGTCGTCTTTCCCTGTTAGACCTTCTGAGAATTATTGGACTTATAGGTACATTTACATTATTATCTTCTTCCTCTCCTGTCTCCCCTATCAGTGGTTCTTGTTTGATCTCTCTAGCAGGTTCCTCCTCTTCTTTATCACTTTCATTTGAAGAGTTAGTTAAATCTTGTTGAGGAATATATACAATATCTTCTACCCTTTCCCAGCCTGACTGTTCTTGAAAAACAGCGCTAGAACTACAATAAATGTTTTTAGTACCTTTCTCCCAGAACTGATAAGACTTATGGTTTAACTCATAGCCAACAAAAAATAATTGTTTAGCTCTATGTTCTCCTTTATTTCTTATTGAACTTGGAATATGTACCCAAGCAGGTGTCCCAAATGTGTGAATATAACTAAGATTTGGTTTTCTCTTATACCATAAGGTATAAGGAATGTTACCTGTAGCTGAACTAACCACATTGTTTAAAATATGATTAGCACATTTTGCTGCTTCTCCCCATAAGCTATCAGGTAAACCAGAATCTTCAATCATAGATCTAATCATAGCTTGCAATGTTTGGCCCCTCCGTTCAACAAATGCATTATGCTGAGGTCTATAAGGAGCTGTACGTCTATGCTCTATTCCCTCTGAAACTAACAGCTCATTGAACTGTTTATTAACAAACTCAGTTCCATTGTCTGTTATTATGGTTTTTACATTTAACTGAGTTTTCCTTTGTACAAACTTGAGCCAATTAGATATTGTTTGTATAGTTTCAGTTTTTGACGTAAGGAGATAACAGAACCCATATCTGCTATAATGGTCTAGAATATTTAATATGTAGCAAGCACCCCCTAAACTGGGTTTCATAGGACCTATCAAATCCATAAATACCAGTTCTAATGGAGTTGTGGTTTTAAATCCATCTAACCTATTAGCTGGTGCTGCCCTGCTCTTTTCTCTACCACATACATTACACTGCAGATATTTCTTACAAGCCTTTAACTTAAACCCATTAGACAAAGCTACAGTTCTTTTTAGTGTATTAAAATTCACATGACCCAATCTTCTATGTAATAAATGAATACATTCATCATGTGGTTTTTGATTTGTACAAGTAGTAGCCATTATTATAGGATCATTGCCAATTACAAACAAACCGTCTTTCATATTAGCTATTAAGTTCACTTCATTCTTTTGAATAAGACATTCCTCCCCTTGGAAAGTAACTTTAAAACCTGCTTCCAATAATGCCTTAACTGATAATAGATTATAATCACATCTGGGAACATATAGCATTTCCAAATTTTGTTTTAAAAATGAACAGTAAACCTTACCCTCTCCAGAGACCTTGACTCTCCAGCCATTAGCCATAGAAATATATTTTTTACTAGACCTTATATTCTCAAAATCCCTTTTTATTTTTGAAATACAGTGTGTAGCTCCACTATCTACCACCCACCAATTGTGGTTATTAGTAGTTCTATTAGCTACAGCTACATTAATCAGCTTTTTATTCTTTCTATGGCTTTCCTTTCTCTGACAATTACTATTCTGACAAAACTTAGCAATATGTCCCTTTAACCCACAATTAAAGCATTTCCTTAAAATATAAGCAGATTCAGTCTTCTTTATTTCTTGTTGCAATGGCTCTCTCAAATGTTTTCTCTCCATACGACATCTTGATTCTTCCAACAACCTTCCAGTTATTGAAGAAACAGTTAGGTCTTTTTTGGACAAAACCTCCAAGGACGATACAAAGGCATCGTAGCTCTCATCCAATGATGATAAAATGATGTAAACCTGGTGAAGCTCTGAGAAAATAAGTTCTTTTTCTTGCAGTTCCAACAAAGTTGCTTTTATAAAGTTAAGGTGAGCTAACATATCGCCATTCTTTTCCAGTCTAGCTCTAAATAGCTTTCTGGTAAGATTTATATGAGCACCAACACTGTCCCGAACAAAAATCTTTTTCAACTTAGCCCAACATTTAGCAGCAGATTCTTCTCCACGCACATGGACTAGCTGTTGGTCTCCTAATGTTAGCCCAATGATAGATAAAGCCTTATCATTGTCTTTATTGAAGTCTACAATCTTCTTGTTATCTTCTTCATTAGTTGGATCCCAGGCAGTTACATCAGGAGGATTATGGACTATTTTCCAAAGACCTTGATTTTGTAACAGCAAACTACATTGTGTAGACCAGGATACGTAGTTTGACCCATTAAGCCGGGTAATGCAGAATGGATTGAATAGTCCTTGTGCCATTGTCTGAATTTGAAAACTCAGTTAGGAAATATAAATACAATACTGTGCCTGTCCTCAGCACCACACTGGATCTGGGCCCATAACCATTGTTAGAATATGTTGTTGAAAAAATGGTTTGTTTAACAGAGTATTATTAATACACAGTGGAAGTTGTACTGGGACTTTTAGGCAAACAGTAATGCACTAACACGAGTTTTATAACTTATTTTTACTCAGACAACAAAAAGAAACACAGTAAGAAATAGTCCAAATATCAATCCAGTATCATGCACATAAAAGTCAGTCCATAAAAACATAGTATCAAAATACAAAAGCTGCTTACCAATATCAAAAACAATATACACTGTAGCAAGCAGTTGATTCTTGAGAGAATAAATATCAGGTTAGCAAACAAGAGAACAAGAGGTATCCAAACACTAACATCAAACACATATACAAGAGCAACTATGTGTAACATCTAACTCTCTTTTATGTGGAATAATTACAGCCACACCCTTAGGCCGTTTAACTCCTTAAAGGTGCTTTTACTCCATTATATAATATTGTCACCCAAATCAAGTTTAATCTCTAACAGATACGTCACGCGATGTCACATGACGTCACGAGTTTGACATGCCTGCTGTAGAGGTTTCACTTTCCAGTCAAGTTTGTAGCCCTGGAATTACCTGGCTGTTTCCAATATTTATGCACTCTTAAAAACAATCAACAAGATCTGGACAGGAATGCATACACTTATACCACCGTGTTTCTCCAAAAGTAGGACCTACCCTGAAAATAAGCTCTAGCTTGATTTTTGGAGGTGGGTCTAATATAAGCCCTACTCCAAAAATAAACCCTAGTTTTGGGGCGAGGCGCATGCCTAAAAATCAAACTAGGGCAGAGGTGTGGAGTTTACCATTGCAGCCAGGCCTCCCATGGCTTGACACTTCCCTTGCATTGCTGGCCCACATCTTCTGTGGCCAAAAGAGCAGCCTCATTCTGCAGCTGACAATGGAGCTCTGGCCTGCATTTCACTGTCGGAGGTCTTTCTGGAAGGCCTCTGCAGTCGAAAACCGAGCATGATAGTAATATGGTAGTACAAGTGTATGCATTCCTGTCCAGATTGAATCCATAGCTCGGTTCTCGGCTATAGAGACCTTCCAGAAAGACCTCCAACAGCGAAATACAGGCCAGAGATTCCTTGTCAGCTGCAGAATGCTGCTCCTTCGGCTGCAGAAGAAGTGGACCGGCTGGACAGGACTGACAGTGCTGCTGCTATGAGGTGAGCGAAAAAGACATCCCTTGAAAATAAGACCTGGTGCCTCTTTTGGAGGCAAAAAAAAGACCAGGTCTTATTTTTGGGGAAACACAGTATGTACATTGCAGATTGAAGATATTTCTTGGTATAAAGCTACATTGTACTTTTAATCGTATGGAGAAATAAATATTTTATTCCATGGCAATTATTGATTTTTATTTTGGGGGCCATGACCAAATAAAACCTGTCATCTAGGCAATCAAAGTTATTACAATTTTATTACATACTTCTAGTTTCAGTCCTGCTTTGTGAGATAATTATCTTGAAAAGTCATATATTAGATTAACATCTGCTATAGTTTCAAACATTTTTCCACCTTTGTTGACCTATTGGCAATCATCTGCATTTTTCCCCCCACAGTGTAAGTATGACATACTTACCTATGCATAGTTACTCTTTCACACGCAAGATTTTCTTGTATGATGAAGTATACAGGCTACATCTTGACTATGTGTATATAATAATGAATCCTACACAAAAGCCATAGAAATTGTGATGTTTTTAAGTTTAATGACTTTCTTTGAATTGTTTCTAGTTAGTAAAATGTAAATGAGGACCCAGATAGTTGGGGGCAATAAGCTGACTTTGTAATAATGCCACTTGGGGTGTGTGTGAAAGCCCTAATAAGCAGGCATATACATAGAATGAAGGCTATTGCTAAGCACATTGATTTGTGCTTAGATTGTAAGCTGCCCTGAGTCTTCGGAGAAGGGCGGGATATAAATGGGATTAAAAAATAACAACCAAGTAACCAATTATTTTATTATTTGCATAAGCCAATTGTGACATTGGGCAGCTTACAAATAAAAGAAAAATGATACATATAAAAAGAGAGCAGAGCCTATTGAAAGAAAAAACACCCAGTTTTAAACCACTTAAGAGTAATATAGTTATACTAAGACATGTATTACTTACAAATGGAGTTGTGCACCAAAACTAATTCACAAGTTTTATTTTCATACATTTATTTTATAATTTATTTGGGAGGAAAAATATTTTTTTAAAAAAATAAATAAAGATGATCCCATTAAGTAACTGAAACCAAATCAGCCCATAAATCAAAAAGGAAGTTTTAGTAATATATTTCACTAAGGCTTCAGCACTAGAGCCATTAAGTACGGCTTTTTGAATCAAAGAGGTGTTATTAAACCATGTATCTGAACTAAATGTGACTGTCCTTGAAAGTCATTTCTGTTCCTAAGCCATTTTGTGATAGAACTTTACATGAAGAACTGTATAGCCTTGTAACTGTATGTATGTATGTATGTATGCATTTCATTATTTTTCATTATTTTTTAGGGAATCTGTCTAGGAGTTCTTATAGCAAAATAGTGAGGATTAATTTCGTTTAGTGCACATAAAAACCTCAAGGGCTTATCAGCCTGGGAATAAGGATTCATTAACATCATGAGATCCTGCTATACCTCAAAGTCAGTGCTGTCATAGCTAAATTAGACAAGACTCTTCAACTACAAGAAGCTTTCTTCAGTAGAAATAGAATTAATTGCTAAAGCTTTGCTTAAAAATAAAAAATGGTTATGCTTATAGAAATTGCCAGAGTTCTGTCTAGCCCAGAAGACTTCCTGGCAATTGAATTCTCCTGCAGGCAGGGATTTCAAAATCTGGGTTCAAGCCCCGCTATAATGTAGAAGCTCACTTCATTACTTTAAATTAAATGCTCTTTAGTCAAATTGTATTGCCTATCTCATAAAAGCATCTCACAAACCTCAGTCTGACAGCTCAGTATTTCAATATAAACTAATGTATTTTCATTACATAACATTATGGGCTGAATTACTGATATATACAAGTAATATGATTCTGAGATTCCAAACATTTTTTTAATAATTACCAATCTGACATCCACATGTTATAAACACTAATCTGAAGGAAAACAAATTATCTAAAAAGCCATTTTGACTTTAAAATTAATTATACCATTCTAAATTTAATATGTTATCTAATATATGTTTCCTTATTATAATTTATACTAAGGTTGAAATGACCGTATTAACAGTTGCAAAATTAATTATCAACTCAACCTATAAACTCTTGGTAAGAAATTTTACCCCTTCATGGATTACTGCTTTGCTGTGGCAAAGGGGCTTGTGTAATTCAATGAAGCTATGAGCTATGCCATGCAGGACCACCCAAGATGGACAGGTCATAGAAGAGAGTTCTGACAAAACATGATCCACTGGAGAAGGAAATGGCAATCCACTCCAGTATCTTTGCCATGAAAACCCCATGGACAGTACCAAAAGGCAAAAAGATATGACGCTGGAAGATGAGCCCCTCAGGTTGGAAGGCATCCAATATGCTACTGGGGAAGAGCTGAGGGCTAGTACTAATAGTACCAGAAAGACTGAAGCGACTGGGCCAAAGCTGAAAAGACGCTCAGCTGTGGATGTACCTGGTGGTGAAAAAAAGTCCAATGCTGTAAAGATTTTTTCTCCATAGGAACCTGGAATATAAGATACCTCGGGGACCACCTGCTGCCGGCATCGATTCCCCTCTGCCCTGTGCGTTCCCACAGAGAGGGCCTCCTCAGGGTGCCGCCAGTCAGGGAATGCCGACTGGCGGCCCCCAGGGGGAGGGCCTTCTCTGTGGGCGCTCCGGCATTATGGAATCAACTGCCGGTGGAGCTCCGGATGGCACCAGACCTCCGAACTTTCCGTCGGGGCCTGAAGACCCACCTGTTTGAAATAGCTGGTCTGGCCTGATGGGGGATTATGGGTTTTTAATTGTTTTTAAATTTGTATTATCGTTTTAATTGGGCATGGGTTTAATCCTTTTTTAATTTTTGTATTGTCTTTTTTATATATGCCCTGTGAACCGCCCTGAGTCCCTACCAAGGAGAAGGGCGGTATATAAATCAAATAAACTAAACTAAACTAAACTAAACTAAGATCCATGAATCAAGGCAAGCTGGACGTGGTCAAAAAAGAGATGACAAGACGGAACATAGACATCTTAGGAATCAGCGAACTAAAATGGACAGGAATGGGTGAATTTAATTCAGATGACCATCACGTATACTACTGCGGGAAGAATCCCTCAGAAGAAATGGAGTAGCCTTCATAGTCAATAAAAGAGTAGGAAAAGCAATATTGGTGTTTTTTAGTACTTTATTATTGTTTTTTTTTAAACTGGGCACTGGTTTAATTTCCTTTTAATTTTTGTATCGTTATTTATATATGGACCATAAGAAAGGCTGAATACCAAAGAATTGAAGCCTTTGAACTATGGTGCTAGAGAAAACTCCTCTGAGTCCCTTGGACTGCAAGGCGATCAAACTGGTCAGTCCTAGAGGAGATCAACCCTGACTGCTCTTTCTAGGCCAGATCCTGAAGTTGAAACTCAAATATTTTGGCCACCTAATGAGAAGGAAGGACTCACTGGAAAAGAGCCTAATGCTGGGAAAGATTGAGATCAAGAGAAGAAGGGGATGACAGAGAATGAGGTGGCTGGATGGAATCACTGAAGCAGTAGGCGTGAGCTTAAATAGACTCCAGAAGATGGTAGAGGACAGGAAGGCCTGGAGGAACATTGTCCATGGGGTCACGATGGGTTGGACATGACTTCGCAACTAACAAGAACAAGAAGAAATTTTCATTCAGAAAGCTTTATTTGTAACATTTTACTTTTCATTCTTTACATTTTTTTCCTTTAAATATGCGACAAAGCATAAATGAAATAAATCATAGAATAATAATTCACATAAACTAGTGCTTGAGCCATAAGTCAACCCTGGCAATTTTTACTATGTCGTTAGTAAATCAAAGTATTATTTCTACATCTCAGAAAGCTGATGATTATCTCACTAAGACAGATATCTGTTTGGCACTTCCACAGATATAAGCAGGAGACTTTGATCAGTAAGTACAACAGCAGGGGATAGTCCAGTCTCTTTACAGATTAAGAAACAAAGTGAAGGTGGCCAGCCACTACAGATTTGAACAGTGTAGTAATACCAATTTCAACAGAGGTTGCATTGCTCAATTACATCTATTATAATATATTTTTCTTACTAACATAGATGTTGGATGTGGAGTACAGTTAGATTGTGTTTAATTATTATAATTAAACCTAGAGACTAAGAGACTAAAATCAGATAAATCAGTTAGTTTTCTTTCTCAGCTTGGTCTAAAAGCTCGTGGTAGACAAATGTGGGTGGCTGCCATTGAATCACAGAAGGCTTATTTATCTATAAGGGAAAAAATTAAATTTTTCCTTATAGATGTACATCTATATGGAAATACATTTTTTTACTTGCCTTCATTTCACAGGAATACATTTATTTACCTTAGAAATCATTTGCTTTGCTATATATTTTTTCCCAGCTCTTTGATGATTTATTCTCAAATAAGCATGTAAAAGATTGGGACTTGGGCACTTTTCTTTCAGACCAATTTGCTCTTATTATTATGAATGAAAAGGGGGAAATGCCAAGAGAAGGTATGGAAATGACCAGAGTTTTCCTAATGTTCAGATCTCTTTTGTTGATTAGTAAACTTCTCTTTTATTCTCTATATATGGGATGAGAAATGTGTTGCTTTCCAGATGGGGACTCTTTAACTGGCTGGAGCTGATGAGACTTGTAATTCAGCACATCAAGAGGATAACAGATACCTACTATATATGTCCACATGGGGCGAGAAAAGGAAGTGATGAAATTTCATAACATCTTCAGAGTGGCAGTTCAAAAGACAGAGCTTGCATTGTGATAATATGACTGTGATTTCCATCCCTCTTATAGATGCCCTATATTAATAAGTCACGTGAGTAGTATTCTCAGGTTATTTAACTCTAAAAAAGAAGAAAATAAACAGTCATGCTTTATATAATTTCCAAGCACAAAAAAGACCCTTCATGATTATCCTCAGCATCTTTTGAAAATATTAGCATGGAGGAATTACTCAGCTGGATAAAAAATATTTGAAGAAATATTAATAGGAATATTGTATTGTGAAATATGCCACTCTGGAGTTCTTTCAGCTCGAAAGGCTAAATTTAAGTTTCAATAAAAGGGGTTAATTAATATTGTTCCTACTTCTATCATTTAGACAAAAATCTGGTAGAACATTGGATTAATTACATACCAAGAAGACTGAGCTAAATAAACTACAATTCATCAATTTTAAATGCTTTTCTTTTTAAACACAATCTGTTCATGGAATATTTCAGAACAAAATGTTCATTTCCTGAATCACAGGTAGCTTTCAAAATAAAATGAACTTGCACAGAATAAGCAGGTCCTAGCTATGACAGATCTTTAACCTTTCATTACATTTTATATTTTAAAAATCAGGTAGTTCAAATGCTATTTTTACAATACAATTTGTGGGTGTTTTTGCATATTAAAAGGTAATATAATCTCTGGCAAGTTTCCGTCTACTAATAAAGGAGAATATTTGTAGCTCAGGGTTGAAATAAGGGGTTCTTGGTGCTCCCTGAGCTCGGTTGTTTTCTTGCAGATATTTCATTACCTTAACTAGGTAATATCATCAGTGTGTTACCTAGTTTGGGTAATGAAACTTCTGCAAGAAAACAACCAAGCTCAGAGAACAACAAGAACCCCTCAAGATTCTGTCTATATCAGGGGTGTCAAACTGCCGGCCTGTGGGTTGGTTGCATCATGCAGAGGCCGCACCCATCCCAGCTCCAGCAATGCAAAAAAAGTCAGGATACGTCGTGACACGTCCCGTAATGTGGTGTATTGCAAATAATGAATTGAATTTTGCAGGGCTTTTTTTGTAAAAGAAAAAGGTGCCAGAACTCACACATGTCATACAACCCGCCTTGCCTACCCTACAAGGTTCCATCCAAAAAAGGTGCCGGAACTCCGTTCTGAGCATTCTATGACAAAAAAAAGCCCTGGAATTTTGTCTGGATTGTTTTATATCTTTCTTGGGCTAGTCCTGATATCAGTCTTGCCAGACTAAACCTATATTGCCTTAACATAATGGATATACTCTGGAAGATTCTAGGAAGAAACTAACCTCACTTTCTTCCTCTTTCTCACAGCTCCAGACTGTGTTGTCTCTTATCTCCCCCACTCCCTTGGAACATGCTCCCTCTTCCCTGGAAATCTACTGCAGTTCATCACATCATCTCCCCCTTTATAGATGTGTTCCATAAGAGGTAGCAAAAGGCACCTGTTATGAAATCAGTTCTGTCAAGACTAGCTGAATCATTTACACAAAATATATGAAACATCTGTGCTTGGTAGAAATGGAATAGAATCTTTAGCTTCAGCTTTAAGGTTCATGCTTGTATGATTGAACTTGCTCCCTTGAGAAAGTGGGTGGGCGTTTTTGTACAAGAGAGAGAAACCAGCCAGAAATGGAAGGCAAAGGAGAGGGGCTAGCAGATCCTACTTAGCTTCTAAAGGAACTTCTGGGATAAGGAGAAGGGTGAAGATAATAATAATAAGTTGGAAGGGACCTTGGAGGTCATCTAGTCCAACCCCCTGCTTAGGCAGGAAACCCTATACCATTTCAGACAGATGACTGGCCAGTCTCTTCTTAAAAACTTCCAGTGTTGGAGCATTCACCACTTCTGGAGGCAGGTTGTTCCACTGGTTAGTTGTTCTAACTGTCAGGAAGTTTCTCCTTAGTTCCAGGTTGCTTCTCTCCTTGACTAGTTTCCATCCGTTGCTTCCTGTCCTGCTTTCAGGTTCTTTGGAGAATAGCTTGGCTCCCTCTTCTTTGTGGCAGCCCCTGAGATATTGGAACACTGCTATCATGTCACCCCTCGCCCTTCTCTTCATTAAACTAGACATACCCAATTCCAGCAACTGTTCCCTATATGTTTTAGCCTCCAGTCCCCCAATCATCTTTGTTGCTCTCCTCTGTACTCTTTCTAGAGTCTCGACATCTTTTTTACATCGTGGTGACCAAAACGGGATGCAGTATTCCAGGTGTGGCCTTACCAAGGCATTGTAAAGTGGTATTAGTACTTCACGTGATCTTGATTCTATCCCTCTGTTAATGCAGCCTAGCACTGTGTTGGCTTTTTTGGCAGCTGCAACACATTGCTGGCTCATATTGAAGTGATTGTCCACTAGGACTCTGAGATCTCTCTCACAGTTATTACTATTGAGCAAGGTACCACCTATACTATACCTGTGCATTTGATTTTTCCTGCCTAAATGTAGAACCTTACTTTTTTCACAATTGAATTTCATTTTGTTAGATAGCACCCAGTGTTCGAGTCTGTCCAGATCCTCCTGTATCTTAAGCCTATCTTCTGGAGTATTGGCTATTTCTGCCAGCTTGGTGTCATCTGCAAACTGTTGATGAAGATGTTGAAGAGCACTGGGCCCAGAACAGAGCCCTGGGGCACCCCACTACATACTTCCTTCCATGTAGATGCAGTTCCATTGAGGACCACACGCTGAGTAGGGCCTGTCAGCCAGCTACGAATCCATCTGGTGGTGATGGTATCTAACCCACATTTTTCTATCTTATCAAGTAGTAGGTTGTGATCTACTTTATCAAATGCCTTACCGAAGTCCAAGTAAATTATATCTACAGCATTCCTATGGTCCACTAGTTTTGTCACTTGGTCAAAGAATACAATAAGATTTGTCTGGCATGATCTGTTTTTGACAAACCCATGTTGGCTTTTAGTGATGACTTTGTTTGCATCGAGGTGTTCGCTGATTTGTTGTTTGATTATCTTTTCCAGAAACTTCCCAGGTATTGAGGTCAGGCTGATAGGTCTGTAGTTTCCTGGATTTATTTTTTTCCCTTTTTTGAATATGGGAACTACATCAGCTCTCTTCCAGTCCTATGGTAGTTCCCCAGTGCTCCAGGATCTTTGAAAAGCATAGTTCAGTGGTTCTGAGATCACGCCTGCCAGTTCCTTGAGAACTTTGGGGTGTAATCCATCTGGTCCTGGTGATTTGAACTCGTCTAGGCTGGACAGGTGTTCACTTACCATTTTCTTGCCTATCTTAGCTTGTGTTTCTATTCTGTTTTTTATGGCACTGGTTTTGGTAGGTTGGTCTGTTTTTTTCCCTTTGTGTAAAGACAGATGCAAAAAATGTGTTAAATAGTTCTGCTTTCTCCCTGTTGCTTGTCACCTTCTTGCCACTTTCACCCACTAATGGACCAATCATTTCCTTAACTTTTTTCTTGTTTCTTATTTGTTGAAAGAAGCTTTTTTTGTGATTTTTTACTTTGGTCGCAAGCCTTAGTTCATTTTGAGCCTTAGCTTCCCTCACTTCATCTTTGCAGGCATGGGCTGTTTGCTGATATTCTGCTTTAGTTATGTGCCCCTCTTTCCACTTCTTATACTTGTCCTTTTTATCTTTCAGTTTATCAGAGAGTTCTTTATGCAGCCATGCTGGTTTCTTTTGAAAGCTGTTATTTTTCTTCTTTGTTGGTATTGTGCTAGACTGGGCCTTTATTATCTCACTTTTCAAAATTTCCCAAGCTTCTTGAGTTGTTTTCCCCTTTAGGATTCTCATCCATGGAATTCTTCCCAAGGTCTCTCTAAGTGTTTTGAAATTAGCTCTTTTAAAGTCCAAGACTCTAGTTTGGCTGTATTCTATTGCTTGTGCTTCCATAATGTTGAATTCCAATATTGCATGATCACTTCCCCCCAAGGTTCCTGTGGCTTCGACATTTTCTATCTCTGTTAGTGAGAATTAAATCCAATATGGCTAATCCCCTAGTTCCCTTCTCTACTTTTTGGGAGAGAAAGTTGTCTGCTAGGTTTGTCAGGAATCTGTTAGATCTTCCACTTGGTGCAGAATTTGTCTCCCAGTTGATATCAGGGTAATTAAAGTCCCCCATTACTATTATGAAGTCCCCCATTACTATTGTGAAGATACTTAACAAACTTTGCATGCTGCATCACACAGCTTGCTTAGAAGGATAGTGTTGGATATTGGTGGAAGAATGGGAAAATATGTGGCTGAACTCACTGAAATTTATGTTATGTTGTGATTTAAAAATGAACTTTTATAAAATGATGTACTGTTGGTACATGCTTCCAGAAAAAATATCTAGAATCATAAAGTTATTTCAAATGTATATAGGAAATATGGAAACTATGAAGGCTGTTTCTATCATGACTGGTGGATGCAAAAAAGCCAAAAAAATTTGGGTTCAAATACAATTAAGCAAAGAATTTTAAACATGTAATTAAAATAATAAATCTTCTTGTTGGAACTAATTGATAGATAAATAGAAAACAGTTGTGGAAGACTGTTTTTGTATAAAGTCACTGCTACGATTATTATATCCACCAAAATGGAAAGAATGAAATACCTACAATGGAGAAATGTCTGTTGAAGATGACAGAATTAGCAGAGATAGAAAAATTGAGTTGTTTGATTAGAAAAAGATAATTTTATTTATTTATTTATGGTTTTTTTAATATCCCACCTTTATATCCTCCTCCTCCATCTTCAATCATTATAATGTTTGGCCTGTGGTGAGTTGTTATTACCAATATAATTTTAAAAATAAGAACAATATTTGTGGATGAAAATATTGTGCCATTAGGTGAAAGATGAACAAGATTTAAAAAAAACCTCATGGCAGGTATAATTTGTCTGAAACCACCATTTAAAGTGATCTATTTAAAATAGGGAATAGTGAGTTTCTGTCTCCCACTAGCACACTAACTCTGTACTTTACTGTATACATTTCAGAGATCCTGATGAGCACAATAAAAGTTCTTATTTGCATGCAAAGTGCCATGCATGAGGGATTTCTCTATCTCTTTTATGCATAAGAGAAAGTGAGTGACTCACTTTTCCAAACATTGTTTAAGAAACTTTCCTCCTCCCCAGTTTATTCAACAGCTCTTGACAGGTACTGAGACCCCGTCCCTCCCCAAAGAACTGTTGTGCATCTGGACTATGCTGTAATAGTGACTCAACATTTCTATTGACAGCGCAGATGAAAAGATCGATTTTCCTAGTGCGTTCCAAAGCATGAGGTCATGGCTTCTTAGTAATTTGAATTATGAATTTTATTATCTTCTCTAGGTTCTTAATTGCACAACTAATGCACTTAGGTTTTTGTTAAAGTATACAAAGCTTTTACTACATGTACTCAATTAGGCTTGGAAACATTACGACTTCAGAAAATGCTACCACCCTTTTTACCCATGGAATTAGCAATTTGACAGTTTGATTCAAGCTTGCAATTCTTTAATGCTGACTCCTCTCACTTTAGAAAGTACATTTGAGAATTATCATTTAAGAGTGAAACATTATGCATGGCCTATGCTTCTAGCATACAGTACCTATACTAATAACAGATAAATTAACTTTACATTATTGTTCTTGACATGTTTGATGCCTTCAAAGACTTATGCAACAATTTATTAAAGGAGATGAAATATTAACCTGGCCAAACCATGGCATCTATGAAAATGAAATGTGCATTTTTTCACCTAAAATATGGATTGTACATTAAGCTGCACATTAGGCCTGCCATAAACAAATGACCTTTGCATCCCATCATCTTACATAATGTATCTCTGTTATACAAATACTGAGAAATTACACTGGGAGAAGAAATATGAACCAATTTTGTTCCATTGGCATACTTAGATAATCATGTATTTTAACTGAGATGCTGACCTATTTTGTAAAGTTGTCACTAACTGTTTCCAACATTTTGAAAAAAACATCAGTTTCCCCCCCCCCTTCTTTTTTTTAAATGCTCTTTTACAGGAACACAAATTGATTAAGCTGTAGGTCCAATGGGACCTGGAAGAAATGAATTGTCTGGACCCATTTCAATTCAGTTACCATGTATAGCATGGGGGACATTGATCATGCTTGACTTGGCTAGAGATACTGGAGCCGTCTTCATCCCAATGATCCTCTGAAAGCCTCTCTGAGGATTAGGAGTAGGAAGCAATATTTTTCAGTGGTTCAGCAGAGTAGCGGAGAAAAAAAGATCTAGTAGAATCGACTCTTTATATGTCTTCTTGAGCTGCCCCAGTTGGGCAGCTTACAAATTAAATAGATGAATAAATTAAAGATTGCCATGTTTGGAGGCCACAGAAGCATATATTTTCCTTTGGTATTCCTCGTATTATGGAATAGAAACCCATCTATGATATTCAGTCATATTTTAACCATAAGGTACAAATGTTACCCTTACCAGAAGCACTGAAGCAATCAAACCTTCCCAAATTTCATTTTGTCAGGAGTTATAGGTCCAAGATTTCAGACCCATTTGGTAAGTTAGCTAATTTAAGGCATCTTGGTTTAAAAATTGTTGCCCTATGATGCACCATTTCACCTAAGTAAAGGTTGTGGCAATGGGAGTTTTAATAATATACATTTAATAGATTAACATTGTTCTTTTCAATCTGTTATTATCACTTTTGTAGCCATAATAATAAGTTGGAAGGGACCTTGGAGGTCATCTAGTCCAACCCCCTGCTAAGGAAGGCAACCCTATACCATTTCAGACAAATGGCTGTCCAGTCTCTTCTTAAAAACTTCCAGTGTTGGAGCATTCACCACTTCTGGAGGCAGGTTGTTCCACTGGTTAGTTGTTCTAACTGTCAGGAAGTTTCTCCTTAGTTCTAGGTTGCTTCTCTCCTTGACTAGTTTCCATTCGTTGCTTCTTGTCCTGCTTTCAGGTGCTTTGGAGAATAGCTTGGCTCCCTCTTCTTTGTGGCAGCCCCTGAGATATTGGAACACTGCTATCATGTCACCCCTCACCCTTCTCTTCATTAAACTATACATACCCAATTCCAGCAACCGTTCCCTATCTGTTTTAGCCTCCAGTCCCCCAATCATCTTTGTTGCTCTTCTCTGTACACTTTCTAGAGTCTCAATATCTTTTTTACATCGTGGTGACCAAAACTGGATGCAGTATTCCAGGTGTGGCCTTACCAAAGCATTGTAAAGTGCTATTAGTACTTCACATGATCTTGATTCTATCCCTCTGTTAATGCAGCCTAGCACTGTATTGGCTTTTTTGGCAGCTGCAGCACACTGCTGGCTCATATTTAAGTGATTGTCCACTAGGACTCCAAGATCTCTCTCACAGTTACTACTATCGAGCAAGGTACCACCTATACTATACCTGTGCATTTGATTTTTTCTGCCTAAATGTAGAACCTTACTTTTTCACAATTGAATTTCATTTTGTTAGATAGTGCCCAGTGTTCGAGTCTGTCCAGATCCTCCTGTATCTTAAGCCTATCTTCTGGAGTATTGGCTATTCCTGCCAGCTTGGTGTCATCTGCAAATTTGATGAGTTCCCCATCTATCCCCTCATCCAAATTGTTGATGAAGATGTTGAAGAGCACTGGGCCCAGAACAGAGCCCTGGGGCACCCCACTACACACTTCCTTCCATGTAGATGCAGTTCCATTGAGGACCACACGCAAACAGTATTCAGTATTTATAACTACTCACAGTGATGTCAAAGTGATGTTATTTATGTCATGGCATCATTGGGCAAATGCTAGGATTATGCATTTGTGATCACTAATGGAAATATGTTATGTCATATCATTTGCATTTAGCTGTAGCAATGCTTGAGTCACTATTTATCTGTTTCTCCTCCTTCAAATATTCATGTTGACTTGCCAAATTTGAAAAAAAACTTTAATTCTTTGAATTGTCATTGTGTGTTTTTTATTTCATAAGAAATAAGTTTTATCCTTTATTGAACTAATTTCCTTGGCTGTAAGTGATAAATGTCTTATGGTTAACAGCATTTTGACTCAGTTGAAGCTGTAGTAGCTACCAAAGTAATGTAAGAGGAAATAAATACAGCCAGTGCTTTTTTTGTAAAAGAAAAAAGTGCCGGAACTCACACACGTCATGCAACCTGCCTTGCCTACCCTATAAGGTTCCATCCCAAAAAGGTGCCGGAACTCTGTTCTGGGTGTTATACGACAAAAAAGCCCTGAGTACAGCAGATGCAACAGAGGCCAAATCAACAAAGGTAAAAAGAGTGAAAGGGGGGTGGAGTTTTCAACTACACAGGAAAAAAGGTCACAGACTTCCCATCCTACACAGATAAAAGCTGACTTCTGTTTCTTGCTTTTTATTTTTTACTAGCAAAGGTATGCCATTTTCCTTTTGTCTTCTATTAAGTATTGCTTACCTATCAACCCCCCATCTGTGACCCCAATACAGAGTGTTACAAATAAATTTTATCTAAAATTAGATGTGCCTTTCTGAAAATAAAAAAAAAGTTGTACTCATACTAATTTGGAGAAATAAGACTCAACAATTATAAGGAATCATTTCCAATGCCATGTTTAGAAACAGGGTGATAAAATACCAAGAAGCTGTAATCTGACCCTAGCACAATGACAATTGATGCTGCTGGCAAATTACAAAACTGCAGTTGGATTCATCTATAGCAGACATGTCAAACACAAGGCCCGGGGGCTGGATCCGGCCCACGAAGTGGTTTCATGTGGCCCGCGAAGCCATCCTGGAAACAGTGAGGGAACAGCCCCCACTGCCTTGGCCATGGCCCAGAGACCCTCCTCCTGCCAGAGACCCCCAGATCTGTCCCACTCCTGCCCAGGCCCCCATAGGCACCCTTGATGCAAATGATGTAGAGCTGGCCATGCCCACCCAGTAGGCCATACGCACTCCAGCCACGCCCACCCAGTAGGCCACGCCCACCCAGGCCATACCCACCCGGCCCCCTGAGGGCAACCGCAATGCTGATGCAGCTCTCCATGAAATTGAGTTTGACACCACTGATCTATAGCATCGTGACATCTTTAAACATGTGGAGCTGAGACTAACTATTAACTTTTTTTTTAAGTTTGGAATGCCTCGTAGTTATTAAAATCTCTGCCATTCAGCTCTGAAAACCATTTATAATGAATTATTTCCAAACTGTTCTGTTTTAAGCTCCCCAAAGTTTGAGTTTCAGATAAAGGGAAAATACCTACTGAATGTGAGTAGGGAAGGGGTTTACTTTTAGCTTTGGAATGCTGCTAGTATGCCATATATTAATTCATCTTTCATATCTGTCTGCAGCATGAATCAATGCCATATTTGAGAGCCTGAAAGCTAAGAAGCCACATTTTTATTCTTCTTACCTTATCCTGTCTGTTGATTCATCTCCTGTCCCTTTCATAACTTTGATATTGTAATGCCAAATTTACTTTGGTGATTAATTAGAGGCTGGCCTTTCTTTTTTTTAAAAAAAAAAACCAAGCTTTATTGGTTTTTCAGTTAAAAATCTACTTATTTAGAAAGCTTCATGATGACTGGATAATCAGAGATTCAGTAACAGAGTTTTCAGTACATAATTCAGGTTAAATTATCAAAATATCCTTCTCAATTTCCCTTAACATTTCATACAACCAATTTAAACTAATACATTTCTAGAAATAGCATGGTCAGTTGAAAAAATTGTCAATTCAATTTCATTGAAATATATCTATGTCCTGTTATCAAAGTTTACCTAATTTTAATTTTAATTATATTATTCAAATTTAGCCTTTAACATCCCAAATAATATTCACAACCCAAATTTCCCTTATTTCATTAAAGCAAAAACTATAGCACCTAACATGTACACAGTGGCTGAGTAGCTATGTTCTACCTAATAAACATTGTCTGTTTCACAACCTAATACATCACATGTTACTGACATGACCACAGCCTATGTTTATCAATGTACAACTATTTATACACAACCAGATTCTGTTTTAAATTTTAGATAATTCTTAATTCTTAAATAGAATAATCAAACATCTTTTAACATCAAACGTGGGATCTATAAACCAGATTTCCATTATGGCAGTGCGCAAATTATAACATCTAAAATAAGCCTAATAGATGCATAGACACATTCTATTCTATCTCATAAACATTTTCTATTTTAGATCCTGATAGATCACTGATTACTAAAAGAATAACCTTCAATGGTTCTCTAATAACTCACTTTTTAAATCTAACTGGTGCTTTTTTTTTGCCAATCAGGTTTCCAGACCAAGGTCTTTAAATTGCCAGATAGGTCTCTCTTAGCTCCAATACATATTATTTGAATTTAATTGAATTGAAGGAGGCCATCTAGCCATCACAAAAACCTAACCATTTGTAATCATTATGTTGTTGCCCTGTTACTTCTAGTCTCTGTAGTTGCTCTAAAAATTTTATCTTCAGTTCAGTCTGGATCCCTCTTCCATCTGCATTCATCTGCTTTAAGTAGAGTCTTATCCAATTTTGTAATTAATGCTTGGCTATCCAGGCTTTCAGGAAACTGTCTTTGTTGATCTTCCATGTCCTCTATGTTAGCATCACTATCTTGCACATAGTATACTTCTAAAGTTATAGGCTTTTTTGATGGAGTCAAAAGTTGAGTATTAAGTTTTCCCATAGTTTGTTGTTGGTCCTTAAGGTTATTTGCCGTAGTGATAGTTCCTTGTACTTTTAGAGTTGTTGGTTCTTTGGATAGTTGTTGCTTATATTCCTCTGTCTCAATAGTAATATCTTCCAATTTTGTTATATTCTGAAGTGTAAATTCTTTAGTTGCAGTCTGGGTTTCAATTTGTGACTTAAGGTTGGCATGTAAATTATTAAATCTGGAGATAGACATCTCAGTGACTCTGCAGATTGTTTCAAGTATAAGGTTATAGTCAAGTGAGGTTTGTGGCTGATCCTTCTCCATTTTGTGATAATTATAAATAGTCCTTTGGTGGAGGCTATTTTTCAAACAAAAATCAGTAAGAGTCCACTTCCACAAGTCTAAGCCAAATTCATCTCCAGCTGTTTCAGGTTTTTATCTTAATGCCAAGGTCAGTCCAAAATGTAAGCAAGCTTGTTTGCCAATAGTATTCACTAAATATCCCCAGAGTACTTCAAATCCTTTTCAGACAGTATCTTTTTATTTATTTATTTATTTTTGTCCCCTTTTTTAGACTAATAAGTAGAATAGTCCATTTCTGTAAATATAGGAACTTTGGGCCAAAAGTAGAAAGGCAGTAAGTCCAATAAATCAGTATAATTTAGTAGAAGGCTTTTTCTTTTCTCTCCCAATGTAGACAAAGGCTGTTCTTAAGGAGTTTGGGGGAAAAAAAATCCCTTCCCTCTCTCCTTGCAGGGGGAAGCAAATTCGGGAAGCTTTTGGCAGGGAAAGTAGACAATTAAGAAAACAAGAAGGCAATTCTCACCCAGTTTTCAAGTGCTTTCAAGTGCTTTGTTGTGCTTTTGGCTTTGGCAGGAAACAGCTAAATGATGGGCCATGGGAGTGGCCAATCCTTTCTTCTTCGATTCGGAGAGTAGCTCCAAGCCAATGGGAGGGCTGCCACCCTTCTACCGCTGACTGAAGAGACCTCTCCCCCACTCATCGCCCCTCTGGGATGACTTTTGACACCTTTACAGGGCCTCCCCCGATGAAGAAATCCAGGCGACACGAGGAATGATTCTCTTGTGCGTCTGGCAGCACCGAAAATCCAGAACCGGAAGCAGAGGCTGGCCTTTCTTAATATGCATGCAGTATTTTCATGCAGTAAGACATTTTAAATTGTCTTACTATGTCTTACATTTTAAATTTCTGTTCAGTTTTATATAGAGTGTATCGCTTAAACATGATTCAAATAAACAGTAAAATGGGAGGATTTCCATGGTTATAAAACAAGAATAAGAATCACAATTGGAACGTCTTACTAAATAAAATTGCTTTAAGCTGATAATCACAAATTAGCTTCAAAACAAGCTGCATAATGATTTATAGAGTGCTAACCACGTAGAGTATTTTATCCTTGAACCCCTGGTGCATGAAGGGCCACTGACACCAACAGATTATGTCTCTTGGCTGCTATTTGTATTTAACTTACCGGTATTTTTTGTATTGTTTAAATGTTTTAATTGTTTTTATGATTATGAGAGCACCAGTTTGAGATTAGCAGCTATACAAATTAAATAAATAAGTAAGTAAATAAGTAAGTAATACCAAAAGAACTTGAGTAATGTCTAACCAAGGTAGTTTGAAGCTGCTACAATACGTTGCATTATGTAAAAATGTGGAAACAATTGAATTAGATGGAAATCAGGAACAATAGAACAAAAGTATGGTGTTAGATGATGGATTGACATCTATAATTTTAAACAATCCATTGAAACATTAGTGCTTTATTATCAATGTCATTTTCAAATTAGAACTAAGCATCTCTAAGGAATTAAGTACATTAGAAATATATTTAGAAAATGTTCATTATCTTAAACAATAGAAGGAAATAATAGATTTCTTCCTTGGTGATTAAGGAATAAACATAATAGTATTTGTTGTGCTATTTATGAGTTCATGGTTGCCCATTGTTCTATATATTGTTTAAAGAACAAATGTTACAGTAAACCTAAATTTTTACAGTAAAATCAAGATTGATTGGCAACAGTAATAAACTGTTAATACATATTCTTTTTTCTGCAGTTTTAACATGAAGCAAAAGATGAATTTCTTCATACCATCATAATTAATGAATAGTTATCAGTATAAAAAGCTGTGGTACTGAAAAAAATGCTAAGATTGCCTTGGAATGCATTAAAGCAAATAATTCAATATTAGAAGTAAAACTAGATTGCTCAGTGGAAGTACTAATAAGGGAGCTAAAGTGTTTGGAAAAACTGAACACAATTTTTAAAAAGAGTGAACAGAAATTATTGTGACTAGATAATATCACTGTTGACACAAGAATGAGCTGGCAAGAATTCAAGCAGTTAGTGGTAATTCCACAGTGAAATATATTTCAGATGAGGAAAACTTCAAAATAATTGAGTGACTGATCAATAATAACAGCCACAAAGTTCCTCCTGATTGTGCAAGCAATCGTGCATGTTCTTGCTAACCTTTAGTGGAAAAATAGTGACAGCTTGTTAGGCATTTAGATGGCATTAACTTCAGTTTCCCAACCTGTACAAACAGGTTTCATAAAAGGTTATTAAACACACAATAATAGATTGTTAATTGAATTCTGGATATCCAATTGAAATTTGGGGATAGGGGGTCTTGTTGGATGTATGAAGGATTTTGATACATAGATAGTCCTTGTATAGCAAGCAGAATTGAGACCTGCAACCTAGTGCCAATTCACTGAAGCAATTGGTAAGCGAACCTGAGACTGCCATCTTACTTCAGCTTTTCTTTGCTGTACAGATTTGTGAAGGATATAAATGCGAGAAATGGTCACAAAGTAACTTTTTCATCACCATCATAATCACAAATGGTTTCTAAAGAGTTACTAAACGAGGATAGCCTATAATGTATATTCATGTCACACACACACACACACACACATAGTTGTTAGCTGCGAAGTTGTGTCCAACCCATCACGACCCCATGGACAATGTTCCTCGCAGGAGTCTTCTCCAGCACCATAGTTTAAAGGCTTCAATTCTTTGGTGCTCAGCCTTTCTTATGGTCCAACTTCCACAGCCATACATTGCAACTGGGAAGACCATAG
Source organism: Vipera ursinii (assembly GCF_947247035.1). Lineage (NCBI taxonomy): Eukaryota > Metazoa > Chordata > Lepidosauria > Squamata > Viperidae > Vipera > Vipera ursinii. The sequence continues at coordinate 63,705,513 of NC_139514.1, forward strand.
CCTTGACTATATGCACTTTTGTTGGCAGGAAGATGTCTCTTTTAATTTCTTGGCTACAGTCCCCATCTGCAGTGATCTTGGAGCCCAGGAAAATAAAATCTGTCACTACTTCCATTTCTTCCCCATCTATTTGCCAGGAATTGAGAGGGCTGGATGCCATGATCTTGGTTTTCTTAATGTTAAGTTTCAACCCAACTTTTGCACTCTCCTTCTTCACCGGCAAAAAGAGGCTCTTTAGTTGTTCTTCACTTTCTGCCTAGTCTATTGTTTTCTTCTATTTCTTTGCACTGTTCATTTAAGAAGGCATTCTTATCTATTCTAGCTATTCTCTGGAATTCTACATTCAGTTGGGTGTATCTTTCTTTTTCTCTCTTATCTTTCACTTTCTTCCTTTCCTCAACTATTTGCAAAGCTTCCTCAGACAGCCATTTTGCTTTCTTGCATTTCTTTTTCTTTGGGATAGTTTTAGTTGCTACCTCTTGTATAATGTTGTGAACCTCCATCCATAGTTCTTCAGGCACTCTGTCTATCAGATTTAATTCTTTAAATCTATTTGTCACCTCTACTGTATATTCATCAGAGATAGTATTTAGTTCATACCTGAGTGGCCTAGTGCTTTTCCCTACTTTTCTCAGTTTAAGCCTAAATTTTGCAACGAGAAGCTCATGGTCTGAGCCCCAGTCAGCTCCTGGTCTTTTTTTTTACTGACTAGAGCTTTTCCATCTCTGGCTGCAGAGCACATACTCAATCTGATTTCTGTGTTGACAGTCTGGTAATGTCCATGTGTAGAGCTGTGTCTTGGGTTGTTGGAAAAGAGTGTTTGATATGACCATCATATTCTCTTGACAAAATTCTGTCAGCCTGTGCCCTGCTTCATTTTGTACTCCAAGGCCAAACTTGCCTGTTATTCCGATTATCTTCTGGCTTCCTACTTTTGCATTCCAGTGCCCCATGATGATAAGGACATCATTTTTTTTTGGTGTTAGTTCTATAAGGTGCTGTAGGGCTTCATAGAACTGGTCAACTTCATCCTCTTCAGCACTGGTGGTTGGGGCATAGACTTGGACTACTGTGATATTGAATGGTTTACCTTGGATTTGCATTGAGATCATTCTGTCATTTTGGGGATTGTATCCCAGTATTGCTTTTCCTACTCTTTTATTGACTATGATGGCTACTCCATTTCTTCTGAGGGATTCTTGCCCACAGTAGTATACCTGATGGTCATCTGAATTAAATTCACCCATTCCTGTCCACTTTAGTTTGCTGATTCCTAAGATGTCGATTTTCAGTTTTGTCATCTCTTGTTTGACCACGTCCAGCTTTCCTTGATTCATGGATCTTACATTCCAGGTTCCTATGAAAATCTTTACAGTATCAGACTTTCCTTTCACCACCAGATACATCCACAGCTGAGTGTCCTTTCGTCTTTAGCCCAGTCGCTTCATTCTTTCTGGCGCTACTAGTATTAGCCCTCTTTTCTTCCCCAGTAGCATATTGGACACCTTTCAATCTGAGGGGCTCATCTTCCAGCATCATATTGTTTTACCTTTTGGTACTGTCCATAGGGTTTACATGGCAAAGATACTGGAGTGGGTTGCCATTTCCTTCTCCAGTGGATTGCATTTTGTCAGAACTCTCTGACAAATATATGCACTTTTTCTTTTTCTTAATTTTGTTTCAAAAAGATCTATTTTATTTCATAAATTAATTGCTTGAAAGCACATTTAAAAGGTGTTAGGGTAAAATATAATTTCAACTCATTTGTGTTTTAGATCATCTTCTGGCTAATAAAATATGTAACATTGTAGTTATTGGAAGAAGAATTTAGATTTGCTGAAATTGTGAAATCATTATATATTCAGTTGTAACATCTCTTGATTTCACAATTTGGCTCATTTGCACCAACAGTATCTAAAACTCTGTTATCAGTATTGGAATGTCTGTTATTTTGTTCTAACTTAGAATTTTTTAATACACATTTAAATTCTATCAATAAGATGAATAATAATCATTGCAAGTACTTTAGAAAAGTTGAAATATTATTTCCCATATTAGTAAATATATATCTTTAAAAGTGTCTTTAACAAATTACATATGTTTCTCGTGGTCCTAACATTAATTAGAAATGTATTTCATGCTTATTGGACATCCCAGATATTCTTTTCATAGGATTATCAGAAGTGTACTTTTATTGAAGGGATGCTTTCATGTGATGTAGTATTTTCAACTATTAACTCATTTTGGTTTAATACCCATACAGCTGTTACTCTGTTATTACGAAGATGAACACAGTTTGAAGTATTGTTCATTTATTAAGACAGGGACATACTCTTGAATTATCTGCTGGAGTTTTGGAATTTTAGATCAAGAATTATGGATTACTCAAGCATGGAGGATTGAAAAAGGATTGCTGATCAATAATGGAAACATAGTGCTGATCCAAATTAATAATATTGCCAATATTGTTTGTATTCTGTTAATGAGTTGCCCTTTTATTGATGCAGTGAAAAAAAACTGATCAATATTATTCTGCGTGATCAGATAATGTATCTAAAATTGGGCTGAATGATTTCTAACTCATATATCTTTTTTTTGTTTTCTATTTTTTTCTGGGTTTTTTTCTATTTTTCCCATTTTCCCTTCTTTCTATAAAGCAAAGCAATAAAAGAATTAATAGAAAGGCAAAAGAAAGAAAATTTCTTCAGAGCACACTTATTTACAATAGCGCAGCACAATCTTCTTTCATTCAGCCTAGGTCCAATTCCTGAGATGACTGCTGTTCCCTATTTCAGTTTTGCTTTCCCTTTAATTCTCTTGCAATCTTCCAAACATAAACAATTTAAAAATGTCAAGAAAAATGACTAGAATTGCTATTCTATTGTGTTATATTCTGCATCTGTGCTGTATTCTGCATCTTGTGGTTAGTGTGCATCTTATATATAAAGAAATCTATTTTGATTTGAATTTAATCCAGGAAAACTGTTGTGGTTAATATTCATCAAGTTTGATTCTATTGCAGTTCAAACTGTTTTACATAACTAGAAGCAAATATCCTGCATATCGTATCAAGAGCCATGTCCTGAAAAGCCACAAGAAAAGCAGAAATTCAACCAATGGTATTGAGCTGCCTTGCCAGTTAAACTTTGCTTGTCGCGCAACAATTAAAGGCAAATGGGAGATTGTGACAATTATAAAAAATCACCTTAATAGGAAAAAAGTAGAGATTCTGCCTAATTTCATATGGGAAAACAGAATGCATGACACTAATTTCACCTTAAAAACACATTCTAAGAGAATTCTCATGTAAGAATGGCTACAGTTAAGTAATAAAGTATACATTTTGCTGAAAGGCTATCTCAAAGTAAAGATTTCCCCTGTTCAATCGTGTCCAACTCTAGGAGATGGTGCTCCTCTCCATTTCTTAGCTGAGGGAACCAGCACTGTCCAAAGACAATTCCATGGTCATGTGGCCAGCATGACTTATCTGCCAAGGCATGCAGAATGCTGTTCCTTCCCAATGAATTTCATCCCAGAGTTCATCCCAGAGCTCTGAAGGAACTGGCGGATTTTATTTCAAAACCCTTCTACCACATCTTTCAAAAGCCCTGGGGAACTACCAAAGAATTTGGAGAAGAGCTGATGTGGTTCCTATCTTTAGAAAAAAAAGGGGGGGAGGGAACAGATCCAGGAAACTACAGACCAATCAGCCTAATATTAATGCCTGGGAAGATTCTGGAAAAGATAATAATAATAAAAAAGATCTGAGAACATCTAGAAACAAATAAAATTATAACTATAGGCCAGCATAGATTTGTTAAAAACAGATCATGCCAATCTTAATTCATTCTTTGACAAAATGGCTACATTAGTAGACCACCAAAATGCTGTGGACATAACATACTTAGACTTCAGTAAGACATTAGACAAGATAGACCACAACCTACTTCTTGGTAAACTGGTAAAATGTGGGATAGATAGCATCACCACCAGATGGATTTGTAACTGGGTGACAAACCATACTCAATGAGAAGTCCTTATTGGAACTACATCTACATGGAGGGAAGCAGTAGAGTACCACAAGTTTCCGTCTTAAGCCAGCAGTGCGTGGTAACAGTCAAAAAAAGCTAATACAATCCTTTGTTGTATAAACAGAGGCATAGAAACAAAATCCCATGAGGTATTAGTACCGCTTTATAAATCCTTAGTAAGACCAAATGTGGAATACTGCACCCAGTTTTAATCGCCACATTACAAAAAAAGTTGTTGAGAGTTTGGAAAAAGTGCAAAGAAGATCAACTAAGTTGATTAAAGGCCTGGAGACAAAAACATATGAAAAACGGTTGCAGGAATTGGGTATGGCTAGTCTAGAAAAAAGAAGGACTAGGGGGTGACTTGATAGCAGTATTGCAGTATTTGAGGGGCTGCCACAAAAAAAGGGAATCAATTTATTTTCCAAAGCACCAGAAGGCAAGACAAGAAACAATGGATGGAAACTAATCAAGAAGAGAAGCACCCTGGAATTAAGGAAAACTTCCTAACAGTGAGAACAATTAACCAGTGAAACAGCTTGACTTCAGAAGTCGCAGGTGCTTCATCACTGGAGGTTTTTAAGAAAAGACTGGACAGCCACCTGCCTGAGATGGTATAGGGCAGGGGTAGGCAACCTTGGCTCTTTTATGACTCATGGACTTCAACTCCCAGAAATCCTGAGCCAGCATAGCTGGCTCAGGAATTCTGGGAGTTGAAGTCCATGAGTCATAAAAGAGCCGAGGTTGCCTACCCCTGGTATAGGGACTCCTGCTTGAGCAGGATGCTGGACTAGAAGACCTCTAAGGTCCATTCCAGCTCTATTCTGATTGAAGTGGTAGCTATTTATACAGTCGAATTTGCATGCTTTCAAACTGCTAGATGGGCAGGAGCTGAGGTTATGGTTACTAACTACAGCTTTAGAACAGAGATCTCTGGGTCCCTGAGTAAGAGTAACAATTTACATCTTTTCTATGCTGAAGTCTTAAACTAATAGAATCCTATGCATAAACTGACTGGGAATTAAATTAGTTTTAGAAATCTATTTCCAGATTTCAGCTTTTTCTTTACCTATAGAAATGGCAGAATGATATTTCTGGGTCATGAATATCATAGTCTCTGATTGCTGAATAGCTTGTTTCCTCTGCTGGACTGAAAAAAAAAACATGGGAAGACAAAATGCACTTCAGCTAAAAGATGAAAGAAAGAGCTAAAGTGAATTACTTACCCCTGATTAATACAAAACCATTATTCCATATTCCATCAATGAACTTCAGTGAAGTAATGGTGTTATCTCTAATGAAGTGAAGCACAGCAGGAAAACTAGAAAACGCTATTTGAGCTGTCACAAGTCAAAGGACACATTAATAGAAACATAGGTGGAGGCCACACTTCAGGTTGTGTGTTCTACTCTCAAGAAATGATTAGTGGCCCATATTCGTGGTTGGAAAACCTACTCATGTAGATCAGTTCTAGGAGGAAGAGCACAAGGTGGCCTTCTTTCTGCATACAAACTAGTCCCCCTCCCCCCCCAGTATTTCAATTCTTGCTGCTTTTGTCACTGGAATAAGGTTGCACAAAATGAGAATAGAAAAAAATAGCAATAGGTCCAAAATGTCTTGTTTACCACCTGTGGGCTTTTGGTGGACCATTGCTGACCTGGCATTAAGCAGCCTGACAGAACTGCCTCTAGCAGCAAATGATAGTTGCTATGGAGAAGGCAGCAGCCTGTCATTCTGTTTTGTTATGGATTGAAAATCCAAATCATCCTGCCCTATTAAACTAGCCTGATTATACCACATAATATTTTATAATTCTTATAAAATAAGAATTAAATAAGTGAACATTTCTGAAGTGGTTGTGAGGGTAAGGATTACGCGGAGACAGCAGGCTCGGGTTACTGGTATTTATTGAGGTACACCCAGCAAAACTCTGCCGGTTTGGGTTCTTTATATAGCCAGCTGGAAGTTGGTTCCTCCAAACAGCGGCTCAGCTTCTCCCGCCGGGGCCGCTGGGCCAATCGGCTGAGTCGGCTTCTTGACAGCTAGAGTCCTCGTGCTGCGCTGTCAGCTTTCGTGCTTGCGCTGTAGCCGGCGGCAATTTGACAGCTGTCAAATTGCCGTGTGCTTCCCTGTCAGCCGTATTTACCTCATGTAACCAACTATTAAACAATAACCAATAACATAACGTTAACATTAAACATTAATATATATATCACCCCTTACCCCTCCCCTGAGCTGGTGTTATCCTTCCCCCCTCGTTGTTGCTTGCTGCCTGGCCATTCGTAGTCCTGTAAGTACGTTGGGGGTTGCGAGTTCTTGTTGTTGACTGGCCCGATTAGGTTGAGGTGATTGTGTGATATTTTGGGGCTGCCGGCTTCTCAATTGGTCAGTGTGCCTGCGGATGTGCCCGTTGTACTCTGTGTCTATCAAATATGAAAGTGGACCTGTCCGGTCGATGACAACTCCTTGTAGCCACTTAGGTCCTTCAGCATAGTTCCGGGCCCACACATTTTGACCAATTGAAAAGGACCTTGGGGGTAGGGGTTGTTCAGCTTCAGCATTGGTTCTATCAGGGTGCATTTTATCCAATCTAGTGATAAGTCGACGTCCCCATCGTAATTCAGCCGGAGATTTCCCTGTGGTGGTGTATGGGGTGGTGTGCTGGGCGAGCAGGAATTGGGAAAGTCGTCGGTGCCAGTTGCCTTTAACTATTTTCGGGAGAGCGTCTTTGGTGGACCTCACTATAACTTCTGCCAATCCGTTGGACAAGGGGTGGAACGGAGCCGATGTAATGTGCTTAATAGAGTTGCCCCTCGTGAATATCTGAAATTCGCGAGAGGTAAATTGGGGGCCATTATCGGTAACCAAGATGTCTGGGAGGCCATGTGTGGCGAAAAGCCCCCGAAGTACCTGTACTGTGGTGGCAGTATTAATGCTGTGGACTGGTACTGCTTCTAACCATTTGGAATAGCTATCCATTGCAATCAGGAAAGTTTGTCCCTGGAAGGGTCCGGCAAAGTCTAAATGAACCCTGGACCAAGGATTTTTGGTTGTCTCCCATCTATGTGTAGGGCTCTGAGGTGGAGCTGAGCGCGTTAACTGGCAGGGATAGCATCCTGCAACATGGTTTTCTATGTTCTTATCTATGTCTGGCCACCATATGTAGCTCCTCACCAGGGCTTTCATCTTGACTATCCCTGGGTGCCCCTCATGTAGTGTAAGCAAGGTTCTCTCTCTGTGTTTCTGCAGAACTACTACTCTGTTTCCCCAAAGAATGCATCCTAAATGGGATGACAGTTCATGTTTTCTTGTGAAGAATGCCTTAAATTCCTGTCCCGGGCATGTGGCCGGCCATCCTGCCATGACCCAATGTAGCACTCTGCTGCAGACTTTATCGGTGGCTGTGGCAGAGGAGATGTCCTTTGCCGTCAAGGGGCATTCCGGCAGTTCTGAGATCGCTCAAATATGCCCTGCCGGTGCCGGGTCGGGGTCTGAATTGGGCAGGGGCAGCCTGCTAAGCCCGTCTGTGTGTCCTAGTTCTTTTCCTGGTTTGTGGACTAGTTCGAACGAATAGGCCGACAGAAAAGTCGACCATCGTAATATCCTTGGTGAAAGGATTTGTGGGGTTAATTTATCCCAGGTAAATATGCCAAGAAGGGTTTTGTGGTCAGTAAAAATAGTGAATCTCCTACCATATAGGTAATCATGGAACTTTTTGACCCCGGCAACGATGGCCAGGGCCTCCCTATCTATTTGGGCATAATTCCTTTCTGCCTTAGTGAGTGTCCTGGAATAGAAGGCTATAGGTTTTTGAATTCCTGTGTCCTGCAAGTGACTGAGAACTGCCCCTATCCCGTACGGGGATGTATCGCATGTGATGCATAGGGGGAGGTCCTCCCTAAATAGAGTGACCGTGGAACTGTTGCATAGAGCGTTCTTTAATGTTTGGAAACTGGCATCGTGCTCCAGTGTCCAGAGCCATGGATGTCCCTTGTCTAAAAGCCTATGTAATGGTTCAGCTAAGGTGGCTTTGTGGGCAGGAAGGAGTGGTAAAAGTTCAAGAGTCCTAAGAACGCTTGTAACTCTTGTTTGTTTTTTGGTGTAGGGGCAGCTTTGATAGCTCTGATCTTGGTGTCGGTAGGGTGGACTCCCAGGGCATCAATTTTGTAACCGAGCAACTCGGTCGAGGAACTCCTATTTCGCATTTATTTTTTTGTAATTTGAGACCCGCTGCTCTGAATCTGTTCAGAACAGCTGACAGCCGGTCTGCTAAATTTTGCTTATTTTCTCCGGAGATGAGGACATCGTCGAAGTAGGGGCATACCCCAGGAATCCCTTTAGTGTTTTTTCCATTATCTCTTGGAAAATTCCTGGGGCTGCCGAAATGCCGAATTGGAGGCGTTTAACTTTAAAAGCCCCGTGGTGAGTAACGATGGTCTGCGCATCTGCGGTTTCAGGAGTTACAGGGAGCTGTAAGTACGCCTGCGCCAAGTCAAGCTTGGCAAAGATGGCGCCGGAACGGACGGAGGAGAGGACGTCTTTCACCGCGGGGACCGGGTAAGCATGTGCATTTAATGCCCGGTTTAGGGTGGCTTTGTAGTCGGCACATAATCTAATTTGGTCGTTGGGTTTAATAGGTGTCACTATAGGGGTTTCCCAGGTCCCTCCATCGGTGGGCTCTAAGACTCCTATTTTGACAAGGCGGTCCAATTCGTCCTCAATCTTCTTTTTGAGGGCGAATGGGACCCTTCTTGTTCTAATTCTTATGGGTGGGACCCTGGGGTTTAGTTTAAGGGCAATTGGGGGCCCTGTATATTTTTCGAGGGAACCGTCGAAGACGTCTGCAAATTGTTTGCAGACATCGTCGAGGCTTGCGGCCTGTGTGGTGTTCACCCCTGTTAGTTTTATGCCTAGTGCTTTGAACCAATCCAACCCAATTAAGTTAGATCGGTCTCCTTGGGTGACTAGGACATTGAGGGGCTCCCTGAATTTCTTAAATTCCACAAAAATTTTTGCTCTGCCTTTCAGAGGTATTGGTGACTTCTGATAGTCCGCAAGAAAAATCTTGGGGGGTTTTAAGGGAATTTGTCTACAGTTTTTTTGGCAAATTTCCTTAAATGTTTTTCCTGAAATTAGGGTGACTGAGGAGCCGGAGTCTACCTCCAGCTCGCAAGGGAGTCCTTGTAGCCTGGCCTTGATCTTAACTTTAGGATTTATTCGGTGGCCCTCCCCCCCTTCCCCGTCCTTGTCTACTGCCTGTACTAGGTACCTGGGGGGCTCGGCCTTTGGGGATGGTGGGGGTCTCATACCTGGGGATGTTGCTTCGAGTTCGTGGAGGTCCTCGCGATTTCGGCTTCAGCACATGGTTTTGATATGTCCAGATTTGCCACAGTTGTGGCATTTGGCATTCCTGAACCGGCAGGAGGATCTGATGTGGTTCCCTCCACAGCTGGCACAGGTGGTTTGCAGTTCTCTGGGGTTGTTCTTTGGTCTTGCCCCTTCTCCTCATTCGGCTTTGCGTGTTTGTAGCCTTTCGAACCATCGGTGGATGGCATCCACGTCAGTTAGGTCTTCCAGTTCTCTGCCGTCCCTGGGAACTATCTCGCCCTGGTTCACCACTCCGGTCTGTCCGTTTCCAGCTTTTGTGAGGTCCCCCGGGTGACTATCTTCATACGCCTGAATCTCTCTAGTGACTTCAGCCAGATTCAGGGTGGGTTTAGCTATAATTTTTTTCTGGAGGCGTTCATCTCTCAGCCCTATGACCAGTTGGTCCCTTATCCGGTCCTCCAGGTCCAGGAACTGACACCATCGGGCGGCTTGTCTTACTCCCACTACGAAGTCGGCTGCCGGTTCTCCGGGTAGTTGGCGTCGCCGCGCGAACTGGACTCTCCAGTAAATCTCTGAGCGCGTCGGCATGTAGTGTTTGCTGAGCTTCTCGGTGAGTTTGGCGTAGGTCGCCTGTGCGACCAGTTCTGGACTGCAAAGTCCTACGGCCATGTCATACACAGCGGGTCTGCTCAAGTACAAGAGGGCTGCTGCTTTGGCTCGGTCTTTGGTTATTTTACTAACCAGCAGAAACCCTTCCACTTGGCCCAGGTGCGATTCCAGCGTTCAGGGTATCTGGTGTCAAATTCGCGGATCTGACCGAATGTGGCCATGCTGTCTCAGTTCTTTGCGCTGCTTGCCGTAAGGTGTATGTGTGGAAGTTATAACTTCCTTGTTAGTGACTAGCTCTGAGCCTCCAGAAGGTTTCCCTTCCTAGGCTTCAGCGACTTCAGCTCAGCAAGCAGATCCCACCTTCATCGCCAGTGAAGTGGTTGCGAGGGTAAGGATTATGCAGAGACAGCAGGCTCGGGTTACTGGTATTTATTGAGGTACACCCGTCAAAACTCTGCTGGTTTGGGTTCTTTATATAGCCAGCTGGAAGTTGGTTCCTCCAATCAGCGTCTCGGCTTCTCCCGCCAGGGCCGCTGGGCCAATCGGCTGAGTCGGCTTCTTGACAGCTAGAGTCCTCATGCTGCGCTGTCAGCTGTCGCGCTTGCGCTGTAGCCGGTGGCAATTTGACAGCTGTCAAATTGCCGCGTGTTTCCCTGTCAGCCGTATTTACCTCATGTAACCAACTATTAAACAATAACCAATAACATAACGTTAACATTAAACATTTATATATATATATATATATATAGTAAAAGGTAAAGGTTCCCCCACACATGCGTGCTAGTCGTTTCCGACTCTAGGAGCCGGTGCTCATCTCCGTTTCAAAGCCGAAGACCCAGCGCTCGTCCGAGGACGTCTCCGTGGTCATGTGGCCGGCATGACTAGACGCCAAAGGCGCACGGAACGCTGTTACCTTCCCACCGTAGTGGTCCCTATTTTTCTACTTGCATTTTTACGTGCTTTCGAACGGCCAGGTTGGCAGAAGCTGGGATGAATAACAGGCGCTCACTCTGTTATGCGGCACTCGGGATTCGACCCGCCAAACTGCCGACCTTCCGATCGACAAGCTCAGCGTCCTAACCCACTGAGCCACCGCGTCCCTCTTTATATATATATATATATATATATATATATATATATATATATATATATATATATATATATATATATATAAAATTTCTACTTCAGATACTGCTTTAGGTGGAATGGATAATACTAGCTTTTTCTTTATCTCATGTAACAATATCCAGTGATACTAATACTGGCCAAGTTAGTGAAACTATACATCTGAGTAGATCAAACTCACATCTATTATCAAGGCTACCTATTAAATACCAACATCAAAAATAACATTCACTCTTAAAATATGATGCTACATGAATATGGAGACAATACATGAATAATTGGAAGACATTAATACAATCTTCATTTGTTGCTGAGGGCCCAGTAAGACATTGAATCCTGGCTCAGGTTTAGAAGAAACTATTCAAATGGAAAATTCTTTAATGAACTGAACACTAAAGATATAGTCACTGGAACTTCATCAGCAAATGAGATCATTCAGGACAGGTTGTAGAAACAAAATGTCACAGAATAGTAATTATATGTCCAATTATACTTTGGAATGAAGATATAAACTATGTTCTGATGTTGGGAACATCTTTGCAGATCTTTGAATTTCTCAAAAGATACAGAATTACTAAGAGAACTACTATACCAGCTAATTAGTGGCTTGGATCATCACTTCAAATTGTGAGGTCAAAATGAGCTTGAAATCCAATTAAAGAAAATCACGTCTTGGTGACTATATAGCTGAAAAGTGATCTGAATATTGACCTCTCCTGCTTGGATACTTTGAATAGTATGTGTGGCTTAATTGCTTGGACTTTCACAATTTGATGAGCACATTAAATGCTGATATTCATCTTAAGAGGCTTCAGCTGGAAAACATTTCCTTGCTAAAATAAATGTCAGTTATTGAAGTAGTTAGAATGAAAGCAAGGATTCTGATAGTGTGAATCACAGGAAGGATGGTTAAAAATAATACATTGTGAGTATTATTAAAGTTCAGCTTGAGAACTTTTAAATGTAAAGAGAGCATTGCTACCTTCTATACGGTTGCATACATAGACAAAGGCAAGGTCACCTGTAAATGTAGATTGGTACCAGTGCTTTGTAAGGAATAACACATAGTGTATAGTTTCATTGTATGAAACACTGAGGCAGAGAACATCTCTGCAGCATCAGGTTAAAGGTTACCATACATGTGAAGGATACAAATCTCTCTCTCTCTCTCTCTCTCTCTCTCTCTCTCTCTCTCTCTCTCTCTCTCTCTCTCTCTCTCTCTCTCTCTCTCTCTCTCTCTCTCTCTCTCTCTCTCTCTCTCTCTCTCTCTCTCTCTCTCTCTCTCTCTCACACACACACACACACACACACACACACACAAATCTGTTCCCTAATCATGAATGAAAGATTTAAAATATGTAATCCACAAGATCTCAGCTGTTAAAAATACAGTAGTTTTATTCATAGGGATACCATCTTGCAGAAAGAACTTATTAAAAATGTGTATTTTCTATTTGGCGGGGGGGAAGGCTGTTTTGCTCATTTCATGGTAACAATCAGCAAAATCTAACAGCTTCCTCTGGAATCCAAGCTTGGAACATGGCTGCTGAACCTGCACCTGTCCATGAAACTGCAGATGGCTCGTGTGACAGAGGTTACTGCCTTCAAAACAGGAAGGAGGGGGAAAATCAGCTCACTTTGGTGAGATGAACAGACATTTCTAAAATGGTAATTATTTGTTCTCTACAATATGATGGATGTCTCAGGCATTTACAACTGGGATTCATCTTCATGCATCATTAAAAGCTTAATGTATACCTTTAGAGGAAGAAGGAGAAAATAAAAATTCTGCTTAGAAATTGCAGAGTTCTGTTGTTATTCTGCCAAGAGACTTGCAGCATTATTCATTTACTATTTTTTGGAGTCTTTGTTGAATTGGAAGAATTACAGGCAGGAAAATAATATGCATCTATAAAAGATATGTAAATAACCAATTGTACAATTTCTATTCTTCAAGGGAACAATTCTCACAGTAACAACATAATAATTTCTTCATCTGGAGAGAAAATCATATGAAAGCCAGTATCTTATCCATGCAAGTAAGATGGAGATAAAGCCGTAGGAGCATTGGTGGTGACAGTTGTCTGATATCTATTTTAGTAGATTCATATCATAGAAATAGACAAACTAACACTTTCCTTGTATGTGATTTTTTCAAGAAGAAAACTATAATCATGTGAACAATTACATCAAGCAAAGCAGCTCACATTTTTATTTATTTTGAGTCTAAGAAAATTTCCAGTTGGAACTCAGTAATGTTAAAGGAAATATTATTTATGCACACAGTTAAACACAGAAAAGTACAATTAGCATGCTGACTATGAAAGCAATAGATAGGGAGCAAACATCATATATTTCAAAATTAATATTTAATTATTATTTAAGAATGAACCAGCATAATAATAATATATTGTAGTATATCAAGTCATAATGGGTATGACCATATCTCACAATAAGTCCCAAGTAAATTGCATTGTGTTATTTTTATGAGCAAACACTTCATTGAAGTCCTCATGGGGGAAGGGAAGATATTTTTTTTACAAATAATCATCATTCATTTATTTAATCATAAATTTCAAAGATTCTGAGAAACGTATAATTTTATATTGACATAATGAGCCAATGATACAGTGCTCTGATACACCACTCTGAAGCACAACCTTCATACATTACCAAACACCTTTCTGAAGAATGCTTTCATAGAACCTTGAAAATATAATGAAACAAGGGTAATTAGGATATATGAAGTAGGCTGTACCAGATACGGGGTGCATCACTGAGAATGCTCAAAGATGGAGGTCCCTGCAGGAAAGTCCTTTCTGCTAGATTCACCAGAAAAGGAGATTCAGGTCTGAAAGTGCCAACTAAAGCTTCTAGATCATGTGTGTCAAACTCACCATGTCATGTGACGTGTTGTGACATATCGAGACTTTTTTTGCATTGCCGGAGCTGGGGTGGGCACAGCGTCCATATGATGCAAACGGCCTTTGGGACGGCAGTTTGACACCCCTATTCTATATGGTCTTAAAGATTAACCCATATGGAGGTAATTGCAGCAGTACAGCCACATTACAAGTATTGAGAAATAAGCATGTTTTACTGATCTTATGACCCCGCACTTTAAGGTTGAACTTGAGATCTTACTTGTTTCGGGGCCACACTTTTTTTTCCCTGGTATCACTTTACACGTCTCTTAAATTTCTTTAATTCTTAGAGATTATTATAAATCAAGAAACTGTCTTAAATTGGCAGCCAAGGTAATATCACTCAGAAATAATCCTGTCAAATGTTTTTGTCAACTGCTTATTTTAGAGGGCTGAATTATCAAAACTTCAGATGTCCAGTGTTACTATGTCTTGCTTCTCATCCCTTCCATGCTCCATTCACCATCCTACACCACACTTTTCCTTCATCACCACTATTTTATCCAGTCACAAAACTTTTTTATCAATTTACATTCTTTAAATTCCCTTTCAACCTCTCTTGTTCATACTCTATATTTCACTCAAGGTAAGCATGGATGGACTTCTCTAAGGACTCTCGGTAATGGTGGGGAGAGACAGGGTAGGAAGCTAAAAAAGTGAACTAGAACATTAAGATGAAATACTGTATTTCTATTTTACAGCAAAACATGATTTATACATGAACCTGGATCTGTACATCCATTCCTGTATGGGAAAGCTATGTGATTTGACTATATAGTAAATACACCTATCCAAGAGTCAAGACAGAGCTATAAAATGTACTTTTAAAGTGATGTATTTAATTATATTCAAAAAGGAAAGTGACCTTACATGTTAAATTTATCTTTGTGCTGGAAAAATGTCTTTGTGAAAAGTAGGGGTTTTTTTAATCGAAAAGAAGATTTGATGGCTCCAATTTCAGAATATGAAGTTTATTCAGAATTATATGTCAATGATTATTTCTTTAATTGGCCATTGGATCTATTGATTGATACATGGCAGTACGTATTTTTTACCAGTAAAAAAGAATATTTGTAGTCATGATTAAAATGAGGGGTCCTCGATTCTCTCTGAGCTTGGTTGTTTTCTTGCAGATGTTTCTTGTATAGATGCTCTGTTTCTTTTTTCAAAGAAACAGAAAAAAAGAAACAGAGCATTTGTACAACATATTCCAACAAAATGGATATCCACACAATTTTATCAAAAAGTACCTAACCACTCAACCCAATCCAGCACAAACAACAACAAACCCTAAAAAGAATAACAAACATCATGCCAAACATCAAGAACATCTCAGAAACCACCAACAGACTACTACAATCACATGGAATCAGCGTAGCACACAAGCCAACTAAATCTCTTCAAAACATCCTAAGAAGTTTAAAAGACCCAGTAGCCCCAGAAGAAAAAACAGGAGTCATCTACTACAACATACAGTGCAATGATTGTTACAATCACTATGTAGGACAAATAGGGAGAACACTGGCAGAATGCATCCATGAACACTGACTAGCAATTAGAAAACAAGATGAAAACTCTTTAATTTCACAACCTATGGAGAGACTTAACCATAGTTTCAATTGGGAAACTGTGCCCATCCTAGACCAAACCAAGTCCAATAATACTAGGAAATTTCTAGAAGCCTGGCACTCTGACAAATTAGCCATCAAGAGACACACAGACATAAACAATATCTATAGATTATGCAAAAGAGACAATCAACAAGCCAAACAGGGAACAAAAAGACCTAAACACCTCTCCACCAGCAATCAGCACCCTTATGAGCATAGATTAATTAATTAATTAGATTAATAATTAATAGATTAACTCCAAGATCAAACCAACAAACAAGTAAACAATACTCAATAAAAAAACTGCCAAACATAAAATGTATTGATAAATGTAACAAGAATATTTTTACTTAGTTGAAAATAAGAATTTTGTTTGTCCAATGTGAGATAACAGATATTACTAGAAAAAGAGAGGGGGTATTTGAGCTTTCAATATTAGTCCTAAACTAAAAAAATATGTATATTACTGAATTATTGGTTAACCCAGATAACACATATAATGGTTTTGACTTATTAGAGGGGGTACTGTATTATTAATTAGATGGTTTAACATGGGGGGAAATGGATAAATTTTAAAAAACAGAACAAGACTATAATCAAATAGATATGACAGGTATTTAGAATATTAGACTTTGTTATGAAAAGGGGAAAAAGAAGAAGTTTGAGATAAGGGAAACTTTGGTCACCCAAGTATGAAACACTTGGAAATCATAAATAACAAATGTTAATTTGAATATTGATGGGAAATTAAAGCTTGGGGGGGAAGCAATAACAGAACATTGATTGTATATAAGGATCAAATGCAAACTCAATTAATATGCTAAAAAATATTGATAATTGTAACAAAGATCTTTTTATTTAGTTGATAATAAGAACTGTATTAGCTCAAGATGAGATAGTAGATATTAAGGGAAATAGAGAGGAAATATCTGATGTTGTAACATGAGGTTTACACTAAAGATTTATGTATGGCTATTGAACTACTGATTAACCCAGTCATCACGTTGCTTTTTAAACACTCAATTGTAAAATGAGAAAATTAATAAAATATTATTTTTAAAAAGAAAGAAACTGCCAAACAAACCAATAGTAAACAGCCCAACCCTAAGACTCTCTAAGACCACCCCCGCTAATATTGACAGGGCAAGCCACTGGAATATAAACTGAGAGCAAATCCCACGCCTTACTAGCACTGATGATGTTACCTAGTTTGGGTAGGTATTTTTTATCTTTTTAATTTTCCCAGGGTGCTCTTCCAGAGTGACAGAACTTTGTAATATCATATGCTCTCCAGTTAGGGATGCAAAATAATTGTTAAGGTATCTTGGAAGACTGGTGTACGAAGTATATTGGTATATACCCAGTTGTCAAGGAGGTTATTCAATAATTAATGTATTTGGGTTGGTTATAGAAGGTCAGTGGGATTCATCTTTTTCTTGAAAGCAACATTAGTATTAGGCATCTGTGGAATGAATTGCAGGATTAAATCCCAGCAGGTAACAACAACAACAACAACAAACCCACAGAGGAAATTATAACTCAGTATTTATTTATTTATTTATTTATTTATTTATTTATTTATTTATTTATTTATTTATTTATTTATTTATTTATTTAATACTATTTCTATACCGCCCTTCTCCCGAAGGACTCAGGGCGGTGAACAGGGCAAGAATAAAAATACAGATTACAAAAGTTAAAACAAGATTAAATAAATGCCCACATACTAAAATACATCTTTAAAACTCAATAAAATAACCATAACAAACCCCCCCCCAATCCCTTCATCAGGCCAGGCCAGCTTGTTCAAAAAAGTATGGAAAGGTTTCTGGGTTTAAGGTAAATAGTAATAAGACCAAGATATTGTCTAAGAATATGTCTATGAGTGAAAGGGAAATGTTAACCAAATTAAAAGGTTTTGAAATAGTAAAAAAGGTTAAGTATTTGGGAGTGTATATTGCAGCTTCAAATGCAAAATTATATAAGAATAACTATGAAACACTAAGGTTGAAGATACAAAAGGATTTAAATAATTGGAAAAAATTACGATTATCTCTATTGGGAAGAATCGCAGCTGTTAAAATGAATGTTCTGCCGAAGTTTCTCTTTTTGTTTCAAATGATACCTATATTGAAAAAGGATGCCAACCTTGATGAATAAATTTATCTGGGCGGGGGAAAAACCAAGAGTCAAGTCAAATTTAAAATTCTGCAAGATGCTAGGGAAAGAGGGGGACTCAAGGTGCCTAATTTGAAATTGGATTATGATGCGGTGGTCTTGACATGAGTTAGTGATTGGCTTAATTTAACTAATAAAAGAATACTTCACCTTGAGGGCTGGGACTTGGTATATGGATGGCATGCATACTTGCTTTATGATAAAAAGGTGGACAGGGTTTTTAAATCTCATATTCTTAGAAGTGCCTTGCTGCGTGTCTGGAAAAAGTATTATTATAAGTTAAATTATAAAATACCAATTTGGGGAATCCCCGGACACGCGACAGAAGGCGTATCTATGGGAGTGAGTTTGGATATGTTTTCTTATAAGGAATTACTTAGATTGGAAGGGAATAACTGGCAACTTAAATCATTAGATGAGTTAAAACAAGAAAACATAAGTTACTCTTGGTTTCAATATACCCAATTGAAAGCTAGGTGGAAGTTGGATCAGAAGGTTGGCATCACAACTACAGATGAAAACTTAGTAAAACAAATTAGAGATTTAAATCGTGCACATATAAAGAGGATATATAACGTTTTAATTGAATTGGATTCAGAAACGGAATTAGTTAAAGATTGTATGATAAAGTGGGCACAAAATATCCAGGAACCAATTCCGTTGGATATTTGGGAGGTAATCTGGGTTAGAAATGTTAAATTTACTCAGGCTCAAAATTTAAGAGAAAAATTTTATAAAATGTTTTATAGATGGCATTTGGATCCCAAAAAGTTGTCTAACATGTATCCTAACCTACAGTCTAAATGCTGGAGATGTGGTAGTTTAGATGCTACCTACTTGCATATGTGGTGGACTTGTAGAAATATAAAAGCTTTTTGGATTAAAATTTGGTGGAACATTCAAAAGATTTTTAAGAGAAAGATAAAGTTTTCTCCACAATTGTTTTTATTGGGCATTGTTGTAGATTGTGATACTAAAGAAACCAATTTGATGTTGAATTTGATAACAGCAGCATGGTTATTGGTGGGACAATACTGGAAGAAGGATAGTTTGCCTACTATAGAAGAATGGGTATTTAAAGTATCGAATCTTGCAGAAATGTCTAAGATTTCTGCTTATTTGAAGGATCATTCACAAGAAAGATATATTTCAGTTTGGAGAAGATGGATAGATTATATTCAGAATAAATATGGGACTAAAAAGTTCCACTTAGCTTATGAGTAGATTTTAGAGGGATATTGTTATTAGCATTGATTATTTTTGTTTAAGTTATTATTATTATGTTTTTAATAATTTGAAAGTATCTATGTTAAAGGGGAGTTAAAGCACATTATGAATTTGGTTAATTTTATAATGGATAATTTTAGTTAGAATATGATTATTATACCTATAACCCTGTATTCAGCTCTGGGAAGGGGGGTGGTTTGGGGTGGGTGGGTTTGGGGATACGTATTGTATTTTTTTTAAAAAAAAACTCTTTAATAAAAAAAACAACCCACAGAAACTTTAAATGGCAAGATGCAAAATAGTTAACACCTGTATTTTCAGTTTCCCTTTACTTGGTAAGGAACAATAATAAAAGCATTTCATTAATAAATATAATCTGAATCTGAAGCAAGAAATGAGTTGATTAGCAACATAAATAACTATTTATGTTTGTGTGCACTTTTGAAATATGTATTATGATCGTGTAAAATAATTTCACAAGGCAGGGACAAAAATATTATCTTTCCTAACAGTAAATATCTTTAATGAGCTGGCCTTAAATATAATAAATACTACATTTTTATTCAGTATATGCACTGGAAGTACTTAGACTTAATTTCTTGAAAAATGATTATCCATATAGATTTTCAGTACTATTTAAAGTACACAATTTTTGTGGATAAATTTAATCCTTAACAGGGATTAAAAATATTGTTCTCTGACAATTATTTTTATTCATGCAAGGTTTTGCCACAAGGCTATGATTTTTGTTTTAATTTTTATTCCTGACAGCTACAAAAATGAACATTTGCCATCCTTAAGACACTAAACATGAATGTGTGTCAGTATCTACCCAGGAATGAATGAATGAATGAATGAATGAATGAATGAATGAATGAATGAATGAATAAATAAATAAATAAATAAATAAATAAATAAATAAATAAATAAATAATATGCATCAAATCAATTAATAATGTATTCTGGCATTATAGCCCATTCCACCATATCACAAGCCAGCAGGTGTGCATAAGACAGATAGGACTGGATCTGCTCCTAGTTGCAATGGTCTAGGTACATGAAGATCCTTGTATGATCATAAATCATGCTGTAGGCATACAGTTTACATCATTATTTTTTGTCAAAAGATTTTTTTTTACTATACTATAGTAGCAATTATGTTTTATCAGTCCAATAACCAGAAAGCAAATGGTAATTGTCAAATAACATCATGTAAGATTACAATAACTGGATAATCATTCTTTCAATCAGCAATAATTCCATTCTTTTACCTGTTTTACTCTTAGTTCTTTTAAGGCATACTATAAATCATGGAGAGAAAGCCCAAAATGAACTGAGAAAGCCAGAGACATTAGTGAAGCTTTCAAATAGGTTGGTTCTTATCTAAAACAAACACTTAGGATATGGAGAGAAACATTACTCAATCCAATTCAACAAAAAAGAATGAAGCAATTGTAGTAGAATGCCTAATATGTTCAATATTTTAATTAATATACGCTTCTTTTTACTTGACCTTTTCACAACATTGAAGGTGATTTTTCCTTCAGAATTTATACTAACTTACCTATACTTTCTCCAGAAAAATTTTCCCTTTTTATATTGTATACCACACCATTTATTAAGAAACTAATAATGTGGATGGGAATGCAAAACAGTTGATCATATGATTTTAGTATTTACTTTTCTTCTGTATTTTGTTTATACTTTAGTGATGAAGCTAAATTAAATAAATTCTCTGTAAAGCTTTTGGGGATTTTTTTTTAACCAACACTTATAACACATCCCACATCTATGCCAATTTGTTATTCTATAATGGAGGAACGTTGTCCATGGGGTCGCGATGGGTTGGACATGACTTTGCAACTAACAACAACAATTTTTCAAGGTGAGAAATTAATCCCAAGATCCTCTCTTGGAGTTTTGAATCCAAAATAGTAGTAAGTCCAAAAGATCAATCATACAGATGATAATATTGCCTAGCTTGGTAAAGAAATGTTTGCAAGTTCAGAGAGCACCAAGGACACCACAGATCAACTATACATTTCAAATTATAGACCCACTTCACTAATTCTTTATTAAGTTATCTATTAAGGCCTTGAAAACTGTCGGAAACCTGTTTTTTTCCCAAAATATAAGACTGAAGAGTTAATTATCCTTTTCCTGGATAACACTGACTGTGAAATAGCCATCTGCTGATTGTTAATAGTGATTTTTACTCTTGTTTTATTTACAAGCTCTAGAGTCAGCCACACAACCAGTACTGTATGTATTTATAAAAGCAAACTCTGAGTCTGTGATCCACTTGGATGATTTATTAACATTATATACTGGAATTATCATCATCATTATCATCCAAGATTTATAGAAAGCCTTTGGAATAGGAATTTTTGCTTAACGCATTAGAAAAATATAAAATTAGGAAATAAATTTATATAGATAGTACAGAAACATTAAATGAAATGAAATGTTGGGTGCCTCAAATCTCAATTCCCCAAAGCCTCATGGACTTAAACATCCTGATCCCCTTTCTGGCTTGGTTGTTACCGCTTGTTTTCACAGCATATATCTTAACTTGAGATCTTCCCCACCCAATTTAATGTATGAGACTGATATGGATTCCACAGTCTCTTTGCCTCCTTACCAAGAAAAAGGAATAAGGTGGATGAAGAAATTAAATAAATTCTATAGCAATGCTTCAGAAAATTTAAAATCATTATTAAAAACAAGAAATAGAAATTAAGAAATTACTTTTTAAATTATAAGTAGACCCATGTAAAGTTTTCAGTGTCAAAGGAGGTAAAGTTATATAGCAGCTGAAAATATAGATGGCATCTTAAAGGACTGGATTATAAAAAGCTATCAAGGGTTGAGGTGAATTAAAAGTGTGAGACCGTATCACTTTCTAAGATGTCAGAAACGTAGAATAACAGAGCTTGCACAAATACAATA
This sequence comes from Vipera ursinii, assembly GCF_947247035.1. NCBI lineage: Eukaryota > Metazoa > Chordata > Lepidosauria > Squamata > Viperidae > Vipera > Vipera ursinii. The sequence continues at coordinate 63,727,494 of NC_139514.1, forward strand.
AACTGAAGAGACATTTGGAGACATTGGAGTAAGAATACAGTACACACATTAAAATAAATAATGAACAAATTGCATATTCCTCTAGGCAAAATATTTTATATTTATTAGAAACAAATTATGAAAACAAAAAATGCTTTTTGATTCCTGTAATTTCCCATGTTAGAAAATTGCAACTTTTCATTAGGGTCTCAAGGACATTCAATTTGTAAAAACTCTTTTCTTTAGAGAAAGGTAAATACATAAATGTATCTATACATACTGTAATATTAAGGATTTTTCTTCGGTCTCTGTTTGGATCTTGTTAATTGAAATTAACTAGGTAAAAGGATGATTCTTACCTATTGTAAAGAAATCTACTTCCATATAATCAGAGTGGAATGCTTACTGAAGAAATATCAAAGAATGAATTTTTAAATTATTATGGTAGGTAGAAGAATATTTACCAATATACTATTTTTGAGTTTTAATAGAATGTACAGTATATAAAAAGAAGTATTGATTTATCTTAGAGAATGAACAACACTCAATTTATTTTGCTGCAGATATGCTTTTTCATAAAAGTAGGTAGTTTCTATACAAGTTCAGGACACATTTTCCCTGGAAATGTCTAATATTAATTTTATTTATTGATCTGTTTTGAGGATGCAGGAATAGCAATATTATATTTTATATTAGCAAGCCCCAGGAAATTCAGAGGAGTTTATTTTAGATAAGTTTAAGGGATATTTACCCAGCCTCCTTGCCTCATCTCCAAGATGGCCCATTTACCATTTGTGGACAATATGCCCAAGAACAGAACCACTGTCTCAGAACCAAGATAACCCAAGAGGGACACAATTTTTACATTAGAAACAGAAGTTGTCTCATGCATCTTCCAAAATTTTGTTTTGCATGAAGGGGGAATATTTGGAGACTGTGTGACTTGCTTGTGAACAGCTGGATATCCTATCCTATCCAGCTGTGTCCTCACAGCCATTTCTGCTTGGGCTAACAAATAGAACGCAGCACATTCCTTTTTGTATGTCCCTCTAATGAGAATAACAATTTCATGGAAGCAGATTTTTTTTTTTAAAAAAAAAAGAGCTACCACACATGATATGACTTCTTCGTCAGAAGGAACCTAAATGGAGGGTAACCAGAGCACAAGAAGCAGAAGAAACACACTAAGTTTGCCAGGTATTCTGGAGTCAGTGTGATGGCGGTAGCAGTACTGCAAGAAATTGCATAGAATGACCCCAAATTATTCCTTCAGCTCCTTTGGCTATACTAGGCAGAGAATGCTGAGCAGTCTCAGTGCCATGCAGGAAGGGAGATCTAAAATGGCATCCTGCTAATTTGCCATATGCCTTAAATTGAGAGAAAGTCTCTTTTCTCCTTCTTTGCCTCATTTTTGCCACTGAGAGTGTACTCCCACCAGGAGCAACAGCAGCTAGACTTCCTCAGGTTAAAGCAACTCTGTACTTCTTTGCTTTCACCTACTCTTAATATTTAATATTATTATTGGATTCTTTTGCTAAGAGCTTAGCTAAAATACCTCTTTAGATCTAATTGCACAGTTTTTTATATTGTTAGAAATACGAGCACCTATTCTAGGACAGAAAAACAGTGGCCAAAAATATTTTTAAAAAAATTAAAAAGCATATTATTATTTCTAATCAGCTCCCTAATGTATGTAAACTACTATATTTTGCTATAATAGTTCAATTCCAAGACCTAACAATATGTCAAGCCTTTAAAATAGTCAATAAAGTAAAAAAACTGCCCTGACCTTTCTCTGTAGCTGTTCTGCTCTGTTCAGCAAGTTGTGTATTGGCAGGGTCTGGGTTACATTCTGCAGCTGATTTTACTTGTCTTTTCTAAGATTTGAATATGGATTTTGAGCTATAAAAGATAAATGCATATTGATCCCACATTTATCAATGTACATTGATAGGTTTTCTAAAAATCCCTAATGTAAAAGAATTACTTTTACATCTCAGCAATGCTAACTTTCCGGTTTCATGAAAACTATGCACTTTGCCCCACTTTTTCTATTTGAACTAGACAAGAGGACAATTACTAACCAAACTGGTGATTTAACACAGTATTGGGCAGAAATCTGGGACATGAAATCCTTATCTTTATGAAAATATGAAACAAACACTCTACTGTAAAACTAATTAATAATAACAGATAATAAAACATATAATAATATATATGTGGAGCCTTGGTGGAGCAGTGGGCTAATGCCTCCTTAAGTTACACCAGCTGCCTGCAATTAGTGCAGGTTCGCATCCTACCAGGCTCAAGGTTGACTCAGCCTTCCATCTTTCCGAGGTAGGTAAAATGAGGACCCAGATTGTTGGGGGCAATTAAGCTGACTTTGTAATAATGCCGCTTGGGATGTGTGTGAAAGCCCTAAATAAGCAGGCATATACATAGAATGAAGGCTACTGCTAAGCTTGTAAGCCGCCCTGAGTCTTCGGAGAAGGGCGGGATATAAATGGAATTAAAATTAAAAAAATAAATTAATAAAATAAATATTTAATAAAATATCTTTGAAACACTTGCAGTATCTCAGTATTCTATTTAATTTTGTGTATAATTCACAATTTTAGAGCAGCCTAATAAGACCACTATTTAAAGCAGGAGCACTATTGTCATTTTACATAGAGTCATTGAGAGAATGCAGGTTTAAATTATTATGTTGATTGCCAGTCAGCCAGATATTTAGACCAGATTTGGCATTTTTATCCACCTATCAAGTCCTTCCCAAGGGCCTGGGATAGGTGGATGATATTCTTTGATGTTGTTAAATATATTGTCACAGGATGTAAGCTGTTCCAAAGAAAGCTACCTTTTGCAATTGACTGATTTTGTCAATGTTGATGGTATTCAAATCGTACTTCAGATGTTTTGGGATTGCAGCCGAAGAGCTTATTGGCACTATCTCTGCTTTCTTTTGCCACAGTCATTTTATTTCTATTAGCTGGTCTTTGTATATTGTAACTTTCTCCAGTTCTTTCTCTTTTATTCTGCTGTCCTAGGTATTGCAGTGTCCACTAGCCAGACTTTTTTGTCTTTCTTATTGACAGTTTTTAAGTCTGTGGTGTTATGTTGAAAGTATTTGTCTGTTTGAATTCCTAGAGTACTTTAGCATCTTCATTGTCTGTTATTTTGTATATTTTGTGGTCCCACCACCATTCTTGTTTATAGGCAAATGGTATTTCTTGCAGATATTCCAATGCACCATTGTTATTATTTTATCATGCCATTGTTTGTAGTCAGTCTGTCAATCCTTTTACAGCAGCTACCAACTTCTCTGCATAGGTGGCATTTATTGTCTATTGTTTTCTCAATTTTGGCTTTGAATGTATTTGTTCTTTTGGCTCGGTCTTGTGCAGCCAGAATTAAAACCTCTATCTCTTTCTTCTACTATCCTGCTTTTAGCATTGCCAGATCTTGCCTTGTGGGGGAGCAGTGTGTATGTGTGTGTATATGTGTGTGCTTTGTATACTGGCTATGGAATACTTTTTCTTGCCATTTCTCTTTTCTCTTTTTCATTTAGTCTTTCTAGCAGGCCAGCTTGGTCTCTCTGGTATTCAGTAAGCTTCATGGTATACTAACTTCAGTGCATCTTCTTTACTCTCCATCAGATATTCTTCCAATGCCTTTCTTCTTCAATTTCTTGTGTTCCATGACCACCTATACTCCTCGGTAAGTAGAGCTGGTCAAAATTGCTGAATGGATGAAGGCCATGATTAATTATAATTATTTTCTGGTCTTACTATTCAGGGCTCTTAGTTCTGTTTGAGCCAAGTCCACTATTCCAACTGTGTATCTAATGACTGGTTTTAATTGCCTTGTTATTGTTGCTGTTATTTCCAAACTGTCTCTAAGGAAGGTGTAAGTTGTGAGTGCGCTGATCTACTACCCAGGACACTCTGGCCTAACTAGTCTCTAATTCACCTCCATCTCTCTAATAGTTTTTCATTCTGAGGATTCCCAGAAAGGTATTTTGCAGCAAAGAGCAGTTCGCATGACTCTCCAGAATCCCTACCAAGCCTTAATATCTTGATTTGATGTTATGGATAATGAAGAAAGGAGCACAGTTCTGAAGTGTAAGATTACACAGCTTTATTTCACAACAGTTTTTGGGTTCAATTTAGGGAATAGTAAAAGAAAACACTGATTATAGGCAAGAACTTTTGAAACAATTTGAATAGTCATGTGTGCTGTTTTCTAGATCCTGTTTTGCTGTCAAATTCTTGGGACAAAAGATGGAAGGAAAGCCTGATTGGTTTTGTCTACACAAAAGAAGAAGCATTATTTTTAGGCACTTTGTAAGAGTATATCAGCATTAGAAATAGGTATTGTATATTTGCTAATTAGTGGTAGAAGGCTGATGGGATTCGGCACATCTTCAATATGTATAGAATGTTTGCAGTTTTACCGAATTATATTGCTGACCTTTGCTTGATTAGGTTTGCTTCAAACAATTACACTGAGCTGGATCCCTATTGCTTCAAATCAATTTCATTCCGCCTTTGTTAAGTAAAAATTCTTTCCCTTTGGTTAGTGATGGGATTAAGGGGCTATGTCTCAGAAGAGAAGAATTTTTTAGACATGATGGGATTATGTAAATGGCATACTTAACCTAGTATCGGTCATGTCTACAGAGGTAGAAAAAAAAATCTCCCAGAAATAAATTACCATTTTTTTATTTCAGCCATAACACTTAGGAATCCAGAATGCTGATGCAGAACAGTTACCTTGGTACATTTTTCTGAAAATTCAAGAAGGATACATTTCTACCTGAAACAAACTGTTTCAAAGAACAAATTGAGAATGTATGGGTGTGTTGGCACCCAACTATAGCCTGCCTACTTTTCAGGATTCCTGCTTGTATGGACTGATTATGAATAAGGTATCATAGAAGAAGAAATTTATTAGTGGCTATAGCTATTGACCAAAGCACTAGCAGTAGCAATAGCCACTTATCTAACATTTGATAGTGCTTTACAGCACTCTCTAAGTGGTTTACAGTGTCACCATATTGCCCACAACAATCTGGCTTCTCATTTTACTGACCTCAAAAGGATGGAAGGCTAAGTCAAACTTGAGCCAGTGAGGATCGAACTCCTATGAGTGAGCTGAATTAGCCTGTAATACTGTGCCACTATGGAATATGAGACTACATATTTCCATTCCATTGGCAGCATATATAACTGGAATGGAAATAGGACTGGTTGCCACAATTTCTCCTAGAAGATAAATTGCAAAAGCCTTAGTAAGGCCACACCTGGAATATTGCATTCAGTTTTGGTCACCACATTTCAAACAAGATGTTGAGACTTTGGAAAAACTGGAAAGAAGAGCAACTAAGGTGATTAGAGGCCTGGAGACTTAAACATAATGAAGAACAGTTGCAGGATTTGGGTTTGGCTAGTCTAGAGAAAAGAAGGACCGGGGGGGTTGGGGGAGAGGAGGCATGATAGCAGTATTCCAATATTTGAAAGGTTGCCACAAAGAGGACGGGGTCAACTTATTTTCCAAAGCACCAGAGGTCCGGATAAGAAACAATGGGTGGAAACTAATCAACAAGAGAAGCAGCCTGGAATTAAGGACAAACTTCCTAATAGTGAGGACAATTAACCAGTGGAATAGCTTGCAGTCAGAAGTTGTAGGTGCTTTATCACTGGAAGTTTTTTAGAAGAGATTGGATAGTCACTTGTATGAAATGGTACAGAGATGCTTGCTTGAGCAGGAGGTTGGACTAGAAGACGTCCAAGGTGTCTTCCAGCTCTCTTCTGATTGATTGATTGATTGATTGATTGATTGATTCTCCACAGGGCTGTGTCCTAAGTCCACTGTTGTTCATCCTGTTGAGCCATGATTGTTGTGCAAGGTTTGCCACCAACTATAATGTGAAGTATGTGGATGATACAACCGTAGTGGGACTTATTCAGAATGACAATGAGGGTGTTTACCACAAGGAGATACAGGGTTTGGTGAACTGGTGTAATAAAAAAGCCTTATTTTAAATGTTCAAAACACAAAAGAGATCATTGTCAATTTCAGAAAAGGCAGTCATAGCCACACACTTCTGTGTATTAATGATTCAGCTATGGAGGTGGTTAACAGGATCATGTTTCTGGGTGTGGATCTAATGAGTAGGCTAACCTGGTCGCTGAACAGTGAGACACTCATGAAGCAGATCCAGCAGCACCTGCATTTTCTGCATCACATGAGAAAAGTATATCTTCTTTCCCCTGTCCTTACCACTTTCTATAAAGGGATGATTGAGAGAATCCTGTCATATTGCATTACATTCTGGTTTGGAAGCTGTTATGTATTGGTGTAAAATACTTGGAAACCATTACTGTTAGTTAACTACTGTGTCTGTTTAAACTCCAGACTGCTTGTCTCTAGAGTTGTTACTTGTGTTTTGAGCAGGAAAGACTGCTTTAATCCCATTGGCCGCCACCTATTAGTGGTCCATATAAATAGAAGCTTAGCAGCAGTTTGTTGCTTTTTTCACCAAATGCCTCATCAATGTCTCACCGATCCCAAAACATAACAGTGGCGATGAGGATGGGATGTGCTGCTAAGGAAGAGAGAGCCAGAAGTCATTAGGGGTAAGACCAGGCATCAGCACCCTGGTAGGAACCACTTTCCCCCCCTCTGCCTGCCAGCAAGCCATGCTGAAGGCACCCATACCCTAAGGATCTGTCGACCCTGACATGGACACTGAGATTGACCAGCTGCAGAAGCTGCCAGAAAGACGGCAGTGGCCATCTGAAAAGGCAGTTCCCTTCACCCGATGTGTGGGCTGTGGAGGCAGAAACAGGCGTTTGGAGTGCAGGTTCTGTACAGCAATGTGCCAGGCATGTGGCAAACAAGGCCACATCGCCGCTGTCTGTAAAGGTCGCCAGAGGGATGTTCAACAAGAAGAATTCCCCATGGGCCTGGGGGCAGAACAGAGTTGGCTATTGCTCCAGTAGGAGGAGCATTTTTAGAACAGGTGCCCATCGCCCCCTTAAAGAAAAGCTTAGGCTTAAAGGCAAGCTTCAAGGAATTCCCTGCCACATGGAACTGGACACAGGGTCAGCCCTGTCCATAATTTCTCAAAGGACCTTTAACAACATTTGCAACTGCAGCAGCAAAAGAGTTAAACTCAAGCTGTCAAATCTGCTGTTAACGGACTTCCAAAATTCCTGCGTAGTGATTAAAGGAGAAGCTACACTCAAGGTTCAATTCAAAGAGTTTGAGGGTCCCCTCGACATTGTGGTAGCTGAAGGCCACTGCACAAGCCTCATTGGCTTAGACTGGTTCGATTCCCTAGGCATCCATGTGACTGGCATTAACAGAATGCAAGCAGCGGACCTGTCGGCAGTTTGTCAGGAATTTGCTGATGTTTTCAGCCCTAGCTTAGGCAAGTACAAGGGACCTCCAATTGCCCTCCATCTTGATCCAACCATAACCCCAATCAGGATCAAACCTCACAGAGTGCCTTTTGCCCTCAAACCAAAAATAGATGCAGAGCTGGACAAGCGGGTGCAACAAGGTGTGTTGCAGCCAGTAGATAGCAATGTGTGGGAGACACCCATAGTTACACCACTTAAAGCCAAGGGTGAGGTGCGCATATGCGCGGATTACAACTGCACTATAAATAGGGCACTTCAACAACATGCATATCTGGTGCCTGTAGTCAGCCATATTCTGGCGTCTCTACAGGGAGGTCACGTATTTGCCAAATTAGATTTGGCCCAAGCCTACCAGCAACTGCCCGTGGATGATGCCATGGTGGAAGCTCAGACCATAGTCACCCACAGGGGAGTTTTCAGGGTAAAATGCCTACAATTCAGGGTCAGTGTAGCCCCAGGGCTTTTCCAGAGTGTGATGGAGCACACGCTAAAAACATTCCAGGTGTGTGCCCTTTTTTTGATGACATCCTCACATAGCTGGGGAGTCAGTAGAAATCTTGGCAGAATGGCTCAAAGCCATCCTTAAGTGTTTCCGTGAAGCAGGGCTGAAACTGAAGAGGGAAAAATGCAAAATAGGGGTAAACTCAACTGAGTTCCTCGAGTTTTGCATAGATGCCACAGACATTCATCCAGCTGAATCCAAGCTTAAAGCTATTCAGCAAGCTCCCAGGGGCCAAACTTCCAGAGTTTTTATAGGAGGAAAGATGAACTGTCAGCTCACAAAGGCTGCATTCTTTGTGGTATTAGGGTCGTAGTTCCCAACTCTTTGAGGACTAGGATCCTAGAATCTCTGCACGAGGGACGTCCTGGAATAGTCAGGATGAAGGCACTCACGAGAAACTACCTGTGGTGGCCAGGGTTGGATAAAGACATTGAGGCCCAAGTACACAGTTGCTACAATTGCCAGCAATCCCGGCCCAAAATGCCTCAAGCCCCAGTCCACCGATGGGAAACCACACAAGCCCCATAGTCAAGAATCCACATTGATTTTGTGGGACCATTTCAGGGACAACTGTTCCTCATTGTGCTGGACAGTCACTCTAGGTGGTTAGAGGTCACACCCATCCCAACTATGACTAATGCCAGGACCATCCAGGAACTGTGCAGGATCTTTGCCACACACGGGTTACCCGACGTGCTAGTTTCAGACAATGGGGCTCAATTTACCACTGCGGAATTCCAGTCCTTTCTGAGGGATAACTTTCACCCGGCTTCAAACGGCCAAGCAGAATGCATGGTCTGGACGACCAAAGAATCCTTAAAGAGAATCGTAACCGGTCACTGGCAGCACAGGCTGGCAGATTTTTTACTCTGCCAACACACGACTCCCTGCACTTCCACAGGCAGAAACCCAGCTGAACTTAGATGGGGACGGTGCTTAATCACTAAGCTAGATCAGCTGCATCCAGTTCGAGTTGCCTTGGACTCAGCACAGCCAAAACCACCACAAAGTTTGCAAGTTGGTGACCGGGTTTGGGCATGTAATTATGGCACATCGACCAACTCTGCCAGCACATTGACCAACTGCACCAGAGGCTAGCAAACCAGTCACTGGCTTAAGACTCTTGTGAAAGCCAGACCCAGGGGCGGCATGACAGCAGCCTGATGGTGGAGTCTGCATGCACCAATGAGACTCCCAGCTGAAGAGGTGGGGGGTTAGTGGTTGGCGAATTATCCCTGCACACAGAGACTGTACCCACCGAACGGAACCAGCAGACGGCTCTGATTTCCAGCCCAGCTGGAACTTTTCCACCAATGGAATTTGGCTTTGGCCTATCAGAACAGACCAGCCAAAAAGACTTGGGGCAACCTGAAGCAAATGGGTCTCAGAACACTGGTCTACCCAGCCTGGCAGGTGAGCTGGTAGACCGAGAACCTCCAGAGGTTCCGAGACGTTCAGAGTGGTCGAGAAGGCCACCAAAGCATTTGCAGGACTATGTTCAATACTTGAGATTGTGAACCATCTAGGGGGAAGGGGTGTTATGTATTGGTATAAAATACTTGGAAACCGTTATTGTTAGTTAACTACTGTCTCTGTTTAAACTCCAGAAAGCTTGCCTCCAGAGTTGTTACTTGAGTTTTGAGTGGGAAAGACTACTTTAATCCCATTGGCCGCCACCTAGCGGTGGTCCATAGAAATAGAAGCTTAGCAGCAGTTTGTGCTGCTTCTGTGTTAACTTAATAAACATGACAATCCAGAGAGGGGGAAAGGTGCCTCCATCTTGGAGAACTGCCTTTATCTCTCTGATTCCGAAGGAAGACCAAGATGCTACTCAAGTAAAAAACTATAGACCGATATCACTATTAAATACAGACTATAAGATATTTGCTAAGGTGTTGGCTAATAGATTGATGAGGGTTCTGCAACGGGTGATTCATGGGGATCAAACTGGGTTTATTAGTGGTAGGCAATGAAAAATAATGTGAGGCATATAGTAGATGTGTTGGAATTTTTGGAAAGGAACAAACAGATCCCTGCGGCGCTAATTTTTTTAGACGCTGAAAAAGCTTTTGATCAATTGAATTGGCAATTTTTGATGAAAGTTTTAGATAAAATGAATTTTGGGGATAAATTTTTGCAACCAATCAGGGCATTATATCAAAAACAAACAGCCCGAATAATAGTTAACAATAGCCTGACAGAAGTATGTAATATTGAGAAGGGCACAAGGCAAGGGTGTCCGTTATCGCCCTTGTTATTTGTGTTAACATTGGAGATATTATTGGTAAAAATACGAAATTCGGAAAGAATTAAGGGTATACAGATTAGAGATCAGGATTATAGATTGAGAGCGTTCGCAGACGATCTGGTTGTTACAGTGACCCAGCCGGAGAGCTCTGTGGTGGACCTGATGGAGATAATGCAATATGGGAAGGTTTCTGGATTCAAAGTTAATGTACAAAAAACTAAAATTTTGGCTAAAAACATGACAGCATCGCAAAAGGCCCTTTTAGAAGGGTTAACTGGATTTGAGATTGTCAAAAGGGTTAAATATTTGGGGGTGTTTTTGTCGCCCTCTAATACAAAATTATATAAAAATAACTATGAAAAATTATGGGGAAAAATCCAAAAAGAAATGGAGAGTTGGGAAAAACTGCAATTGTCTTTGTTGGGGCGAATCGCAGCAGTAAAAATGAATGTCCTGCCTAAATTTTTATTTTTATTTCAAATGATACCGGTTCTTAAGAAAGATTCTAATTTGGAGGAATGGCAGAGAGGTATCAACAAATTTGTTTGGGCAGGGAAAAGGCCACGAGTTAAACTTAAGATTATGCAGGATACTCGTGAAAGAGGTGGGCTTAAAATGCCTAATCTTAAATTATATTATGAAGCTGCTGCGTTAGCAGGTATAAGTGATTGGATTAATTTGACACAAGAGAGATTATTAAATCTTGAGGGCCATGACTTGCTGTTTGGCTGGCATGCATATTTGTTGTATGATAAGAAGGTAGATAATGTGTTTAGAGTGCATATTTTAAGACAGGCATTGCTGAGAGTTTGGAAGAAGTACAAACATAAGCTAGATTGTAAGATACCATTGTGGGCAATTCCAAAACACGCAATAGAAAATATACACGCTGGTTTCAAACATGATGTGACTACGTACAAGGAGATTCTAAGCTTGGAAAGAAATGTTTGGTGTTTGAAGCCATATAGTCTCTTGCGAGACGAGAAGATTGTTCAAAATTGGTTTCAATATACTCAGCTACGGGCCAGGTGGAAAGAAGATCAGAAAAATGGTTTCACAATGACTGATGAAAATCTGATAAAGCAAATTAGAAATCAGGGATCAGCACATATTAAACGGATATATCTTGCATTGATAGAGATTGATTCAGAAACAGAACTTGTTAAGGATTGTATGATAAAATGGGCCCAAAACATCCAGGAAGTTATCACAATGGACACGTGGGAAAAGATTTGGGTGAGGAACGTAAAATTTACACAAGCTCAAAATTTAAGAGAGAACTTTTATAAAATGTTTTATAGATGGCATCTAGATCCTAAAAAGCTTGCAAGTATGTATCCGAATTATCAGCCAAAATGCTGGAGGTGTGGTGATGAAGATGCAACATATTTTCATGTATGGTGGACTTGTAAAAAGATCAAGGTTTTCTGGATAAAAATTTGGTGGAATATGCAGAAGATTTTTAAGCAAAGGATAAAGTTTTGTCCGCAACTCTTCTTGTTGGGAATAATCACGGATGCTACGGTTGTGGACACTAAGTTGATGTTAAATTTAATTACGGCAGCAAGACTTTTGATAGGTCAGTATTGGAAGAAAGAGGATCTGCCGACCATAGAAGAATGGACTTTAAAGGTTTCCGACCTGGCAGAGATGGCAAAGATTTTGGCTTACTTGAAAGATCACTCGCAAGAACGTTATATTATGGAATGGAGAAAATGGATTGAGTATATCCAGAACAAATATAGGGTTAAGAAGTTTCATGTAGCATTTGAATAGGTCTTCTTTCTTTTTTTTCTTTTTATTATTTCTCTTTTTTTTCTTTCTTCTCTATATATATTTAATATTACTAAGGTTTGTACTATCCTATATAAGCTAGAGAGTGATGGATTTTAGAGTTTATGGTTGTTAGTATATGGTTGTTTACGATTGTTTTTTTTATATATACCTTGTATTTAGCTCTGGGAAGTCGGGGGGGAGGGGGGAGGGGTAGGGGGGAGGGAGAGGGGAGGGGGAGGGGGGATTGTTAAAGATAAACTGTATGTTAAAACTTTTCAATAAAAAAAAATAAACATGTTACTGTTTTCACCAAATGCCTCATCAATGTCTCACTGATCCCAAAACATAACAGTGGCGATGAGGATAGGATGTGCTGCTAAGGAAGAGAGAGCCAGAAGTCATTAGGGGTAAGACCAGGCATCAGCTCCCTGGTAGGAACCACTTCCCCCCCCTCTGCCTGCCAGCAAGCCATGCTGAAGGCACCCATACCCCAAGGATCCGTCCCTAAGATCAACACAGAAGCCCTTAGCAGCACAAGGCATTGAGAGATTGATAACTTACCATGGCAAAGGTTGGAAAGCTGTCAGAGTTCAACATGTCGCATCCCAGGAGGTGGACCTCGAATGTTTCACGAGTCGATAATTATCTGTGGGCTAACCAAGTTAGCGAAGATGGCTTAAATGCCACAATGCTACTGTATGTGTGTGGCCAGGCAATGTTCGACATAGCTGAAAACCTAGTCGCTCCAGCTACACTAGAGTCAGTCGCTCAAGAAAAAGCTCAAGGAACATTTTGAGCAGAAGCTCTCCTTCATTGCATGGAGACACGCGTCAAGCAAAGGGAACAGCAACCAGGAGATTCTGCTGCCAAACTTATAGCTGCACTATGACAGGCATCCCAGCATTGCAATTTCACAGACCTCAAAGAGAGACTGAGAGACCGTTTGTTATGCGGGTTGAGGAACAGAGGCCTTCAGCAGAATCTATTTGTAATAAATAAACCTTTATTGTCAAAGTACAACATGTGTACATTGCGATTAGCTGAGCCTCCCCCTGTGCTCCCTCCCCCCAACACACAGTGACAACAAACCCTCCATCCTACCACACCATGTGAACCAACTACACCAAACACCGGCCTCCCAAGTCAATTCTGCATAAGTTCACAGAGATTATATCCCATTCATCCCATTTGTGAAGGAAACCTTGATGTTCCAAGATGCCCTGAAAGAGATAATGGCTGAAGAAGCTGTCGGGGGAGCCGTCAAAGCCTTACGGCCCTCCAAGGACACTCCCAGCCCAGAAACTGTCCACCATGAGGACTTCAAAAGAGTGGGAAAGACTGCTTTAATCCCATTGGCTGCCACCTAACGGTGGTCCGTATAAATAGAAGCTTAGCAGCAGTTCGTGCTACTTCTGTGTTAACTTAATAAACATGTTGCTGTTTTCACCAAACGCCTCATCAATGTCTCACTGATCCTGAAACATAACAGAAGCATTACTACTTTAGACAGGAAGGCAACGCAGAGAGTGGTGAAGATGGCAGAAAAAATGATTGGTAGTTCACTTCCTTCTATTCAGGACATAGCATATAAGTGCTGCTTTAGCAGGTCCTCAGTATTGTCTGGGACTCTACACATCCACTTTTTAACCTGTTTCCTTGTTACCTTCTGGAAGGAAAGTGGTATCCGAAGCAGAATACCTAGATTGAGTCACAGTTTTGTTTCATGTAGCATCAACCTTGTGAACTTTCAAGCTTCCTGTGTGTGTGTGTGTGTGTGTGTGTTATGTATGTGTATGAGTAGATATATACTTTCTTTTGAGAGCAGGCAACAGAATTTCATTTTTAATGTGTGCTAGTGTGCCCACAGTAAAAAAAAAAGACAATAAAAGTTATCCTATCTTTTGAGGGTTCAGGAAATTAAAGTTTTTTTTAATCAAACCAATACAATTTGATTAAACTGAATAATATTGATCACATTTTGGCAATGATAAAGAGACAGTTAATAAGCACAAAGACACATATAATAAATTGAAGAGTGAAAGCATCAGGCAGCACTCTTTTTTCCATTGAAAAAAGTAAACTTTCTTGCTATGTCCATATTCCTTGGTATACCCATAGAAGATTTTAAATTTCCATTACTATAGTTTGGAGCAATATGTAATTTTTAAATAGGAATTGTTTCTTGTGGGAAATAATACCAAGCCAAAATTTTTGAGTATCCTCAAGTTATCAGAATCTGATTATATTTTTAACCTGACGGACAAAGGAAAATATGCTTTTTGTTTTACTTTTTTGAATAGCTGGTATGTGACTGAACTATTTGTGGAAAGATCAGTAGAATTTCATTCTAAAGCTGCTTCTTATGAGTGAATACAATATTTAAAATATTTAAAAATGTCACTATAGGATTGGGCCTCTATTAGAATAGAAACTTGGGTAATAAGCAATTCGTACTTCCAGTTTTTATTCTGACCACAATGAAAAGATTATTTATCACAACATAAAATATATTCTGATTTAAACATATAAATTAGAAATATATAATAGTGACAAACAATTATTTACATTGCATAAAACTTGCCATAAAACTGTTGTAAAGAAATCTTGTGCAACTTTGTAAAGAATACGTAAGCTTTTAATTTCGCCACTTTCTCATTTTAAAAAATAAACCCCCCCAATTTATCTGGAAAAAAAAATCACTCTTTACTCACTGAAGCATGTCAAAGTTGCAGAAAGCAAAAATGGGGTACTACAGATATCTTTCAAAATTTCATTTAAAAATAAATGACATCCAAACCAATGACACAAACATCAAAATCCACAGAAAGGATAATTCTCCACTATGGAATCTAATGTCAATAAGTGAGGAAAAAAGAGGGAAACTATGAGAATGCCCTTTTAAAAATATAGACAGATGATCAATGATACTGTAGATATATGACAGATAGATAGATAGATAGATAGATAGATAGATAGATAGATAGATAGATAGATAGATGATAGATAGATAGATAGATAGATAGATAGATAGATAGATAGATAGATAGATAGATAGATAAGATATACATACACATACATATGGTATATAATTTTGTTCTGGTTTTATTTGCTTGTAGGTTTTACTTAACCAATAAAGAAGAATAAAATTTGAAAAAATAGTAGATTTTTAGATACATTCTTTTCAATAAGAGATAATGTTCTAGAAATTACCTTAGTGTGTTTATGTTGTTGGAGATGGAATGAAAGTAATGATTTATTGAAATATATTGTTCATTTTCTGTAAGAAGCAATTGCATGTACTAACTCAACCTTGATAATATTTTCAGATGTTTATATTCTCAATCCCGTGGGAGTTGATTTCTTGGCAAAGAAAGTGGACTTACAATCAAAACATCTATTGTTCAATATTGGAAACACAAATACAGTAGGTGGCTCCAACTACATATGTAGCACTTTGTAGACTTGATTAAAATTGATTAACTCTGAATGACTGTAATGAATCACCAACCCTGTTTAGTGATACATTGTATCTCTACAAATATACTCTTTGTATGTTTGCATCTTTTTTTCTTTGTTCTTGTTTAGCCTTTTTTCTTTTGTAATTTTCTACCCTTCCTTTTTTATTTTTTATTTATTTAGTTAATTTTTAAAAAGACTTCCACAGATGTCTCTAATCAGGAAAGATGGCAGTTCTAACCTCATAGTCAAAAACCTACACATTTGTATATGTGTGCAACAGGACAAAGTTTGGCTTTGATTCGTTTTTTACCACCATCTGGCCTGATTTGACTTTTTCATGGATGCTATTGGCCACTTCCTTATCATCAAAACAACAACAAACATTTTAATTCAAAGGTTCAATTGAAAATAACAATACCTTCATAGAAATCCATCCATTACAGAACTGTAAAAACTATCACACAGGGAATACAGGGAACAACCAGCATAGACATAAAACTTTGTCAACTAAATAAATAATCCTCCACCACCAATATATCAGTAATTTACCAAACAACATCTGCTGATAGGATAATTCTACCCAAGCAATCACAAAACAGTCAAGACAGAAGGACATATAAACTCAGCAACTTCACTTTTCTCTGAATTCCTACAGTGATATTAAGTCATTGAGTAATCTGCCATAACATCTGCAACCCAAACCGAATCTTAGAAAAATCCAACAATATGCTTGAATTGTTGGACTAAAATCAGTGGTGGGATTCAAATATGTGAACAATTGGTTCTCTGTGTGGCTGCCGCTTCTGGAAGTTCATTCTCGGCCTGGGCAGAAAAAAATTAGCTAATGGTTCTGCCGAACTGGTGAGAACTGGCTGAATCCTACCACTGACTAAAAAGCTACTTTAAACACATTTTTGGTGCTCGTTTTTGTTTTAGGAATAACATGGTCCAAATATCTTAGGACTCTGCAAAGTAACTGACTGTTACTGCAAAGTAACTTCCAGTAGTGAGATTAAATTGTCTTTGCATTTTCTTTTATTAGCATAAAGGGAAACTATTCTTTCTTGTTTTAGTCTTGCTTTATTTTCCTTTTTTTTAAAAAAAAAATCCCATTTATATCCTGCCCTTCTCCGAAGACTCAGGGTGGCTTACAATCTAAAGCACAAATCAATGTGCTTAGCAATAGCCTTCATTCTATGTATATGCCTGCTTATTAGGGCTTTCGCCCCCCCAAGCGGCATTATTACAAAGTCAGCTTATTGCCCCCAACAATCTGGGTCCTCATTTTGGGATGGGAAAAGAAGATGTCAATCCAACACTGACTAAATTTACCTCATACTTGGTAGGTGGAGTCAGTAGAATAAGTGAGACCTTTTCCACAACTATAGAAATAGAATTAATTCTTTACATGAATGCTTCTGAATATTCCTATTCATATTTGCTTCTCTTTCTTCTCTTCATTTTTTTGTATTCCTCCATGAATGAGATCTTAAAAGCATAATATATACACAATATACCTTTAAAGTTTACACCACAATAAGAAGAATGGGATAAAAATCAGAATGTTATTTAATTAAAAATGTATATAAGCTAGCATGTCAGGGAAAAGAAGATTCAGATTATAAATGACAACATGTTAATAGTTTAAGGCTATTTATCCAGATTTTAAGTTGGTGATTAAAAAAAACAACACCCATTGTTAAAACAAATGTTGGAACTGGAAATGAGAGTGGGAGTTATTATTAACACATTTGGGGTTTAAAAAAACGAGAAAAGCAATAGACAAGAAAAAAGAGAAGAAGAAACTAGTTTAAAACACATTATCTTTGAAGATTAAATAAAACACGTAGCACACAATATTGTCCACAGAGAAAATCAAACTCAGTTGGGGATTCTTCTATACATTTTCAAAGGACTGGAAAGGATAACAATCTGAACGATAATCGCAAACTGAGAAACCTAAATAAGATCAGATAATGAGACGGCCATTTGAATTTACTGAAGGCAGGCATTTTAGAAAGAAGGGTAGGCCTTATTAACTGTTGATTAGCATGCCAAGATAGAATGGTTAACAAAAAGAGCAAGTCAGCCAGGAAGAAGAAAGTGGATGGAAAAGAGGATAATCTAAGGAGGAGGCTGCTGTTGTGGTAACATTTAATGCTAATATGTTCTCATTATTTCTAGAGAGATTGGCTTTAGCCATTTTTTAAAAAAAGACTGTTATATCATGAATACCAATTAGGAGAAGAAACACAGCACTTGGCTATCATTGCTGATATGCAATGTTCTAATGTGTTGGAGTCCTTAGTGCATAGTAATTAGGTGAAGTGAAAAGCAAGGTGCTGAATACAAATTAACACATTCTGAAATGACAACGAAAATGCGGTGGAGGCTTTTTCATCTTTAGAAGAACAACAAGGCAAATGCTAATCCAGCACACAGGAACATGGTATTTAAATATTAAATAAGTACAACTGGTTCAGGAGGAGAAAGCAGTTGTAAATGATTTCTTTTTAACTGACAGTATATGCAGATTTATTTCCTTTTTGCCTAAGTATTTTAGGACAGTTATTTATGTTATTAGTGATTGGACAGTCATTTCTTCCTATCTGAAAACTCTTCAACCATCCAAATATTTTTTTTTAATACGGTTAATCAAAATAGCTGTAACACAGGTAATATATTCTGAGAATTGTGATTGTTCAGTCCGAACAGGAAACCTACTGAAGTAAATAACATTTAAAAACTATGATGGTGCTCTTCTTATTAAAATTTTTCATCGGCAACCAGAAAATAGGACTTCCATTCTTTCTATTTGTTGAATGGATACATAGATAAAGAGAGGCACTGTTATAGGTATGAGGGTGAATATGTGAATATATGCTTTTATCTTAGCCATCCTAAGGACACATCTTTAACCTATTCAAGGCTGACCACCTTTTCCTACATTGTCTCCAGATTTATGGCTCCAAATGGATAAGTGTGGCTTGAGTGGGGGTAAGATTACTGAATCTTGGTGTTACATTGTGGGAATTAAATATTCTTAGTATATGTGAAGCTATAGATATCCTTGTTAAAGTTTCCCATTAGTATCTGTTTTGTTTTCATTCCATAAAAT
Source organism: Vipera ursinii (assembly GCF_947247035.1). Lineage (NCBI taxonomy): Eukaryota > Metazoa > Chordata > Lepidosauria > Squamata > Viperidae > Vipera > Vipera ursinii. Next base: position 63,746,003 of record NC_139514.1, read on the forward strand.
AAGCATTAGACAAGAGCAAGGATTTCACAAAAATATGAGATTTATAGTTATGACTTCATTCTAAAGATTGGTTTTGACAGATTCTATTATTTGGGAAATTAATACTGGGTAATAAAACCAAAAAAAGTACTTTAATGTGCAAAACATACTGAATTTAATGAAAATATACTGTATATCAAATGTAAAATCTGTTATAAAACATCAAAGTGAAATTGATCTCATTTAACTGCTACTGTTTCTAACATAGTATAACATTATATCTATGATTGGTTTGCATTGTATTTGAACTGCATTTGGGGTCCTGATTGCATCTCCATCGCTTTTCAGCAGAATTTCAACTGCTCAGAGCTGCTGGAAAGTGCTACATTCTATAAGTTTTGGAAAGACTGCACCAAAAAAGTAGCTAGGGCCCTGATTGGTTTGCATTGTATTTGTACTGCATTTGGGGCCCTGATTGGATCTCCATCACTTTTCAGCAGAATTTCAACTGCTCAGAGCTGCTGGGAAGTGCTACATTCTGTAAGTTTTGGAAAGGCTGCACCAAAAAAGTAGCGGCCCACGCACCTAACAGCGCACAAATTATATGATTAGAAATTGAAAACAGCAGCAGTACATTCAGGGCAAGTGCATCTGAGATTCCTTGTATCTAAGAATGTCTGGCTTAGTTCAGTTCAACACTTGTTTTGCAGCTGTCTTTTGCAGTACCTTTTTCAAACTTGGAAACTGTCCTATCTGTAAACAAATCACTAGTCTACAAGGACAGATTATTTATCTAGAGTCTGTAATCTGTGCTTTTCAGGCAGAAATTAGGTGTCCAGTTCAGCCCTTCTACCCTATTGAGCCTCTGTGCTATCAACCCCCTCTAACACAAAGATCCTGCAGGAGAAGGGCAGTGTGGACAACCATGGGATCTGGCAGGGTGAGATCTGTGAACCATAAACACAAAGCTTTCACTGTGTCCCTGCACAACAGATACAGTGCCCTTTCTGACCTTAATAGGGACATTAAGGAGACAGGTAAAGGTATCTTTGATAATAACTCAAATAAGCAGGGGATCATGGTCCAAGATGAAAAACTAGTTTTCGACAGGGAGAAGTGGGAATCTGGTATTATACACCAGTCATGCAAGAACAGAAAGGCATCCAAAAAGAGAAGCCACCTTCTGGTTGGTGATTCAATTATAAGGGATGTAAATTTAGGAAAGAACACAGAGGTTTCGAAAGAGGTCAGGTGTCTTCCAGGTGCTACTGCCAGTAGGGACAAAAAGTGTATTTCTAAAATAATCAAGAATGCCAGCAAGGACTGTGATGTGGAGGCTATTGAACATCTTGGCACTAACAATCTGTGCCAAAAAGATGTACTCTCTGTGCAGAATGATTTCCAGAGCTTGGGGCAGGAACTTAGCAGAATAGGCTGTAGGCTTACTTTTTCACAGGTTTTACCAGTGTATAAGGAGCAAAATGGAAAAGGCCAGCGTATAGCAGAATTTAATATGTGGCTAAAGGAGTGGTGTAAAGGAGAAGGCTTTGGTTATATTAGTCATGATGTCTGTAGCTGGTCCAATGAAAAAATGTATGAAGGAGATGGTCTGCATCCATCCAAGAAAGATACTGAGTTACTTGGCAATAAATTCACAGCTTTTCTGGAGGAACATTTAAACTACCGTATTTTCTGGCATATAAGATGACTTTTTAACCCATGAAAATCTTCTCAAAAGTTGGGGGTCGTCTTATATGCCCAGTCGCCTTATACGCCAGAAAATACTACTCACCTCTCTGATCTTTTCACTTTTCTGCTGGACAGCGGGATCACTGGGTGAATGGAGGTAGGCGATGGCGACCCGTGGTTAAGCGGCTGACAGCGAATGGGTGATGGAGGGCAAACTCTCATCAGCTCCTGGGGCGGCTACTGCAGCCACCGCCATTGCTCTCTCTAGGACTGGCCATGCTGGCTGTCAGGTCCCTGATGAGAGGAGGGGCAGGTGATCCCCAGAGGTGCGCCGCTCAACAGTAGGAAGGGAACACCTTTGCTCCTGCCGACCCACACCGAACAGAAGAATCACTTGCCTGGTCATGGAGTGTAGAACTGAGAGCAGCAGTGCACCAAGTGAGAGAGCTCAGAGGAAAGAAGGCGAGGCCCCCCTTTGGCAGGGAAGGAGCAAAGCTGGGCCAATCACAGAGCAGGTGGAGCAGGGAAACATTACGGGGGAAAGGGTGCAGGGCTTAAAAGGCAAGGCAGGCGGGACGTGGGCATGGAGACGTTCCGTTAGACGTAACGGAGGAGGCTCCGGGCGCTTTCTGGATCAGAATGTGAGAACTGAGGGTGTCGATACAGTCCTCGTGTTTCCCAGGGTTGCCCTTCATGCCAGAGGCATTCCCCGTAGCCCCAGATTCTTTAGCTCCCCACTTTCCTTAATTTGGGCGAATTTTGTGTTCTGTGGAGGAACATTAATATGCAAGTGCCGTTTTTTTAACTGCGCAAAACTCGGGGGAAACCTTGGTATTTGGGAATGGAAAGGCTTAAGAGTTTTCATTTCTGTTTTATGCACGGGCTGGGAGGGTCACGAAGTTTACCTCTTTTATTTTAGCAACATCGTGGCACTTATAAAGAAAAGGTACTAACGCTAAACGAGTTGTTAATATGCAGATTGTGTGCCAGGAAGTGAAATATTGAGTTATTAGCCCAAACCCTATAATTTAACAGGAAAAGTAGGGAGTCGTCTTATACACCCAGTCGTCTTATACGCCAGAAAACACAGTAAGCAATGGGGACAGTGAGTTAATTGATACATAACATCACTGTCCCTGGCAATCTAAGAAAATAGGGGAAGTCAGGCACCACACAAGTTATGTAGCAAGTAAACACAGGGTTAGTCGTAAAGGACTCAAATTTCTATACACCAATGCACAGAGTATGAACAGTAAGCTGGGTGAACTACAAATTCAGGTAAATGAGGGTGGAGATGATATTGATGACATTATGGAAACATGGTGGGATGAAACCCACAAATGGAACATACAGCTAGAGGGATTTAAACTATTTAAAAGAAACAGACTAAAGAAAAGAGGAGGTGGAATTGCTCTCTATATAAGAAATAACTACATCTCTACAGAAATAGTGCACAACAATGATGAAAACTGTAAACTTGAATGCATTTGTGTCAATATAAAAGGGGGAAAAATGACATTGCCATAGGTGTATACTATAGGCCGCCCAACCAAGCAGAGGAAATAGATGAACTTTTTGCTAGTCAGCTAACTAAGGTATGTAAGAAGCACATCATAATAGTAATGGGGGACTTTAATTACCCTGATATCAACTGGGAGACAAACTCTGCACCAAGTGGAAGATCTAACAGATTCCTGACAAACCTAGCAGACAACTTTCTCTCCCAAAAAGTAGAGAAGGGAACTAGGGGATTAGCCATATTGGATTTAATTCTCACAAACAGAGATGAAATGATAGAAAATCTCAAAGCCACAAAAACCTTGGGGGGAAGTGATCATGCAATATTGGAATTCAACATTCTGGAAGCACAAGCAAAAGAACACAGTCAAACTAGAGCAGGGGTCGGCAACCTGAAAAAGCAAAAGAGCCACTGGGAACCAGTTCCATCACACATTAAAAAAAGTGGGAGCCGCGCTCGTGCATCTACGCATGCGCATGCGCATAAAACAAAATGTTTTTGCGCATGCATGTATACACGCGCGCGGTTCCACTTTTTTTATGTGGACGCACCTGCACGCCAGCAGCGACGGGTCTCCGTGGTCACGGGCGCTGGGTTGCGGTGCCGCCTTCAACCCAGGCGTCACCGGAGCCACCCCTGGGACCTCCAAACTGCCGCCTGAACACCCGTTTGTAGACCTGCTGGTGCCGGTTTAGAACCGGCACCAGCAGGTCTCCAAACCGCACCTCCGCCCGAACACCAGCAGGTCTCGACACGGGTGTTCAGGCGGAGCTGCGCGCACACCTCTCCAAAGGTTTGGAGAACCGCGCGCATGTGCGCGTGTGGCTCCACCCAAACAGTGGTTTGGAGACCTGCTGGTGCCGGTTTAGAAATCTGCCACGGGTCGTGGCAGCTTTCTAAACTGGCGCCAGCAGGTCTCCAAACCGCACCTCCGCCCGAACACCGGCAGGTCTCGACACGGGTGTTCCGGCGGAGCTGCGCGCACCTCTCCAAAGGTTTGGAGAGCTGCACGCGCAGGTCTCCTGCACGTGCAGGTCGCCAAACCTTTGGAGAGGTGCGCATGCAGCTCCACCCGAACAGCGGTTTGGAGACCTGCTGGTGCCGGTTTAGAAAGCTGCCGCGGCCCGCAACAGCTTTCTAAACTGGCACCATCAGGTCTCTAAACCTCACCTCCGTCCGAACACCAGCAGGTCTCCAAACGGGTGTTCGGGCGGAGGTGCGAGAGAGGTGCACGCGCAGCTCTCCAAACCTTTGGAGAGGTGCGCGTGCACCTCCTCCCATTCGGAGTGGTGCGCACGCACCTCCGCCCGTTCGGAGAGGTGCGCGCGCACCGGGTGACTGGGAGCTGCAGGAGACAGCTCAAAGAGCCACATGCGGCTCCGGAGCCGCGGGTTGCCGACCCGTGAACTAGAGTCTTGGACTTCAAAAGAGCTAATTTCAATAAACTTAGAGAGACCTTGGGAAGAATTCCATGGATGAGAATCCTAAAGGGGAAAACAACTCAAGAAGCTTGGGAAATTTTGAAAAGTGAGATAATAAAGGCCCAGTCTAGTACAATACCAACAAAGAAGAAAAATAACAGCTCACAAAAGAAACCAGCATGGCTGCATAAAGAACTCTCTGATAAATTGAAAGATAAAAAGGACAAGTATAAGAATTGGAAAGAGGGGCACATAACTAAGTGAGAATATCAGCAAATAGCCCATGCCTGCAAAGATGAAGTGTGGAAAGCTAAGGCTCAAAATGAACTAAGACTTGCGACCAAAGTCAAAAATAACAAAAAAAGCTTCTTTCAACATATAAAAAACAAGAAAAAAAGTTAAGGAAATGATTGGTCCATTAGTGGGTGAAAGTGGCAAGAAGGTGACAAGCAACAGGGAGAAAGCAGAACTATTTAACTCGTTTTTTGCATCTGTCTTTACACAAAGGGAAAAAAACAGTCCAACCTACCAAAACCAGTGCCATAAAAAACAGAATAGAAATGCAAGTTAAGATAGGCAAAAAATGATAAGTGAACACCTGTCCAGCCTAGACAAGTTCAAATCACCAGGACCAGATGGATTACAACCCAAAGTTCTCAAGGAACTGGCAGGTGTGATCTCAGAACCACTGAACTATATTTTTCAAAGATCTTGGAGCATTGGGGAACTGCCAGAGGACTGGAAGAGAGCTGATGTAGTTTACATCTTCAAAAAAGGGAAAAAATAGATCCAGGAAACTACAGACCTATCAGCCTGGTCTCAATACCTGGGAAGATTCTGGAAAAGATAATTAAACAACAAATCAGCGAACACCTTGATGCAAAGAAAGTCATCACTAAAAGTCTACATGGGTTTGTCAAAAACAGATCATGCCAGACAAATCTTTGACTAAGTGACAAAATTAGTGGACCAGAGGAATGCTGTAGATATGCTGGTGATGATCTATAAAGCCCTACATGGCATGGGTCCGGAGTACCTAAGGGAGCACCTGCGGCCGGCGTCAACTTCCCTTCGCCCAGTATGCACCCACAGAGAGGGCCTCCTCAGGGTGCCACCGGTCAGAGAATGTCGACTGATGGCCCCCAGGGGGAGGGCGTTCTGTGTGGGCGCGCCAGACCTTTGGAATCATCTACCTGTTGAGCTCCGGATGGCTCCCGACTTTCGCTCCTTCCGACGTGATCTAAAAACTCACTTATTTGAACAAGCTGGCCTGGTCTGATGGGTGATGGGTTTTGGGTTTTAATTACTGATTTTAACTAATTTATTATATTCGGGCACAATTGTTTAATCTGTTTTTAATTTTTGTATTGTATTTTTGTTATTTTATTGCCCTGTACACCTCCCTGAGTCCTTCGGGAGAAAGGCGGTATATAAATCAAATAAATATATAAATATATAAATATATAATTTACTTGGACTTCAGTAAGGCATTTGATAAAGTAGATCACAACCTACTACTTGATAAGATAGAAAAATGTGGGGTAGATAGCATCACCACCAGATGGATTGCTAGCTGGCTGACAGGCCGTACTCAGCGTGTGGTCCTCAATGGAACTGCATCTACATGGAAAGAAGTGTGTAGTGGGGTGCCCCAGGGCTCTGTTCTGGGCCCAGTGCTCTTCAACATCTTCATTAACGATTTGGACAAGGGGATAGATGGGGAACTCATCAAATTTGCAGATGACACCAAGCTGGCAGGAATAGCCAATACTCCAGAAGATAGGCTTAAAATACAGGAGGATCTGGACAGCCTCGAACACTGGGCGCTATCTAACAAAATGAAATTCAATTGTGAAAAAAGTAAGGTTCTACATTTAGGCAGGAAAAATCAAATGCACAGGTATAGTATAGGTGGTATCTTGCTCAATAGTAGTAACTGTGAGAGAGATCTCGGAGTCCTAGTGGACAATCACTTAAATATGAGCCAGCAGTGTGCTGCAGCTGCCAAAAAAGCCAACACAGTGCTAGGCTGCATTAACAGAGGGATAAAATCAAGATCAAGTGAAGTACTAATACCACTTTACAATGCCTTGGTAAGGCCACACCTGGAATACTGCATCCAGTTTTGGTCACCACGATGTAAAAAGATGTTGAGACTCTAGAAAGAGTACAGAAAAGAGCAACAAAGATGATTGGGGGACTGGAGGCTAAAACATATAGGGAAAGGTTGCTGGAATTGGGTATGTGTAGTTTAACTAAGAGAAGGGTGAGGGGTGACATGATAGCAGAGTTCCAGTATCTCAGGGGCTGCCATAAAGAAGAGGGAGTCAAGCTATTCTCTAAAGCACCTGAAAACAGGACAAGAAGAAATGGATGGAAACTAGTAAAGGACAGAAGCAACCTAGAACTAAGGAGAAACTTCCTGACAGTTAGAACAATTAACCAGTGGAACAACCTGCCTCCAGAAGTGGTGAATGCTCCAACACTGGAAGTTTTTAAGAAGAGACTGGACAGCCATTTGCCTAAAATAGTATAGGGTTTCCTGCCTGAGCAGGGGGTTGGACAAGATGACCTCCAAGGTTTCTTCCAACTTATTATTATTATCTCAGTAAAAGTTTATTTGATAGGTAAACATATTAAGTGGGAAGTATGATTCCTCTATTAAAGGCATATACATAGAATGAAGGCTATTGCTAAGCAAATTGATTTGCTAAGCACATTGATTTGTGCTTTAGATTGTAAGCCGCCCTGAGACTTCGGAGAAGGGCGGGATATAAATGGGATTAAAAAAAAGAAATATTATTTTAAAGAAAAGTCCTTTTCAACATAGTCCTAAAAAAGTTAGAAATACATTTCATAGGAACAGAAAAATAAAGGTTATAATTAATATAATTAATAGAAAACTCAGCCCAAATAGGATTCTAATAAATTTTAAACACATAATGATAAATTCACAAGAAAGAGAACAAGTATAAAAGAAAATATGAAAAAAGAAATAGAAAGTCACAGTAATGAATATTTTATTCAAGAAGAAATTAAGAACTCGTTAAGAATGAAGAAAAATAAAGAATCTTAATTTATGAAGGAAGATGATTTACTAGATTAAAAATGTAATCAAAACTTAGTCTTATATGAACCTGCATCTTTTCATTGGTACATGTTTTTTTACAAAATTTGTGGAAGTACTTGAAAAATTATTCTGTACAATTATTTTATAGAAATAATTACCACAGTACTGTCTTATGTCTATGGATATTTTACCCATGTAGTATGGCTGTATTTCTATTATCATTCTCATCTTTTCTACTACCTTCTCTTATTATCGTTATCATTATTATGATGATTATTACCTTGTTGTTTTGTGTCTACACTGAGAGCTTATGCACCAGAGACAACATTCCTTGTGTGTCTTGGCCAGATAAACTATTCTATTCTATTCTATTCTATTCTATTCTATTCTATTCTATTCTATTCTATTCTATTCTATTCTATTCTATTCTATTCTGTTCTGTTCTGTTAAAATTGAATGCATGACAATATCCTTAAAAGAAAGTTCATTGATATGTATTGATGTTGATATGGTGTTGATATGTATTATAGATGAAATAATTATTTACTTCCCTGAATGAAATTAAGCTTCAATAGAAAATTGTATCAAAAGATAGTAAAACAAATTGATTGAGTTAAACTAGTTGTTGATGGGTTTAAATAATGTACAATTTGAAGGGATGATGATAAAGAATGAGTCACTAAATGGAGGCATTTTCAAAACCCAGGACACAGATTTTGCAGCAAACCTATTTTGAGAAGTCTGAATATTCACCAGTATTATCAAAAAAAATAGTTTATCTGATTTTAATCCAATATTAATGTCACTTTTTGGCAAAAGTTAAGCCATATACTAAAATGCATATGGATATCGATGAAATTAAAAACTTTTTTCTTAATATCGCACTTAATTCTAATTCATAGGTTTCAATCCAATTTTGTTTACATACAACTGTTTCTAACAACCAAAAGCTCCTATAACTAGAACCACCTATACATTAGAAGTTTCACTTACTTGAGTGAATGCACGTTGACATTATGCTACAGATATGAATATACTTTGGATCAATTCTTGCTTTCTTATGTAGGCTTCTGTGTCCATTGTTATTTATTTATTTATTTATTTATTTTAATATGCCCTTTACTAGATTAAAATCAAAAATACGTTGGAATTTCATTCACAAAGATATTTTGTGCTGACCGTTTTTATTTAAAAAATAATCTTGAATTCGTTCTGTTTAATGATTTGGCTATTCTGGCATGCAGTGCCAAAATGCAAAAGATATTGTATATTCACCTAATACAAGAAATAATATCTTCTGGAAAGCCACTACAAGTCCTGGGAACAGTGTCCCTGGAAGTTTCTCAGCCAATTTTTGATCATTTGGATGTATATGTTGAAACAAGCATCAGGCGAGTATAAAAAAATGGGAATGGCAAGTGATTGGCAAATAGGTAGCTCTGTCCAAAAGTGAAATATGCAGTAAATGACTTTATCTATGAAAAAAGCACGGCAACTCCTTACTTTAATTTAAACTGACCACTAAGCATTATGTAATGTATATTCAGATGTTTTGCAATTTTCATTCTCCTATGAAGGAGTATAATATTTCTCACATATTCTTCATGCTATTTGAGATTTCTCTTCGAAGTATCTTGATGGAGATTTTTACACACTTTATTATGGAATAAAGAAGTGGATTCCATTGCTGAATCTGGGATTTTCTATCATTTAAAGACTGCCCTCACTATCTCCAAACTAAAATAGATTCATGAGAAGGCTTTCTGGATGGATGCACCAAAAAAAAATCACATATTCATGATACTTTTCTGTGGGATTTATTGAAATACAAGAAGGCATTGAGGCTATGAAGCACTGAAGAGATGGGTGTCCTTGAAAGAAGTGACATTTATATATGTCTCTGTGGTTTCATATAATAGCAGTACAAATATCATGCTTCACTCATGGAAATTTTGTTTAATTTTTTGCTTGAAAAATGTCCCACAGCATTATTCATCAAACTGAATAACTGGTAAAAAAAAATGAAAGATTTTTTTTTCTAAAAACCACAAGTATATATATTTCATAAGATAAGATCAGAAATATCATGAACTTAAAGTTGTTCAATAGGCTAAACTTAATTTTAATTACCCTTAATTTTATTCAAAGATCCTAAGAGTTCATAAAATAAAGCATTTTTGTACACAAAAGGAGCTTCAGAAGCACTTTCATGTGAGATCTGTCATTCAAAGGAAAAGATTAAATCATGAAGAGTAGAAACTATATGAGTAACATACAGTATCTAAAGGTATCTATTCCAAGAACTATCTTGCCAGACTCTTGACACATTTAAGAAAAAGGGATACTAACCAAAATATTATTTTTACAGGGTGCTTGCTAGTCGCAATAAAATGGAAAACTTGCTGAGAAACTTATTTCTGCTATCGTTCTACAGAGCAATGCAAACCTTAATAGGAATTTCCTGACTGGATCACCTTTGGGAACCTCTGTGTTCAGAAATATCTTAAATCCCAAATTGTTCCAATACTATTTACCAGCATGATCAAAGCTAGTCAGAGACAAAATGCTATTTCCCATAAAGCACATCTATTTTTATCTTGTAAGACTTAGTTGATTTTCTGTGTTAGGTTTTTCTAACTTCCCTTTTGCATATACTGTAGGACACTTCCAAGGTGCGTAAATTATAGATTGTCTTTATGACACAGTAGCTATAGGTAGGAATGAATAATAACATCAATTTTAGTTAGAAATTCCATTGGGGGTATTTTGTTCATATCCACAATATTGTACTCAATAGGCTTATTCACTAAGATGTATATGGAACAACCTGCCTCCAGAAGCTGTAAATGCTCCAACACTGGAAGATTTAAGCAGAGACTGGACAGCCATTTGTCTGAAATGGTATAGTGTTTCCTGCCTGAGCAGGAGATTGGACTAGATGACCTCCAAGGTACCTTCCATCATCATCATTATTATTATTATTATTATTATTATTATTATTATTATTATTATTATTATTATTATTATTATTATATTGAAATGCTTATTTCTATCCACTTTCTACCTTAGTTTCTATCCAAACAGTAACAGGTGATTATTAATAGAGTCACAAATTTGGAAAAGGTCATTTATAACTATTGACTTATTCTCTGTTTATTTTTTGAATCCAGTTGACTTTCTAGGCTCTTAACAAATCCATCAGAGAGGAACCTAGCATCTCTCTAGCTATTATGCATTCTGTTGTTCAGAAGATATTTCTGACATTCAGTTGGAATCTTCCTTTGTATAAGGTAAAGGTAAAGGTTCCCCCGCACATGCTTGCTAGTCATTTCCAACTCTAGGGGCTGGTGCTCATCTCTGTTTCAAAGCCAAAGAGCCAGCGCTTGTCCGAGGATGTCTCCATGGTCATGTGGCCGGCATGACCTTCCCACCGTAGTGGTCCCTATTTTTCTACTTGCATTTTTATGTGCTTTCGAACTGCTAGGTTGGCAGAAGCTGGGACGAGTAACAGGAGCTCACTCTGTTATGCGAAACTCGGGATTCAACCCGCCAAAATGCCGACCTTCTGATCGACAAGCTCAGTGTCCTAATCCACTGAGCCACCGCGTCCTTTGTATACTTATCTCAATTAAGTTGTACCATTCTGTCAAATTTTCTTAAGACAAAACACAGTTCCTTTCATTCCTTTTTACAGGACTTAGTTTCTAGTCTCCGGTCATCTTCAATGTTCTACTTTGAATAGCAATAACAATAGCAAAGCAACAATAATTATAATCTATTAAATTTATATGTTGCCCAACTTTCATCAACACTGTTAAGTTTGCAACTGATTAAAAATATTTAAAACAAGAAAGCAACAGAAAGTAAAAAAAAAGAGCAAAGATGGCAGAGATAACAAACCTGGATGGAACAAGCAAAAAAAAGGGGGGGGCATCAAATATCCTCACAAAAGGACTGGTTGAAAATCCAGGTCTTCAGGGCTGTTAGAAACATCAGTAGGACAGGGGCTATTCAAACATCAGGGAGAACCTTAACTTAAAGGCAGGTTCTGCTACAGAGAAAGTGCCCTTCTAAGGTCTTGATAAGGGCCTTGTTTAACTGAAGGAGCCCAGAGTGTACCAGCCCGGGGAAATCAGATTGATTGGGAAGATACTATGGGAGTCACGTGATCCCTTAAATAGATCCCAGCTATGATGGGGTTTGGAAGTAGTGACCAGCACCTTGAATTTCTGTCAGATACAAACTGGCAACCAATGCAGCTTGTGAAGCAAAATTGTTTCATGTGAATGCCAAGAATCTGACAAACTACTTAAGTCGGGTTTTCGAGTCCATGTAAAGGTTAAGGTTTTATTTAAGGTTTATTAAATTTACAAACCTTATGCATTTCATTTTTGTTTCTGCCTTCTACAACATTGGTTTTCTCAACCAATTTGATAAGTAGTTCTCCACTTCTTCCTCCAAACAAATAACAAATAAGTTACTAATTGCTCTTTTAGATAAATCACTTAACATGGATGAATTTTTGGGAAACATAAATTATTGCAAAACATTGATGTCAGATATAGCAAAAATCTGTTATGAGCCACCACAGTCATTAAGACTTGGGCAGAATCAAAATTTAATAGCATTAAAATTATTACTACTTATTGTTATTAACCACTTGCATTCCTCTCCCATGAAAATATTTGCTTGCAATTTTAGTTTCTTTTCTAATTCCAGTCTCTGACATGGCCACCGCCACCACCATTACCACCACCACCCATGCAGATACATAGAACAACCATTTGGGGATAATTTCCACAATTCTTTTAGTTCTGAAAACTTTGCTTTACACATCCATGTTCTTGTCTAACATGTATTAGAATAAAGAAATTTCTTTGGTACCATATGGATGATTTATCTGAAAGAAAGTATATTTTTATCATATTTATTTTAATGTCTTTGTTGTTCTTTAGTTGCTACAACCTTCATTAAATAAGATGAAGAAACCTCATTATTTCACAGAAATATATGTATGCTGTAATGCTCCGTTGTGCTTCTGTGTGATGATGGGTTTTGTCACTTTTAAGGTTCATTATTACCTTTGAGGAAAAACACTGAAAAGAATCTTCCTTTCTCAACTTTATTTAGAAAATGCATTTGTATGGCAACTAAAGAAGAAGGTGTGAGCAATTCTGTATACTTTAATAAATCCAAGGTATCCTATGGAAAATAGAAGCCAAATATAGATAACTTGGTCATTTTTGTTGAGTGCATTACATGATGAATCTTGTCAACATATTTTTCTCTAGCCAATCTCATTGCTATCAAATGTATCAAATTTGATTGTAGGAACTAGGAAGAATACCAAGGGGAAGGAGTATTTGTATCCAAAAAAATGCCTAGGTCTGTGAGAATTTGTTTTTTCACAAGAGTAAAGGAGATGTGGCTGTGGCAAGGAAAGCCACATTAGATCCAAGGACAGTATACATGAGGGCGGTAGAAGGAACATTAGGGAAGAATGTGACAGTGAGTTGCTTGGTAACAGAATGTGTGGGATGGAAAAGAAAGATTGAATATACAGTAAATATGGTTGCTTCAGAATTGCAGGCTCAGATACCTTGATATATAGTACCTGTATAAGCCACAAAAATGACTGAGGCTATTTCTTAAAACTGTAGAAGAGGTATGAGCCTACCATTAATGCTAGCTGTTTTGGGTATCATTTAAGCAAAAACTGTGACTTTTAACATGCTGAATAATGCCTCCAGAGAATGTGAAGCTCAGTTTAAGTGTAATAACTACTTTTGAGTAAAATCACATGGGCTGGTTTTATCACTTATATTATGCAATCCTTTTGTATATCTTACACAGTACAAATCAGGACTACAAATATTTGAACTGTAATCTATTCATGACTGTATGATAAGCGATGAGGGCCATATAATATTTCAGTGAATAAGTATAGGAAAGTAGAGCTCTCCTCTAGTTGAATATAAACATTTTATGGATATCTAAAAATTTGTTTTCATTGGTATTTTTATGATATGGTTTATCGTTGTATAATGATACTGAATAGCCCAAAGATGAGAACAGGATTCAGCCAAATAAAATTTCTGGGTATTTTCCCCACAGGCTATATATAATCCTATTGTCATGGTTCCGACTAATGAAACCCTTCAAGAACCTTCAGGCATTGTTTATTCTAAAAAGTCTATAATAATGAGAACAAAGTGTCGGCACGCCATGGTTGGATGCCAAGATCTGAATTTCCCCTCCCTTCAGCACCTAATATCTAGCACAATTCCGTCCTCCAATTAGCAGTCATAAATCACATTCTCCAATCAGGTTGAAGGGCAAAGCTTCCCTTCTGTTCTGTAACATGCCATTTCTTATCTTATTAAAAGCAACTGGGGAAAATATTCTCACTCCTCCCCCCAGCTTCATCTAATTCTAAGAGCAAAACAATTTAAAGGAAAAGGCTGCCTCTTATACTGTCAAAGCAAAAACATCCAATGTTTGCAACGTTGACAGCTATTATGATAGGCCATGTTCTGAAAGTTCCATCTGTCCTGAAAAAAACCCTACTAAGTTACTTCAGGTGGAAGAATGGGGCAGAGGAAGCTCCTTGTACATCATTCACTGGAAAAAATGGAGTTAGACTTTAAGAAAAGGGATGATCCTCAGCTAGCACACTAAAAACAAAATGCGAAAGACCTGATGGGATGGAAGCTAGATGGAGGTTCCCCATCCCATTGCTAGAATAAATAGTTTTAAAGTGATTATGTGTTAGAAGTCAGTTCTGAACAATTACAAAGATCAACCTCTTTTATATGAAAAACATACCATAGAATATAATTAAAAGTAGAAGGATAAAACTGAAATAATGCATCAACCATTCATAAATTTATGTCTGTTTGTCATGCTAACTTTGAGAACAGTAGTTCTAGATGTCATCAGCTGGGTAAAGCAGAGCTAGATGGAACTTCCAACCAAACCAGCAAGGCAAGTTTTATGTTTTATATCATTTAAACTGTTCTTCATAGTAGTTATAATAATATTAAATACAGAAAAGGCTATATAAGTTTTTTATTGCTTTCATTTGGTTTTAAAGTTGCTTTCAGCTTTGTAACAATGAATTTTGTTCATAGCCCTAAGCACCAGATATATTAAATCTTACAGGCTTGCAATTTCTTGTAATCTAAAACAAGTACTCTCACTTTTTGCTAGCATTTGGAAAGACATCAATTAACAAAGTAATAATTCTCATAATTTAGGCTTAAACTGAAGAAAGTAGGGAAAAGCACTAGGACATTCATATGCCATGGCAAATCTAGACAGCACACTAAAAAGCAGAGACATCACCCTGTCAACAAAAGTGCGTATAGTCAAGGCTATGGTCTTCCCAGTTGCAATGTATGGCAGTGAAAGTTGGACCATAAGAAAGGCTGAGCGCCAAAGAATTGAGGCCTTTGAACTATGGTGCTGGAGAAGACTCCTGCGAGTCCCTTGGACTGCAAAGCGATCAAACCGGTCAGTCCTAGAGGAGATCAATCCCGACTGCTCTTTAGAAGGCCAGATCCTGAAGCTAAAACTCAAATACTTTGGCCACCTAATGAGAAGGAAAGACTCACTGGAGAAAAGCCTAATGCTGGGAAAGATCGAGGGCAATAGAAGAAGGGGACGACAGAGAATGAGGTGGCTGGATGGAGTCACTGAAGCAGTAGGCGTGAGCTTAAATGGACTCCAGAAGATGGTAGAGGACAGGAAGGCCTGGAGGAACATTGTCCATAGGGTCGCGATGGGTCGGACACGACTTCGCAGCTAACAACAACAACAACATAGTGAAGTTTAATTTCTAGCACACACACCCTCCCCCTTTTATTGATAGGACACTAAAAACCTCTTGACGTTGTGTTTTGGATCCTACTGAATAAGCAGCTTCATACAGTACAAAAATAAAGAGCAAAACCCCAGAAATGCATTTCTTTAGTTTCCTATAATATCTCAATTATTTCAATATTCTGATTGAAGCCAGCAGAAGTTTCTGGCCCTTTTCTCTTTTTGTACTTATTAATATTTGCTGTCAGCTTCAACCAGGAAGGCAACAATGATACAATTGCTCTTGTACATCACTTAGTGTTTTTTGAGATTAAAGAAGTTTATACAGCCCACAATCAATGATTCAATAATCAATCAATGTTAAGACAATGGAAATATCTCCTGATTATGAATATATTTGTTTTCGTTTACTCTAAAAGATTATTGGGGTTAACACACCAATAGCTTTCAGTAACTAAATATATTCCTTAATCTTCTAGAATTCATGTACCTGTTAAATCTTCCTTTTCTCCATTCTTCATTTTCTATTCTGCTATCAAAGAACATAATCTTTAAGATATGTTCCCATTATTACACTGCAGTTGTAGGAAGCTTCATAGATAAATGATAATAATAATCACATACCTTTAATTTAGAAAACTGTGCTATCCAATGCTATGTTTTGCCCATACATTAAAATTTATTATAAAAGAATTATATTCATTGGTGGTTGCAAAAGACAAAGAAAACAGTTGATTTCATTAAATATTTGAATTCTACTGAGAAAATGAGAAACAAAAGTAAACAGATTTATTGCATTGAACAAGGGGATAAGTTACAGAATCTTCAAAACTGGACATATATTACCTCACATTTCATTCATCAATGAGGGTATTAGTAGGGAAGAATAATAATAACTTATTTTATAACCCAAGCCTATCCATTTGAAAATCACAGGTTCTCTGTTTGTGTATAGCTTTGTCAAGACTCACCAATAGGAAAAGTGCAGCGCAAAGACTGCAAAAAGAAAGTTCTTTGGTGATAGGGGATTTTTCCCCAAGCAAAAATAAATTTATCATCAAAAATCAGCTGAGCTAATGACTCATCTAAAAACAATAACCTCAGCCAATATTTTAAATTGCAGATTCTCATTCAGGCTCTTACTGAGGGGCATTCTATTCTATCTGAAAAAGGATATTCAGGTTAGTATCTAAATATATACTCCATTGCCTTAAGGAATATAGCACTTTAAAGCCTCCCATACCATTACAACTGCCACTCAAAGAGAACTCACAATCAGTAGATTTAATCTCTTGCCTTCTATGGAGAGAAACTTTAAAAGCATCTCCTACAATATGTGGAGCACTTTTTCATTTCTTGTGACACCACTATTAACTCAACAACTAGCCTTCTGGTTTGTTTTGTTGTTATTTTACATTTGACTGTCTTTACCAAAGCATTTATGTGTTCCTACATAAATGTCCACAAAGCAGAAACACAGAATTAAAATCCCTTGCTAAAAATGAAAGAACAAATGAAAGGATATTTCCAAAGTATACAACTCTATAGTTACCTATTTTTTAAAAAAAAAATCTGTGAGGTGTTCTTAAGGAATTTATCTCTCAATAATTTATTATCTATGTTTCATTAATTTCACTGTTATTACATTACAAATGTTTGTGAACGAGTCCTGCAAACTGTGGCAATTACCACACCTCCCTCATCAATTATATCCATAGATGCTGCTGTGGATTTTACATTTATGAACTTGTTGACAACATGTCAAATCATTCAAACCTCTGTGTTTCAGGGATGGTTGGACATATCAAAGATAGGCGGATTTATAGATCTCAACTTATGCACGTGATGTAGCTGTGAAACTCTATATCATCATATAATTTTTGTCATTTAATTATGCTCCTTTTCCTTTCTTTATCCTTTATCTCTATGTGCAAAAATAGAATATTTAATAAAATCTACATTATGAATTTCCAGCCTTTATATTCTGTCCCTTTACTGTTGCCTAGATTAATGACAGCAAATACAATAAAGAATTGCTCTGAGCTGTTGAGCACATTGCCATTCTATTGGCTTATATTAGCACACAATTTATAATAAAGATAATCTGAATGATTTATGATTTTATACCACAATGTTCACATTTTAACAGATCCCAGCTGGGATGAACACTATTTATATAAATATACTGGTAGCATCAATGTCATAAAAATATATTGAAATAAAGTCACATAAACAGGTAATGGAGATGGGCATAATTAGAAATAGATCTATTTTGAGAAACTGTAGAAGAAATCTATATCTTTGATGGTAGCTTTAATTTCTGCATAAGCATTGTTATACAAACTTAATGTATTTTTATCAGAAGGGAGCAGAAATATTTCAGAACATAATTGTTAACATTATGAAAAATTAACATTATCAATTTAGAATGATTCCATTTGGCTATAAAGTGCAAGAGACTTTTTTAAATGTCACTTTTTAATGCCTCAGAATAATTATTCTCACAAAATATGTGCTGAAGAATATAAAAAAAAACCTTAATGAGTTTTTTTATCTTTATTTGCAACAGAAAGTACTTTTCATTTGCATAACATTTGCTATAAGAAATTGGAACATCTCACATCATCCTGATTGGCAAAAGATTTTTGAAGATAATTAGATAAAAGAAGATTATGCAATAAGAGAAAGGATGTGAACTTGGGGATAAATTCAACCTGGTGGCAAGAGGTACAGTTCTGCTTGCTAGCACACAAAAAAAGATGCCTTTTTAAACCAGTTTTGAGTCAAATGTCCTTGTGGCATTGCCTCATGATCAGCCCACGGCTGAAGCAGCCTGGAGGCATCCTTAGTTATTCCAGTTAAAGTGGGTTTTCTTTCTTCTCTCAACACAGAATCGCATAGACAGAGCAGGCTATCTCTGGTACCTTAAAAAGGAGGTAGGGAAAAATGGGGACAATGACATGCTTAGCTCCAATTGGTCAGCAAATGTGCTGAAGGAATTTTCCATTCTTGTCCAGTCACTGTTTATACTGTTCCTCTCTGTCTCTGTCTCTCTCCCTCCCTCCCTCTCTCTCTCTAATTTTATAAAGTTTTTCCTATAATAAGTATAAAACATTAGAATACAAATGAACATTAATATCAAAATTACAATTTTCCGATATATTAGCCATAGGACCCAGATTGTTGGGGGCAATTAAGCTGACTTTCTAATAATGCCGCTTGGGGTGTGTGTGAAAGCCCTAACAAGCAGGCATATACATAGAATGAAGGCTACTGCTAAGCTTGTAAGCCGCCCTGAGTCTTCAGAGAAGGGCGGGATATAAATGGAATTAAAATAAATAAATAAATAAATAAATAAATAAATAAATAAATAAATAAATAAATAAATAAATAAATAAATAAAATTATATCACTTTTAAAAAACTAATAAAGCTTTAAGCTAAAAATACTGCTTAACAAATCGTAGTATTTATAAAATGTAAAAATGCAAACCATAATAGTAAACTTTATTGTGGTCTTTGGCTAACATGTGTACATATGCACACAGCTATATAAAATTTGGCATACATTGTTAACAATGGCAATCAGAAGAAGTTAAAAGAGTTTAAAAGATGAAAACCAAGGTGAGAAAGAGGGAGGAGAAGGTTTTAAGGGTATCAAAGGAAACTGCAGGGGAGTGGACAATATTTGGTGCCTCAGTCTCCTAGCAGGGGGCAAAAATTGACCATATTTTAGGTAGCTAGATGACAAAAGATGACAAAAGATATACCAGCAATCATTTCTCCCTAAGAGTTACTTTATAATATGAATTATAATGTGAACCATACATAACTTTGAAGGGAAGCTCCCTGAGGATGGGGGCTCCAGCACGAATCTGAAAGCTCAGAAGGAAAACCTCTGGTCCAGGTGAGCGACCCAGATTGGATGCTGCATATGTAACTTTGAATGAAAAACCTAAATAATTTTAATCCTCTTAAGAGTAGTATTCTAAACTGTGGTTAATATTGATAAATTATCTGCTTTTTCTTTTCTTTATTTCCAACACTTTGTTTCAACTAAACAAAAGAATGTCAAGAATTATATCGTATAAATATAATTGTACTGAAATAACAAAATTTATAACAACACAATACAAATAAAGGGCAAGAGTTAGTATGGACTCTAGTGGAATCCTGGTATCTATGCCGCTTTGGATATTGGAACATTGAATTCAAGCCTTAGTTGTTTGGGTGCTATGAATTATTGTGCCCAAATGTACTTGAATCATATGACCTCCACTGCTTCAATGAGTTGAGACCAACATTCCCTGGTTAACATCTTTTTTTTAATCTATATTTAAACACTTCTACTGGTGGGTTGTTGTTGTTTTTCTCAGAGGACGTGGGCCAATTTTATTCTTGTATTGGTTGTAACTGTGGACAATGAATCAAGTTATTGCCCCTCTACTGGCATATTGCCTTGGTTGAAGATCACACTGGGTAGATTATCAGAGTATCAGTACTTCACTGGATAATAGGTTTATATCCGTATTGATTCTCCTTGTTCTTCATAGATGACAATATATTTATTTTTACTTTTATATACTTATTTTCTGTGTTTAAAAAAAAAGAAAATCAAAACCAGTACAAAAAAAAATAGACAATAAGTATAATTGTGACACTTTTCGGTGCTTGCATGTCCTCAAGAGAGACACCAGTCCAAAATGCAGAGACTGCAGTTGAACAGCATTGCTTCCAAGCCTCCATTTCCTTCACTTCCATGTATGGAAAGAGTGATTTGGATGAGCTACTTGTATGTGGAGTAAGTGTTTTGAAGGTTCCCAGGTACCAAGCCATAAAAGATTTTGTATATTAAAATCAGCCCTTGACATTGCACTTGGGAACCTACTGGCAATTACTATAACAACTACAAAACAAGGTGTATGTGATTGCAAAGATTCTTGTTCACCAGTATGTAGGAATTGCAGTACAATTTGAATCAATTACCATTTCTGTGTAGTCTTTAAAGGCAATTCTGTATAGAGTACATGATAATAGTTCAATCTATTGATATACCAGTAGTGTTAAGTATTCGGTTCTTGCAGGCATTAAGCAAGACAAGGTGTTCAAACAGCAACAAGTTTATTCAGAGTCAGAACATAACAGAAGTAAGCTAATAGCTGCTCTGCAGCTATTTATACGGTTGGCCTCTAGGAGGCGGCCAATAGCTTTAAAGTAGCAGTTTCCCACCCAAAACCTACTTAACAGACTAGAGACAGCAATTCTGGCTCAGCACAACAACTATTACATAACATACAAAAGTAGGTCAGCCATTAAGCAAGCAGTTAGACATAAAGCAAGTGATTTAAACAGATAAAGCTAATACATTACAAGTAGATTACAAGTTTAAGTAAACTGGTGTTTCTTCATGGTAAAACCTCCTTTTATACCTAAAGTTTCTTTCAAAAAAAAAGCTGGATTAAGGTCCATAGAAATGTATGTTCTATATGTTCCAAGAGATTGATATCCTTAGTAACCGAAATTTTCAAAACTTAAAAACCAACTCCTTGGTTTTATCTCCCCCTTGGGAAAAACACAGTTTGGAGCTGTTTTAGTGCAGCCTGATGTGGAATAAGCAATGTGGCACTCAGATACCTTGCAGTGGAAAATAAATAGCTGAACTGAACTAGGCAACCTTCATTTTTTGCCAACAGCTTAAGTGTACTTTATTAATTTTCCTTGCATGAAGTACTGGCAGCAGGCATTAGCCATGTATGGAGGACATATATGGGAAATGTTACTTGATGTGTATTCACATCGAGACTGGTTTTCCGCATGTTCTTTTACTTAACATTTTGCATGTGAGTAAGGGAGCCATCACTAATCTCAAATAAACTGGAAAGCTATTACAAGTTGTAAATGGGAGGGAAATTACTTTCAAATAATGTATAAACTGAGAATTTCTACAGTGAGGTCTACTTTGGTAACAAAAAAGACCATGTAACTTTAATACTCTAAAGTATGGGAGAAAAATAGCTGAATTTTTTGAAAGCATTGCTATTTAAAAAGACAAAAAAATGGGCTCCCTCTTACAAATGGAAAATTTGTAATGGCAATTGAGTGTCAATATGAAGTTAACAGCATAGCTTTGGGGCCTATTTCTCTTCATGTATAGTTTCCATTAATGACAAGAGAAGATATAGAATATTGTAGGATATTGTCTATTAAATATATAACCAAAGTGCAATTGTTTTTATTATTATTGTTGTTGTTGTTGTTATTTAGAAAGCAAATGTTCAAAATCATGTGATGATTTTGATGAGTTTAAGAGACCTAATGGTTCCTGATGGTTCCTTACATCAGCAGAATCATTTTCATTTATGGAAAATCTTATGAATCTGTGATAATGACTAAGCTATTATTTTTATACCTGGAGCATTTTGCATTTCCAAAATATTCAATATCATATGTCTCTTTATGATGAATTACCTAAAATTCCCCATGCTTAATATGCTGAGAGGACTGTCATAAAATAATGCATTTTCCTACTTGAAATGTTTTATCATAGGAGTAATTCTGCAACTGAGAAAAAGATAATTTTGACCTCTGCTGTAACTTGCCCCTATTCATCCTAACAATCCCACTCCAAAGACAAAAAGTAGACTTTTAGAACTCGACCACACATGAAGAAAGCCATGAGCCAACTGCTGGTGGCATCCTCAACACTTGCATAGTGTTCAGTGTTCACTGTTGCTCCTATCACTTAATTTGTTTTGGTTTGAAAGAATCTATTTGCCAGGCCCCTGATGGCTAACTCATCCTGCTGAGATGACATAAATTTTTATAGTTGATATGACAGATTAAAGAAAGCAGCTATGAAGCCTAGGGTTTATTGTTTATTAATATAGGATAGAGAGAAATGCAATAAGGTTTATAGGCTATTTTTCACATCACCAGATCCGGGCAGCAAAAATGTCCATAAGACCACTAAAAGATGGGAAATTTAGAGATTGCTTTATCTCTTACTGTTATATCATATTTATGTGAAGTTTTGCATCTCAATCCTAGATTAAAGCAAAACATGCTTTACGTCATTTGGGCAGAGTGTGCTGTGTACAGGTAGTCATTGTGATTAGAAAACAAAAGTTAATGGCTTATAGTATTAATGTATGAGCCAGGCATTTGTGGTTTATTCAATAAACAATGAAGAGTTCTTGATGTTCTCTGAGCTTGGTTGCTTTCTTGCAGATGTTTCATAACCCAATGTCATCAGTGCTAGTTACTCTGTACTAGTTTGGGTAATGAAATGTCTGCAAGAAAACAGCCAAGTTCAGAGAACACCAAGGACCCCGCATTTTAACCCTGAGCTACAAATATTCTCCTTTATCAATAATCAATGTTAAGTAAACTAGAATGATAAGGGAACCTAGTCATACTGTAGACTTTCCATTAAACCCAACACAAGGAATATAGAATATATCTCTTTCTGCTATGGTAATAAATACATAGAGGTGCATACATAGAGGTGCAGTGGCTCAGTGGGGAGACGGGTTGGTGTTCTGTGCAGGCAGTCATTCATGCTAGCTCTGAACCTCCCCAGTGGTGACACCCATTTGCAAGGTGCCTCTGAAGAAGGTTGATGCTGCAGGATGAGCCACTTGTCTTTCTTTCTTCTGCGAAGCCAGCTTGCTCTCCTGTGGCAAATCATAGGAAGTGCGCAAGCATATCCTACCACAAAGCTTATAGGTTGACAGCCGTACCACTACTCTGCAATAGCATTGTGATCTCATGGCTAATGTAATAATGCCATACACATAATAATCATAATACACATAGGTATGTCCTCCTTAAGGATATTTTCAAGAGTTATTGTCATTCCAGCAATAATAATTATTTAATATTTTCAAACTACATTTTAACTGCTATACCTAAATGAGCATTCCCTCAAAACACTTCTTTAAAATAATTTCAGTATGTAAACAACAGCATGCTTTCTCTCAAAGCTGCAAAAATGTGTGATGTAACATTTTGAGAAAGGAGAAATCAAATAATATCTAAAATTGCAAATTACACATAAAATAAAGAAATGTGATTCTACAAATATATGTTAGAGCTGCTGTATCTGGGCTGCAAAAATGTAGCAAAGTGTTGCTTGTCTATCATTTTGCATCAATCTAATGGACATCTAGATTTTTTTAGCTGAAGTATGGGGCCCTTTCAACACTGCCCTTGTTGAAAGGCAGTGAAAAAATGATAGTTTAGTTCGAATGGCAGTTTAATAAATTATATTTCTGAGCTAAATAGATATCGCCTTACTCTTTTGCTACTCTAGTGCTATTTGGTAAATATAAAACTTCTCCCATCTAAAGTATTAACCAGAGGTGGCTCTGACTTTCATCATGTTGGCCTAAAACCAATAAGACAGACAAAAGATAATTCTTCTCCCCTGTATAAGAGATAGCAAGAATAACCTGCTGAATTGGCCACATACCAGCTGGCAAACTTGATTAAATTTACTCTAGATCCAGAAAGGAAAAACTATTTCTTGGATGAAATAGTTGCAATGAAGTATTATCCCTGACATTAATGTACCCAGAGAAAAGTATATAAATCAATGTTTTTAATTAATTAATTCTCACTTGAATAATTCTGAGTCAAATACCATTTTGAAAAAAATGAACAATTTTTAGATAATGTAGCTCTTTGTATTTGCATATACCGTGTTTCCCCAAAAATGAGACCCAACTGGAAAATAAGACCTAGCATGATTTTTCAGGATGCTGGTAATATAAGCCCCATCCCCAAAATAATCCCCAGTTAAGATCATCAGCTAGACCAGAGGTAGGCAACCTCAGCTCTTTTATGACTTATGGACTTCAACTTCCAGCTATGCTGACTCAGGAATTCTGGGAGTTGAAGTCCATGAGTCATAAAAGAGCCAAGGTTGCCTACCCCTGACCTACACAGATGCATTTAGCACCATATTTTCCCCAAAATAAGCCCTAACCAGAAAATAAGCCCTAATGCATCTTTTGGAGCAAAAATTAAAATAAGAACAGGTCTTATTTCCAGGGGAAAATGGTATAAGTGCAAACTGTTCTCTGTCCAAGAAATTACATCTCTGTAAACATGTATAGATCCTTATCCGGATGTATATATTATAAGACATATATTGAATTCTTTTGCCCAAATACTATAGTATTAGAAATATACACTGACATATATTTTTTTTAAAAAATCCAACCTTCTTTAATTAACGTAACTAATTTTGTTGATGATAAATATTTTATTCTAAATATTGATGCAAAATACTGGTATGTGGAAGTGGCTTTGAGGGACAAGAGGAAGAGATGCTGCTTAGGGAATGATCAGATAAGAGGAGGGAGACCCACAGTTGCTTAACAGTAAGGGAAAGAAATGGACAAGGTCCCGTCCTAATGGATCAAACAGTTGAAATGGCACAGGAAATTTCTACTTTCAGACTTGTAAGATTCTGTTAATATAGCCTTACAATAAGGTAAAATTAGTTCATTCCTGTCTATTTATCCAGTAGGGCTGAAAGATACTGATAGGGACCATGGCACGTAGATATTACAGATCTTTTTTAGGTCACCAAGAGTTTGATTAACAATCCTTAATCTCAGGGCTTTTTTCTCATAGAATGCTCAGAATGGAGTTCAGGCACCTTTTTTGGATGGAACCTTGTAGGGTAGGCAAGGCGGGTTGTATGATATGTGTGAGTTCCGACAAAAAAAAGCACTGCTTAATCTTTCTTAACAATGAAAAAAATTGCTAATAATCTTAACATCTTTCTCCTCTTCTAATTTCTCCTCTTTCCTCATCTTCTCATCTTTCCTACTATCTTCTTCTGATTTTATCACTTGTTGTTTGTATCTTATAATTAATTATTGTAACTATGATCTATGAACTAGGACCTATCAATTTATTGTTCGTATGTATGCTGAGAGCTTATGCACCAGAGAAAAATTCCTCGTGTGTCCAATCGCACTTGGCCAATAAAGAATTCTATTCTGTTCTATTTTGTTCTGTTCTGTGCTATTATTGTAAATTAAAAATTTAGATGTATGTTCAAAAGAAAAAAAATGGTGCATTGGAAATTGTTGAAGCAAGCTTTGTTGACATTTGTAACCTTTTACTATTTAGATCAATATTGTGGCATTCTCTTACTTTTGCTATGGATATTGCAAATGGAATTGTGTTAATCTAGCTAGATTTTTTTCAAGGAATGCATCTAGGACAGGACAAATGGAAGACATTGTTGGTAAAACTATGGCTGAAACGGAATATAGACTGCTATTTTGTACACACACACACACACACACACACATAATGCATTCTGTTACACAAAATGACATTTTGTATCTTTTGTAACAATGCTTCAGTGGTACATCAGTACATCATCATTCAATTATTTGCAGTATATCTTATATACTCCTGCTTAGTTAACATCTACATGAGACCACAAGATGAAGTTATCTGACAGTTTGTGGTGAGGTGTCATTAGTATCCTGATGATTCTATAATTTTATAATTTTATATCTCCATCCCATGCTGCCTTGTCTGGAGGCTGTAAGGTTCTGGATGAAGTACAACGGGCTTTGACAAGAGAAAGTGGCTTTCGGTACTTGAGTCTTCTTCTTTTTTTTTTCACCTGTGATCCTGGATGTGATGGCACTGCCCCAAATAAAACTGGTCTGCAATCTCAGGGTTCTCTTCAATTCACAGTTCCTACTAGAATTACAGATGGCAGCTGTGGTTTGGAGGGCCCTTTCACATATTCAGGTTGTGCACCACTTGCATCCATTCCTGGAGCAGAAGCTCTACTCACATTCAGTCATGCCCTTTATGTATGTATGTATGTATGTATGTATGTATGTATGTATGTATGTATGTATGATGTATATGTATGTGTATATGTATATATATATGTCTGTGTGTATAAGTTTTTAAAACAAGAGTAAAATTAATACAAACTAAAATAGAGTAAGAAGGAAAAAAGATAAAGAAATAAATAAAAGAAAAATCTAAAATGCAAAAAGGAAAAAGAAGAAAGGTATTAAAAAGAAATATTTATTTATTTGTTCAATAGTAGACCTAAGGTAATAATTTTAAGTTATGTATCCATACTTTTAACATATTAACACATTTTCTTAATATTTGAGATTTGCAATGATGATAGAACACTTTGGCTGACTTTTCCCATGGCTCAGCTTTGTTCATATACATAAGCAAAAGTGCAAAATGTTTGAGATTCTGAAAAACATAAAGCGTAAACTACAATAAATATCTGTTTCCTTAAGATACCCAATTTTTATATTTATTTGAATATTTAATTTATTGGATAATTTAAAACATCTTTTTTTAATTCTTCATATTTTACTTTATTTTAGCAGATATTTTAAAGCACATTCAGAAGAAAAAGAAAAAAGAAAAAAAATAAAAAAAATATAAACTGTATAAAATTGTACCAAAAAAATTCAAACAAGAGACCAATATTTTATGTAAGATTATCTTAACTGATATTGAACTCAGATTAATGATCAATAATTAGCAAAACTAGCCAACAATCTTAGCCTGCTAAGCATCTGAGTGACTATTGTACTACAGAACCAATCAGAATAGGAGTCGAATTAGCTTCTAATTCATCTCAATTAGGCCTCTTATGTTGTGAAGCAAGAAGTCCAAAATACTTGGATATTTATGTACCCATTCATCTTGGAATGGAAACAACAGTGGTACAAAGTCCACTATCCACATTGCCAACATTTTAGCAAAAATATATCTCGAGTTTTCTAAAAAAAAATCAATATTTTTTTTTTATTGAAAAGTTTTAAGATACAATTTTCCTTTAAAAATCCCCCCTTCCCCCTCCCTCCTCCCCCCTACCTCCCCCCCTCCCCCCCTACCTCCTCCCCCCCCACCTCCCCCCCTCCCCCCGACTTCCCAGAGCTAAATACAAGGTATATATATATATAAAAAAGCAAACATAAACAACCATATACTAACAACTATAAATTCTAAAATCCATCACTCTCTAGCTTATATAGGATAAAACAAACCTTAGCAATATTAAATATATATAAAAAACTAAAATAAAAAAAAGAAACACTCTTTAGCTTATATAGGATAAAACAAACCTTAATAGTATTAAATATATATTAAAAACAAAAAAAAATCTCCACCCTATACTTATCCTAAATAGACTCCATCCATTTTGTCCATTCCATGATATAACATTCTTACAGATAATCTTTCAAATTAACCAAAATCTTCGCCACCTCAACCAAGTCAGAAAACTTTAAAGTCAACTCTTCTATAATAGGCCGTTCCTCTTCCAGTGCCACATCTATAATTATTCCAAAGAAAAAAAAGGTTGCGAACAAAACTTTAACCTCCATTTGAGAATCTTCTGTATATTCCACCAAACTTTAATCCAAAAAAGCTCACCCTTTCCACAAAACCACCACATATAAAAATATATTGCGTCTACACCCAAAACTTTTCCCACCTCCCATACTTGACTATAAATACGTCGTAGAAATTCCATAAACTTCTGCAAATCCTGCTATTTTCTCTTCTTAGATCGTTTTGCAGCAGCACGCGTCACCCTCTGTTCTATAGAATCATCCGACGAGGCTATATCTTGATCTCCTCCAACACCGTTGTCTTCTATCTGACCATCTTCGGCCTCTTGATGCACTCCTTCTCCAGATCCCTTTTCAGCTTCCAGAAGTATTAATGGCGTTGCATTTAAAACATTATTGTAGAAATCACGCGCTTGCATCACAGTAACCAGACGGTACCTTTTACCTTCGTGCGTCACCATCAACCCAACTGGGATCTCCCATCTGAACCTTATATCTCGTTGCTTGAGCTCTTGCACAAGAAAAGTAAAATCCTTCCTTCTCCTTAGAATCTTTGGAGGAATTTCTTTTAAGACCAAAACTTCTTGATTAGCAATCACAACTTTAGTATCATAAGCAGCTCGTATAACTTCATCTCTAATTTCCCTTTTTGCAAAATATACCACCACATCTCTAGGCAACTTTCTCTGTCCAGCAATCCATGAATTCACACGAAACACTTTATCCATGCCTCCTTTTATTTCAGATGCTGGCTGTTTCAATACTACTTCAAAAGCCTCAGAAACCAGCTGCTTTAGATCTTCCTTATTATTCTCCTTTAAGCCTCTAATTCTAATAGCAAACTGCATCTGGTAATATTGAGCAAGACTCAGTTCCTTTTCCATTTTATCTTCATTCTCCAATACTTTTGCTTCTAATATAGCATTCTTTTGAATCAAATCTTCTAGCTTTTCCTCCAATTCTTCCACACAACGAGCCACTTTACACACTGAAGACAAGATGTCTACCTTCATCACTCTGAACTTCTGTTCCATCCTCTCCTCCATCCTCTCCTCCAATTTCTCCAATTTCTCCTCCATCTGTGCAAATCTATCATTAATTGATTCCAAAATTACCTGGGTATGTTTTTCAAGAGCATCTTGTAAGTCCTTTGATGTCAATACATCAGGAGGATGCAGCGCCTGCAGTAATGATTGTTGCACTGGAAAAGTTCCAGCACTCCGAAGAGTTTTAGGGGGTGGTTTAGCCGCCATCTTTTACCAATTGTGACGCACTTTCACTTCAGATTTATAATCCAAAAAAAGTCCATCAAGCTGGAGAGTAAAATATAATAATCCTCTTCACCTTTTCCTCTTGTATCGCTCTGCCTGCTCCTTTAATCCATAGTCATTCCTTCAGGCAGGGGTGGTCGCAGACGCCTGGCTCTGCTCCAAGAAATCAGGAGCAGAGGCGCTGGCCAGCTGGGAGCAGCCCAGGCTACGGGGGAGTTCAATCCTTCAGCCGCCCAAGCCATAAGCTCAGGCGGCCCTGGAGAACTCTACCCCTACCTGGGAGCTCACCCCCTCCTCTTCTCCCGAGGAGGGGGCTTCAAATTCGCCCAAACAGCTGATCGGCGCTGTTTCGGGCGAAAATAACTCAGCTGAGCCGCGGGCAGCCCGGAGAGGCTGTCTTCGGCGCCGCGCCACCACCGGAAGTCCGAAAAATCAATAAATTTTAATCACTTAGTAATTCTGCACCCAAATAATGTAAATTAGTATCAACTAATACTACAGAATTCAACTTGTTAATCTATTTATGTGACATCCACTTCTTGATCATTTATTTATCAAATAGGGAATAAAATTAAACTTATAGTTACAATGTGTCAAATATTAAAATAAGAATGTTGAAATTTAGAGGGTTCATAGATCTATAGTCATGTTCCTAATGTATTCACTTATTTTGCATAAGATTAAGAAATGAATGCATTATATAAAGAGAAATCTAAATGTTATTATTTTAAATAGCATTATAAAGTTAATTGCTGTGCCCTTGTTAAAATATTAGCCTAAATAACACTGCCATCTGCTGAAAAGCTACAGTGATTTACAGGAAAACTTTAAGAGCTTTCAGCTAGTGTGAATTAAGGTAAAAAAAACAAATGGAAAAAATGGAAACAAAGATATTTGAGAATAAAAAATAAAAGCAATATCTGAGTCTTGAATAGTACACATTTCTTACTCAGAAATAAATCCCACTGAATTAAAGTTCATGCTACTTTCAAGTAAATAGCAATACAACTAAAATCAATGTGATACGTTAGTCATTAGCAGAAAGGGATTATGTTTGCTCAATAAAGGAAACAGTACTAACTCACAGTGGAAACACTAAGAGTGTTTTTTACATCAGGAATGTAACTTCACCAATGATTAAAGAAGCAGACTATATAACCCATGGGTGTCAAGCCTGATCGTGTCACATGATGTGTCGTGACATATTATGATGTTTTTTTTGCCTTTGCGGAGCCAGGGTTGGCATAACCTGCACATGGTGCATACCGGCCCTTAGGCCACCAGTTTGACACCCCTGATACAACTACAACAAGAAAATAAAAATACATATTCATGGAAATATTTCATAGAGATAGGCAGAGCCCTAGGACTTAGACAGCTGCAACTACAGTATATCTTACCATGAGGACAGCTAGAGAGCATGTGCTCCAAGTTTGCATTCCTGAAAAGAAACAAATGATCTCAGATTAGTAATATTTTAGACATAGACAGCCAGTTTGGTATAGTGATTAAGGCACCAGATTAGAAACCAGGAAACTGTGGGTGCTAGTCCTCCCTCCCTTCCTGCCCTTTATCCCTTCTCTTCACTGGGTAAGTGGCTGTGTGCAAAGGGCTGTAAGAGTGGCTGGCACAGTGAGCCCAGAAAGACTGGTGGGACATGCACCATTTCTTCAATGTACAAAACTAAATCTTCACTGTAAATTACAGTTATAGCAGTCACAGCTGCATGTCTATCTCCCAAAAGTCCACCAAAATTTACAAAAAGCAACAGACCATGGTTAACTCTGTTTACAGGTAGTCATGACTTACAACCAGTTGCTGAATAATTTTTCAAAGTTATGAAAGACCTCCTCAAAGCTACTTATGATCCATTTTTAACATTACAATCTCTGCACACAAACCCATGATCACAAACCAATAATCGCATTTTGGTAACTTGGCAACCAATTTACCTTTACAACCTTTTGCAGTACCCCACAGTCACATAACTTTGATCTGAGACATTTTTGACACTTTACAATGTTTACCTACAGTTTCTGGCAAAAATCAGCCATTGGAAAAATGGTTCACTAAAAACTGTCTCAAAAAATATTTTTAAAAAAACACAGCAGGTCATCTGATATCTCAACTTACTTCACAACTTGTGACCATAATTCTGGGCTCAATATGGGTTTTAAGTCAAGGACAACCTCTACTCATGTTTGCTGCTGCACAATCATGTTGAGCATGATAACCAGCACCTTTGACATTTATCTTGAGATTCAAGGTACTGGTAATGGTGTTTAAGGCCCTACATGGCATGGGTCCGGAGTACCTTAGGGAGCACCTGCTGCCGGCATCAACTTCCCTCCGCCCTGTGCGCTCCCACAGAGAGGGCCTCCTCAGGGTGCCACCGATCAGAGAATGTCGATTGGTGGCCCCCAGGGGGAGGGCCTTCTCTGTGGGTGCCCTGGCTTTATGGAATCAGCTGCCGGTTGAGCTCCAGATGGCACCTGACCTTTGCTCCTTCCGACGCGG
This sequence comes from Vipera ursinii, assembly GCF_947247035.1. Lineage (NCBI taxonomy): Eukaryota > Metazoa > Chordata > Lepidosauria > Squamata > Viperidae > Vipera > Vipera ursinii. The sequence goes on from NC_139514.1 coordinate 63,777,654, forward strand.
TCTGAAGACCTATCTATTTGAACAAGCCGGCCTGGCCTGATGGGGGATGGGTTGGGTTTTATGGTCATTTTTAATATTTGTATTTACTGTTTTTAGTCGGGCATATGTTTAATTTTCTTTTAACTTTTGTATTTTTGTATTTTTTATATTTGCCCTGTTCACCGCCCTGAGTCCTTCGGGAGAAGGATGGTATATAAATAAAATTATTATTATTATTATTATTATTATTATTATTATTATTATTATTATTATTATTATTATTATTATTATTATTATTATTATCTTGTCACTGCTAGATAAAAAGGGGATGATGTATCAGGTATATATTGACACAATTTATTTATTCTATTATCATCCTTCCCTTTTTATTACAGTAGGAAGTATTTTTAATACATTGGGAAGCACAGAAGGAGTTTCCCTTTTTTTTCTCCTTATACAACCATGTATAATATAGGTTTGATTGAGAAATATTAACTAGTCCAGAATCACTCCAGCATCAAGTTGAATACTCATTTGCATAGAAAAGCAAAATATACATTGAATAAATAATCAGTAATTAAAATCTGGGGCCAGCTGGTGCAGCTTCACTATCCAGCACTGACATAAAGATAAAATCCCTTTTGAGGTGAACCTGACAGCTTGCTGATTTCATAAACATATCCATGAAGTTTTCTTGGCAATAGTATAGAAGCGGTTTGCAATTTCCTTCTAATTTCCCAGTCTAATATACAAATCTATGGTATTTTCTGATAATCGTCATTTCAAAAATTAGCCAGTTATGATGTACTTAGCTGGGTATCAGTGTTTACAGAAATAAAAATTAAGATTGTCTGTCTATCCATATTTTTAAAAAATCAGATTTTTTTGGGAAGCTTCATAAACATAGACTTACAGTGAGGAAAAATATATTTGATCCCCTGCTGATTTTGTACATTTGCCCACTGACAAAGAAATGATCAGTCTATAATTTTAATGGTAGATTTATTTTAACAGTGAGAGACAGAATAACAAAAAAAAATCCAGAAAAACACATTTCAAAAAAGTTATAAATTGATTTTCATTTTAATGAGTGAAATAAGTACTGTATTTGATCCCCTATCAATCAGCAAGATTTCTGGCTCCCAGGTATCTTTTATACAGGTAACGAGCTGAGATTAGGAGCACTCTCTTAAAGGGAGTGCTCCTAATCTCAGCTTGTTACCTATATAAAATACACTTGTCCACAGAAGCAATCAATCAATCAGATTCCAAACTCTCCACTATGGCCAAGACCAAAACGCTGTCCAAGGATGTCAGGGACCTACACAAAGCTGGAATGAGCTACAAGATTATAGCCAAGCAGCTTGGTGAGCAAGTGACAACAGTTGGTGCAATGATTCGCAAATGGAACAGTCACAAAATAACTGTCAGTCTCCCTTGGTCTGGGGCTTCATGCAAGATCTCACCTCATGGAGTATCAATGATCATGAGAAAAGTGAGGAATCAGTCCAGAACTACACAGGATGATCTTGTCATTGATCTCAAGGCAACTTGGACCATAGTCACCAGAAAACAATTGGTAACACACTATGCCATGAAGGACTGAAATCCTTCAGCACCCACAAGGTCCCCCTGTTCAAGAAAGCACATGTACAGGCCCATCTGACGTTTGCCAATGAACATCTGAATGATTCAGAGGAGAACTGGGTGAAAGTGTTGTGGTCAGCTGAGACCAAAATCAAGCTCTTTGGCATCAATTCAACTCGCTGTGTTTGGAGGACAACAAATGCTGCCATGACCCCAAGAACACCATCCCCACTGTCAAACATGGAGGTGGAACCATTATGCTTTGGGGGTGTTTTTCTGCTAAGGGGACAGGATAACTTCACCGTATCAAAGGGATGATGGACGGGGCAATGTACCATCAAATCTTGGGTGAGAACTTCCTTTCCTCAGCCAGGGCATTGAAAATGGGTCATGGATGGATACTCCAGCAAGGCAATGACCCAAAACACATGGCCAAGGAAACAAAAGAGTGGCTCAAAAAGAAGCACATTAAGGTTCTGGAGTGGCCTAACTAGTCTCCAGACCTTAATTCCATAGAAAATCTGTGGAAGGAGCTGAAGGTTCTAGCTGCCAAACATCAGCCTCAAAACCTTAATGACTTGGAGAGGATCTGCAAAGAGGAGTGGGACAAAATCTTTCCTAAGATGTGTGCAAACCTGGTAGTCAACTCAAGAAATGTCTGACCTCTGGGATTGCCAACAAGGGTTTTGCCACCAAGTACTAAGTCATGTTTAGAAAGGGTGTCAAATACTTATTTTACTCATTAAAATACAAATTAATTTATAACTTTTTTGAAATATGTTTTTTCTGGATTTTTTGTTGTTATTCTGTCTCTCACTGTTAAAATAAGCCTACCATTACAATTATAGACCCATCATTTCTTTGTCAGTGGGCAAACATGCAAAATCAGCAGGGGATCAAATAATTTTTCTGTCTCTGTATACACACATACATGTATGTATGTATGTATGTATGTATGTATGTATGTATAAAATCAACCAGACATTGTGGCAGTAGACAAGAAGAAAAAAATGACAGTGGTAATAGATCTAGTGATGCCAAGTGATAGCAACATCAGGAAGGAGTATTAGAAAAATATTAAAAATATCACTGATTAAAGCAAACATCCTTCCCATGCTGAAGGGAATCGATAACTGGCAGATAACCTGAATGTGTTTTACTGTAGGTTTGAGAGGAAACCACTGTCAACCATCGCCACACTCTTCATCTCAGATACACCAACAACAGCCAAGTCTTCTACAACTGATTTTATCCCTCTGGGACCCCACCTCTGGTAATCTCAGAAAAAGATGTGTGAGGTTTATTTCACAGACAAAAGCCTGGAAAAGCACCAGACCCAGACAAGGTAACTCCTTCTTGCTTGAAAGTTTGTGTTGACCAATTGGCCCCCATCTTCACCTGCATCTTTAATAAATCATTAGAGATGTGCTACGTTCCTTCTTACTTCAAATGCTCTACTATCATCCCAGTGCCTAAGAAAGCATCCATCAAGGAGCTGAATGACTACAGGCGGTTTGCTCTGAAATTTGTAATTATGAAAACCTTTGTAAGGTTAGTGCTGGCCCACCTGAAAGCTATCACAGATCCATTGTTAGACCCCTTGTAATTTGCCTACTGAGCAAATAGATTGGCACATGATGCTGTTGATATAGTTGCACTAATCTTACAACATCTTGATTCTCCAAGGACCTATGGAAGGGTCTTTCTTGCAGACTTCAGCTCGGCATTCAATCCCATCTTTCCAGATAGTCTTCTCACTAAACTGACTCAGCTAGCTGTGCCTGACCAGACTTGTAAATGGATCATAAACTTTCTAACAGGTAGGAAGCAGCAGGTGAAAGTAGGCAAAATCACATCAGATACCTATACAATTAGCACAGGTGCCTCCCAGGCCTGTCTGGTCCATTACTCTTTTCTCTTTATACCAACCACTGCCTCTCAAAGGATCCCTCTGATAAACTACTGAAGTTTGCAGATGATACAACAGTGACTGATCTCATTCGAGATGATGATGAATCTGCATACAGATGGGAAGTTGAACAACTGGCCCTGTGGTGCTGCTGTATTAATCTTGAACTGAACACACTCAAAACTGTAGAAATGATAGTAGATTTTAGGAGAAGCCCTCCTATTCTACCAACTCTTACAGTACTAAACAACACAGTATCAACAGTAGAGACCTTCCAGTTTCTAGGTTCTATAATATCTCAGGACTTAAAATGGACACCTAACACCAAAAATGTCATCAAAAAAGCACACCAAAGAATGTTCTTCTTGTGCCAACTCAGAAAGCTCAGAGTGCCCAAGGAGCTGCTGGTACAGTTCTACAAAGGAATTTTTGAGTGTCACTTACACCTCAGTGACTCTCTAGTTTCACACAGCAACCAAACAAAACAGACACTATTGCTATTATTATCCTTCTCATCTTTCCTATTACCTATTTCTTTAGCTTCTTATGACTATAACTTTGTTGTTTGTATCTCAATATTTATGTTGATTGCTTTTATTAGTATCTATTATGATTTATGTGGTTTGATTATTTAATATCCTATGACTATCACTATGTGTTCTCTCTTATGATTTATGATGATTGTATTTTATGATCGTGATCATGATTTATCATTTGTTGCTTGTATGTATGCTGAGAGCTTATGTACCGGAGACAAATACCTTGTGTGTCCAATCACACTTGGCTAATAAAGAATTCTATTCTATTAAAAAAAGAAGAAGCTGGAAAAGTAGCAAAGCCTGAAGGAGGAACTAGAGAGGCTGTGGAAAATAAAGGCCAAAGTGATCCCAGTGGTGGTAGTAGCATTTGGAGTGGTAACTCCTAAACTGGCAGAGTGAATCCAACAGATCCCAGGAATGACATCAGAGCTTATGTCCAGAAGACTGCAGTACTAGGAACTGGTAATATATTGCACAGAATCCTCAAACTCCCAGGCCTTTGGTAGATAATCCAAGATTGAGATGGACACATACCATCCGTAGGGTGAGAAGGGATATAGTGATATCTATCTATCTATCTATCTATCTATCTATCTATCTATCTATCTATCTATCTATCTATCTATCTATCTATATCTTAGGAGTGTCCTTATAATGTTCAGCTTTAAACTTAATAAAGGTGCACCAATAATGACTCATTATGATTTGAATTAGAATAACCAGAAACAGATCACCTATAATGTAATGTGCTAATGCACATAGAGTTTGAATCTATTTTATATGCACACAGATAAAACACGCATACTTCATTTCAACATTTTGTTCAAGCGAATTGCTCATCTATACTAAGAATTAATTGCATGGCTTGTTTTCTGAATTCTGAACTTGTAGCAGAGAAAGAACATATATATTCATTATATAACAACACACTTGCAATGGGGTGCAGAGGCTGATTTTTACAAATAGTATTTGGAATTTTGAGTAGTTTTTCATTATCTGGTGACATATTACCACATCCTGAGTTTATAGACAACAATGACATATTCTTTAAAATCTTTTTTTAAAAAAATGAGTAGCATAAGTAATTTCTATATTGAAAACAATTCATGCATGAAAGAAGAAGAATTTTGTGATACTGGAATTCATTTTTTACAAAACAATTGCAATAGAAAAATAAATTAGTCATTGCTAGGTTGCTATGGTTTTCTGTTGGCCTAGAAAGAATGAAAGATCACTGATAATTCTTACATATATTTATCTGCAGAGACAGTTTCAGGCTTACGGTGTTTAGAAATCTGATAATGGTTAGAGGAAAGCTCTTTAAAATGAAAAGTTTGTTTTAGTTTCTATCAAAGCAATTGACTAAAAAGGATTATTGGAGGTACAATTAAAACACTCCTCAAGGAGTGTTTTTATTTCTGTTGGTACATTTTTGTATGTTTCATTTCATAACTAGCAATGCTATTTTCCACTGATGATTTGTATATATACTAGAGGCAACTATATATAGTAAGCTATAAAGCTAACAGAAATTAAACTAATGGTTGATCTTGTAGTTATCCAAGATATTTGTGGGTAAGAGATTCTTTCAGAATCTAGTCTTGTAGATGTTAATGCTTTCAGGTAGTTCTGTGAATGATAACATCTGAAAGATTTATATCATGGAAGGTTTAACATAGAATCCTGCCATATCTAAACCAGATTCCTGTCTTCCAATGATTTCTAAATACATTCTGTTATTTGCTGGTATTCAAACATTCACAGGAGCTACAAAGAACTTTTGTTGGTTTCTAAGGAGGTGGTATCCATCTTTCCATGACCATTGTAATCTATTGTTCATTTGAATGCATACAGTTTTCCAATTTATGACATTTATTCTTTAAGTCACACCATTTACCTGACTTTGCACAATATGTTACAGGAATAGTTACTAAAAGCATTTGCCATTAAGCTGTGAGCTGTGACTGTTGTTTATATAAGGCAGATTCACACCTTCTGTTTGGCCTATCACCAGTGCATGATTTCTGAGTGCAGGAATAGATAATTTCATCCTTCTCACAGTCCCAGGTCCCTTCTCAACCCATAGCTTTGATCCAAAACCGCTATTTTCCACCTTGAGCCATCTTAAGATTGAGCAGATGGTCTTCAGTGCATCATTCCAGTTCTGACTGGTTACAGTACCTGCAGCATGGAGTACCTTCTCTTGTCTAGTGGCTGACTGCTGTCCTGTGTAACTATTTTGTGCTGAGCTGCTGGGCTGCTGGATTCTCTATTGGCCAACATTTCATATTTTAACCCTCTTGTAGTTGATATGAGGATGGTCTGGCCAATTAGGTCAATGAACCTTGCCTTCCATCTTTCTGAGGCCAGTAAAATGAGGACCCAGATTGTTGGGGGCAATAGGCTGACTCTGTAAACTGCTTAGAGATGCTGTGAAGCACTGTGAAGCGGTGTATGAGTCTAAGTGCTATTGCTATTGCTCAACTCTAGACATTCATTTTGTGTTCACTGCTCACATTTCCATCAGTTTCTGTGCAGTGTAGGTAAAGCATGCTCCTATTGCTTTCCCACCCATGCTCACAATACTGCAAACTTTCCCTTTCTTTCATTTCCTAAAACATCTTTAAGTTGCAATATAGTAATATTGTAACTTTATTTCTATGAAGTTGCATTATCTGTAATTTCTTGCCACAAAGACACTATGGACCACAAAGGAACATAGCAGCAAAATTACAAGTTGTTCCCCATTGCTTTAATTATTGTAGCATCAGAGCAATGGTGGTACTGTAAGTCTGCCAGCTGCATAAATATACAGTTGCACACAGAAAACATTTGTGGGCTACATTTGAGAAAGTTGTTGATTCTACTTTATTTTGCTATTGCTGCTCTAGATACTGAGGTTCAGTATGGGTTTTGGATATTGCAGCCTAATGGTTATTTTTACTGAGGTCCCGCTACTGCAGCGTTTCTGAATTGGGGGAGAAGAAAAATAACCTTGTTGTCATGGTGCTATTGTTGCCTGTGAGCTCATAAGAAATAGAGATGGATCTGGTAGAGAGGGTTGACTTTCTGCAGAACGACAGATTTTAACTATCAAGGAGTGTTTTTTTAAGCATCTCCTTTTAAACATATTTAAAATTCAGCATTTTTATTGTATTTCACTTTTAACAATACCACACTTTTTGTATGGTATTTTAACATTGCATCTGTTAATGAGCCAGCCAAAAAAATTCTGTGATGGATCACTTATGAATGTATTTATATGTAGCTATGAATCATAGTAATCAATCACTATTTATTCATTTCTTCCACATTATCTAATTTACTTTATGTGATGGTTTATAATGTTTTATTTTTTATGTAGTCATTTGGTAATGATTCATTTGTTCTTCTTTTGTTTTTAATGTGTTCCATGCTATTTTTTCATGTTTTAGCTGCCGGTATATTTGTATGCATTCCCCTCAAGTTCTCTAACAATCTACATTGATATTTTCAGCAAATACACAAATACTTTCCGAACTTTGACAAAATCCATCTGTTGTCAAGAGGCTGACCTCAATTTTATTAGCGGTTATCTAGATTTTTAAAAGCACCTTTGATTGGTAACCCTGTCAGCTATCCAATAGTGAAAGTCCTGTAGGACAGAAGCAGTGGTTCATAAATCTGTGAGATGGAATATGAGCAAGATGCATCACTACTTCCATGGTTTCAGAGTCAGCTCAGTTATTTGTTAATCTCATTCATCTCTCTGTTCTTTGATCTATTACAAACCTCCACACTGCTTTATGCAGAAAGCAGTATAGTACAACAAATGAAAAATGAACAATTAAATCTGTGACATAAAATGTATAAACAAAAAAAACAGCAATACTTCCTCAAAGTGTCTTCTAGTAAGATAAAGCCTTTTACAATAAGAATACCATGGTTTTTCCTGTCTTCCAATATGTCTCATACTGTCCTGCCCCCCATACCTTTAAAACAGCTACTAAGCAAGTATGATTTGAATAGAATGGAATGGAATGGAATCATAATCATAATAGTAAAGTTGGAAGGGACCTTGGAGGTCATCCAGTCCAACCCCCTCCTCAGGCAGGAAACTGTCCTGCCCCCCCATACCTTTAAAACAGCTACTAAGCAAATATGATTTGAATAGAATGGAATAGAATGGAATGGGATCATAATCATAATCATAATAGTAAAGTTGGAAGGGACCTTGGAGGTCATCCAGTCCAACCCCTTGCTCAGGCAGGAAACTGTCCTGCCCCCTCATACCTTTAAAACAGCTGCTAAGCAAATATGATTTGAATAGAATAGAATAGAATAGAATAGAATAGAATAGAATAGAATAGAATAGAATAGAATAGAATAGAATAGAATAGAATAGAATAGAATAGAATAGAATAGAATAACAGACTTGGAAGAGACCTTGGAGGTCTTCTAGTCCAACCCCCTGCTCAGGCAGAAAACTCTATACCATTTCAGACAAATGGTTGTCCAATTTCTTCTTAAAAACTTAAAAGCAGTTTTGGACCATTCACAACTTCTGGGGGCAAGCTGTTCCACTGATTAATTGTTCTAAATGTCAGGAAATTTCTTCTTAGTTCTAGGTTGCTTCTCTCCTTGATTAGTTTCTATTCATTGCTTCTTGTCCTACCCTCATATGCTTTGGAGAATAGCTCGACTCCCCCTTCTTTGTGGCAATCACTGAGATATTGGAACACTGCTATCATGTCAGCCCTAGTCCTTCCCTTCATTAAACTAGATATACCCAATTCCAGCAAATGTTCTTTATATGTTTTAGCCTCCAGTCCCCTGATCATCTTTGTTGCTTTTCTCTGCACTATTTCTAGAGTCTCAACATCTTTTTTACATTGTGACAACCAAAACTGGATGCAGTATTCCAAGTGTGGCCTTACCAAGGCATTATAAAGTGGTATTAATACTTCATGTGATCTTGATTCTATCCCTCTGTTAATGTGCCTACAACTGTGTTGGCTTTTTTGGCAGCTGCAGCATACTGCTGGCTCATATTTAAGTGATTGTCCACTAGCCTCTGATATCCTTCTCATAGTCACTACTGTTGAGTGAGGTGCTACCTATACTGTACCTCTGCATCTTTTTTTTCTTGCCTACATGTAGAACCTTACTTTTTTCACTATTGAATTTCATTTTGTTAGATAGTGCCCAGTGTTCAAATCTGTCAAGATCCCTCTATATCTTAAGCCTATTTTCTGGAGTGTGGGCTATTCCTGCCAGTTTGGTGTCATCTGCAAATTTGATGAGTTACCCATCTATCCCCTCATCCAAATCATTGATGAAGATGTCGAAGAGTACTGGGCCTAAAACAGAGCCTTTGGGCACCCCACCACATACTTCCCTCCATGTAGAGGCAGTACTTATTATTAGGCTGCCCTTCTCCCAAAGTGGGTTCAGTGTTGAACTATAACAAAATTATAGTCAAGCATTAGGATATATTTTAAAGGGGGAAAAACCCATATTTTAAAGATTAGAATTTACACTTCTAGCAACATAGGAGGAATCCAAATGCACAAAATAACAATGCAATTCAGCAGTCAGTTTCAAGTGAAGATTTATTTCAGTTTTCTTGATCACTTAGTCCAAACCAAACATCATCAGCATGCAGTGGAAATTTAGCCTGACAGTCATCCACTAGAATATCTTTTAATTTGATCATTAATCCTAATTGCACAAGTCATTGGGCTTTTAAGCTAAAGTAAATACAAGTAAAGAAAAGGACAATCACCTTCTTTTTGCCTTTGCCATCTGTACCTCAATATTTAAAAAGCAAATTAAGTCATTAACTAATATTTAACAGAAGCAAAACATAAGCAAATCATTGTTCTATGAACTCCTGTCAGAATTCAACATGGAAAAGAAAAGATTCCATTTATTTGTATTATCCATGTAACTCATTAACTGAATTAACCACAAAGATTTTATAAGCCTGGTTCTGCTCATATCAACATTCTACTGGCAAACTAAACCATAGCTAATTAATTTCCCTGTATTTCTTCTCTTTTCAGTTACAGCAGGCTTAATTCTGCAGAAAATGTTAACTGTAAAAAACCAATCCTTTATTCCTGATTATAACATATACAAAATATATTGGACCAGTCCCTGCAATTTTCTTGGCAAGACTCTCAGCAATGGTTTGCCATTGCCTCCTTCCTAGGGTTGAGAGAGAGAGACTGTCCCAAAGTCTCTGAACTGACTTTGTGCCTATAGCAGGTCTAGAACTCTCACACTCCACTTTCTAGCTTGGTGTAAAACTGTTTATTATTATTAAACAGTGATGAAAATAGAGACTGCCACTGAAACTTAAAAAAATATTTATATTCAGTTACATTCTACAATTAAAAACAGTCTGACACATCACCGAGAAGGAACATGGCCAGCCAGGTAAACGAACAAGCAACCTGATGGCTTCCAGTTGTCTAAACTGCACATTGGAACTGCTGAGAAATTATTAAATTATTAAAAAGGTTCAAATCACCTGAAATATTTCAAAGCAATGTTTCTCAGCCTCAGTAACATCGAACTGTATAGATTTCAACTTCCACAATTCCATCCTGACTTGGAAAGGGCCTAAAACAGAAGGATATACCTGCTAATAGTTTTTCTTTGTGCACAATAATTATCAGAAAGGTTTAAAGTCGATGAAATATTTAATGGTTTTGAACTATGCAATATTAAATTTGAAGTAAAATTATGTACAAATGATATGTTATTCCTAATCATATAGGCTTTTTCTGAAATATGAGAGAAGTATAATTGAAAGAATGCAAGATAAAATGGGCTAAACATCTTGGCTAGAGTCATTTAACACAGCTGAAATATGGTGATATTGGAAAATGAAAGAATTCAAGAGTTGTCCTACATAAAGTATTGTTTTTGAATATAAAAATAACGAATCTGGCTCAAGAGCCACATTTTAATTTAAAGACAAAACTTTTTAATCTTTTAAATGTAATTTTCCTTCAATTGTTTCCAGAAAAAAATAGAGATAGAGCTTGATTATATGTTGTATTGTATTGTATTGTATTGTATTGTATTGTATTGTATTGTATTGTATTGTATTGTATTGTACTGTACTGTACTGTACTGTACTGTACTGTACTGTACTGTACTATACTATACTATACTATACTATACTATACTATACTATACTATACTATACTATACTATACTATACTATACTATACTATACTATTTTATTAGTCCTCTGCCAAAACTTCCTCCTATACTTCTTAATAACAATCTTGATAACTCTTGATAGCATAAAATGTTCAAAATTGAACATTTTAGCAAAATGGTCCTCTATGGAATATATGAATTGTGTGCTTAAATTAGCTCTGGAATGTCAGAGTATGGAAAACACTTTGTTTTAGTATGACACAAAAGTGTCATCTAAAGCATGTAGTAAATCAACTTTAAGCCTAGAGGTCTGAATAGGATTCATCTTTTATTTTCCATATAATCTTTTTTAATTCAGTGATGAACATTAGTTTGATGCCTTTACCACTAAGTCAAGGATCATTACAAATATAAGTTCAGATTATTTTCAGATTTCCTGACTAGACCCAGGTCATCAGGAAGAAAGCATTTTGTTAGACTGGGCAAAGCAATAGTCTTGGGAAATAGACTAAGTGCCATATCCTTTGCATTTTACAAAGGGGAGGAGGAAGATAAGTTGCCTAACAACTTCCAGACAAGAAGTCCAGATGTCTATAGGGAACATTTTTATCCAAGATGTCATCAAAATGATGAATGTGACTATAAAATCACAACCCAAGTTATAGCTTTATGACAATGTAACCCAAACAGTAATGTAAAAATTTGAATACTATTTCAAAGAGTGTGAGTTAGATTAAAAAAACAGAAGACAGATTTTAAAACATTGTTATAAACCAGTAATTGTATAAACCAGTAACTGAAATAATAAACACTGCATTATTATCTGCTACTTTGATTTGTTATTTTGATGAAAAGCTGTATTAAAAGTTCATCTAATATAGTACACTATTTTCCATCAGTGCATTGAGTTTTTCCATTGACACATTGATCATCTGTCTCTTTGAATATGCATCTTAGAAAGGATGAAAAACCTTCATTAATAGTCTAGATCAAAAACATTCCATAAAGGGTCTGTAAGAAAATAGACTATGAAGCTTTCTGCACAGCTGTGTTTGCTCCACATCCCAATTTTTTAAATGATTCAATATTATATTAAACAATTATTTAATATAAGTCAGAGTTTTGAATTTAGCTTACAGAAATGTCAGACCCCTTTCTAAGCATACATTATATCCTATACGTAATCATAATCATTGTATTTTTTTCTTTTTTAGTTTTTTGTTCAATGATTCACATTAACACAATTCACATTGTGTCACATTGACACAATTTACAATGATTCACATTCACAATATTTGATGACGTGCATATTAGTTTATAAACCAATGAAGTTATATTGTGATGTCATTTCTCTATTAACATTTATTATCTCTTCATTTATTAATAAAACAACAGCAATTTCTCTGACAAGAATATGCAAACTGAATTAATTACAATACACTTGTATATATTATCACTTTAGTTTCACAGAATTAAAGTTATTTAACTCAACAGATGGGAAACTGTCTACAGGTCATAAGCCTAATGGTGTTCTAATAAAATTCAACATGCAGTTCTTATTTCTTGAATTGTAAAATGCCTTTATGCAAATGAAATTGCACAATAAAACTACTGCTTAGTCATACTCTTACACCAAAATATACAATTGTAGATCAGAGAATTTCCTTGTACAAGTATATATAGGTTCCTTTGAGCTCCCCTCATTTATTAATTATTAAATTTGCACATCATTGAATTCAGAATAACTCATAGTTTATAACCCACATAACATTAAAAATAGACAAAGATATCCAAGAGAAACAGAATAAACAATTTTTAAAACCCTATCAATGGTATTGGATGCCAGTGAAAGATCAAGTATAGAACTAATAGAGACCATTCCCAATGTAGTTGGGGACCAGGTGATACTTTTCCATAAAGCCAGATCCAGGAAAGACATTTTCAGAAAGGGCCACAACAGGACTTCCTCAAAAGCAATCAGTACAACTCTTTGCCCTAAAGGAACACTGGCCATTTTGTGGATCCAGCTACTCAATGTCAGCAACTCAGAACAGCTTAAAGGCTATGGATATAAGCTACCAGTGGTAGAGGTTATGCTACAAATCAACTACAAGTTCAAATTAATTTCAGAGTACATTAGAAAAGAATGCCCCCAACATCACATCAAACCTCATTTATGATGAGACTAGATTATAACAAATATTAGTAACTCAATATGTAAAACGTTATGTGAAGATATCACAGGGGCCTTTTATTGTATTTCCTGCTGGGAACAACCTGCTAAAACATTAAGGGCAAATAAATATGGAGACTTACTGCCACTGATTCTGTGTATGTATATATCTACACATTATTGTTGTTGTTGTTGTTAGTTGCGAAGTCGTGTCCGACCCATCGCGACCCTATGGACAACGTTCCTCCAGGCTTTCCTGTCCTCTACCATCTTCTGGAGTCCATTTAAGCTCACGCCTACTGCTTCAGTAACTCCATCCAACCACCTCATTCTCTGTCGTCCCCTTCTTCTATTGCCCTCAATCTTCCCCAGCATTAGGCTCTTCTCCAGTGAGTCCTTCCTTCTCATTAGGTGGCCAAAGTATTTGAGTTTTAGCTTCAGGATCTGGCCTTCTAAAGAGCAGTCAGGGTTGATCTCCTCTAGGACTGACCAGTTTGATCGCCTTGCAGTCCAAGGGCCTCGCAGGAGTCTTCTCCAGCACCAGAGTTCAAAGGCCTCAATTCTTTGGCGCTCAGCCTTTTTTATGATCCAACTTTCACTGCCATACATTGCAACTGGGAAGACCATAGCCTTGACTATACGCACTTTTGTTGACAGGGTGATGTCTCTGCTTTTTAGTGTGCTGTCTAGATTTGCCATGGCTTTCCTCCCGAGGAGCAAGCATCTTTTAATTTCTTGGCTACAGTCCCCATCTGCAGTGATCTTGGAGCCCAGGAAAATAAAATGTGTCACTACTTCCATTTCTTCCCCATCTATTTGCCAGGAATTGAGAGGGCCGGATGCCATGATCTTGGTTTTCTTAATGTTTAGTTTCAACCCAACTTTTGTACTCTCCTTCTTCACTCGCAACAAGAGACTCTTCAGTTCCTCTTCACTTTCTGCCATTAGAGTGGTATCATCTGCATATCTTAGGTTGTTGATATTTCTTCCAGCAATCTTAATTCCAACTTTTGATTCATCTAGCCCTGCCTTTCTCATGATGTGCTCTGCATATAAGTTAAATAGGCAAGGCGACAGTATACAGCCTTGCCGGACTCCTTTCCCAATTTTGAACCAATCAGTGGTTCCGTGTCCAGTTCTCACTGTTGCTTCTTGACCCGCATATAGGTTTCTCAAGAGACAAATAAGATGGTCTGGTACACCCATCTCTTTAAGGACTTGCCACAGTATCTACACATACATGTACATATATCTTAGTTATGCTATCACAAAGGTCTATTTTCTCTCAGTTCTATGTCATCTCTATTTCCTCAGCTTTCCAGATACTCTAACTTTTCTGTTCCCTTAATTTCTCTCCCATTCTTTGCCATGATATCTAATATTAGTCTTCAGTTCCTCCACCTCCAAAATTTCTTTCCATCCTGGCACCTTAAACAGCTTTACAAAGTCTAAATTCACTTTATTCCCCAGTTACTCACTGCCCTATTCCCTCCTTTGAACAGCTTTAAACTACTCTGCTGACTCAAGCATTGTCACATCACTTGCTTTCAGGGCACCATTTTCTCATCCCTTTTAACTAACTGTGCAATCATATCCAGATATTTGAAAGAAAAGTTGTAAAATAATTCTGTGACTGTGTCTTCTCAGATGCAAATCTAGTTGATTGCACCTTTTCTTCCAATCCATCACTATTTATATATAAATAAATTTATTTGACTTAGGTAACTTGCTTCTGAGTTAATAGCTATAGTTTTACTGTTAGTCTTCTTTCAAGCACTGCTTTATCTAAACTGAATATGTTTCAAGTCACAACAAACAAATTTGTTTAAATTGGATTCTCTCCACTTAATTGAATATAGTTGTGATTGCAAGACAATGTTTTCCATTGTATGTAGACAGAGAGTGGAAATTAAGGGGTTTTTTTCCCTAAGAAATAAAACCATACTCACATGAGCAAATATAGCTAAGATATTGGATTGGAACTGGGATACTCAATTTAAAATTCAACTTCAACCATGGTTTCTGTCTGGGTGAGGTAGGCCAGTAAACTCTTACTTGGCCAAACTTATCAGTTTTGAGAAAAATGATAAGAAGGAATGGAAGATGCCAAGTTGATTTTTTCCTGGCTACTAGTTCTGGTGGGCAGCCTATTATACTGGTCTACAAGGAGAAAGCCTCAGAAATGAAAGTAGCTTAATTTTACCAGAATTGGGTCACTAATAAAGGAAAATTAAGTCCTGAGTATTAATTGGCTCCAGTTTGCAAAATATAGTTTCAGGTCAAAATTTCATCAAAATAATTCAAAATTACAAGGGGGGTGTGCGATTATGCTCCATCACTTTTGCAAAATATGATATAGCAATGAGAATGGTGCCACGCCAATCATTATAAATTTATCTTTTTATTGATACCAATAACATAACTTTCCATTCATTTATTGGTTTTTCATGTAACATTTTCATGCTTTATGCATGAAAAACTGACAAGCTCTAACATCAGATTAAACGTCAAGGTTCCACTCTTGTAATCTGGACCCCACTAGTTCTGCCTTATTCTTAGGCAATTCCATATCCCTGACCAGGTCATTTAGTTCACTCTGTGAAATTAGATGTGGTTTAAGAGGAGCATATGGTGGGATAAAGTTTGGGTCCACTGACATCAGTGGCCCTGGATCAGCTCCATCCTATTCATTTTCTTTATCATCATCTGAATCTAGAGAGTAGGATTCTGGTGGATCTGGAATTGGCAAGTATTGGTAATAATTTTTAGTCTCAAAGTGAAGATAAATTTATACACTTCCATATACCATTTTCATTGTTCTACCATACTTTGTCAAGAAGTTAGGAGGCATCATGATCACTCGACACCTCCCTCCCTTCTAGGCAAATATACTCACCTGGATATAAATATTTATTGTGAAATATGTTGAAAACTTTAGCCAGCCAGCCCTTTTATCACCTGTTTTCTAATTCATCTAATCAAAATGTGTAAGAATGGTGGCTGCGCGGCGCCGGAGACAGCCTTCCCGGGCTGCCCGCGGCTCAGCTGTGTAATTTTCACCCGAAACAGCGCCGATCAGCTGTTCGGGTGAATTTGAAGCCCCCTCCTCAGGAGAAGAGGAGGGGGTGAGGCCCCAGGTAGGGGTCGAGTTCTCCGGGGCCGCCTGAGCTTAAAGCTTGGGCGGCTGAAGGATCGAACTCTCCCGTAGCCTGGGTTGCTCCCAGCTGGCCAGCGTCTCTGCTCCGGATTTCTTGGAGCAGAGCCAGGCGTTTGCGACCACCCCTGCCTGAAGGAAAGACTCTGGAATTAAAGGAGCAGGCAGAGCGGTACAAGAGGAAAAGGTGAAGAGGATTATTATACTTTACTCTCGAGCTTAATGGACTTTTTAAACTTAAAGTGAAAGTGCGTCACAAGTGAAAGTAAAAGATGGCGGCTAAACCTCCTTCAAAAACTCTTCGGAGTGCTGGAACTTCTCCGGTGCAACAGACATCGTTGCAAGCCTTGCTTCCTCCTGCTGCATTGACATCGAAGGATTTAGAAGATGCCCTTGAAAAGCATGCCCAGGTAATTTTAGTAACATTGAGTGATAAACTGGCAAAAATGGAGGAGAGAATAGAAGAGAGGATGGAAGAGAAATTTAATGTGATGAGGGTAGACATTTTGTCTACAGTGGAAAGTGTGGCTGAATGTGTACAAGGTTTGGAAGAAAAAGTGGAAGATTTGACTCAAAAAAATGCTGTATTAGAAGTTAAGGTATTGGAGAATGAAGACAAAGCGGACAGAGAGTTAAGCCTTGTTCAGTTTCACCAGATGCAGTATGCTATCAGAATTAGGGGCTTAAAAGAAAATGTTAAAGAAGATTTAAAGCAGATGATTTCTGAAGCCCTGGAAGCAGTATTGGGTCAGCCAGCATCTGAAATAAAGGGATGTATGGATAAAGTTTTTCGTGTGAATTCATGGATTGCCAGACAGAGGAAGCTACCTAGAGATGTGGTGGTTTACTTTACAAAGAGAGAAATTAGAGATGAAGTTATTCAAGCTGCCTATGATACTAAAGTAGTGGTGGCTGATCAAGACGTTTTGGTCTTAAAGGAAATTCCTCCAAAGATTTTAAGGAGAAGAAAGGACTTTGCATTTTTGGTGCAGGAACTTAAACAACGTGACATAAGGTTCAGATGGGAGATTCCAGTTGGGCTGGTGGCGATGCATGAAGGTAAAAGATATCGTCTGGTTACTGTGACACAGGCGCGTGAATTCTACAATAATGTTTTAAAAGCAACCCCACTATCACTTCTGGAAGCTGCAAAGGGATCTGAAGATGGACAGACAGAGGAGAATGGTGCAGGAGGGGATCAAACTATAATTTCATTGGCTGATGCTGGAGAGCAGAGGGTGATGCGTGCTGCTTTAAAAAGAGCAAAACAAATAAAGGAACAAGACCAGCAGAAGATTATGGAATTTTCAAAGCGCACTTACAGCGAGGCAGTGGGAGGAGCGCGGCCCAAAGGAGGCAGGGCCATTGATGAGGTGCTCCAAAAGCTTCGGGGCGATAAGAATGGCGACTAAATTTTTGACTTGGAATGTTAATGGATTAAATTCGCCTCAGAAGAGAAAGAAAGTTTTTTTATATTTAAAACAATTTAAGACTGATGTTATATGCTTGCAAGAAACGCATATTAGGGCTATGGACCAAAAGTTTTTACTGAACTCAAGACTGGGTACGCAATTTGTTGCCTCTGCAATGAATAAGAAAAATGGAGTGGTTGTTTATATTAAAAGTGCTATAACAGCGAACTTAATTGAAGCAGATAAGCATGGAAGATATGTAATGATTGACTTGTTGCTAGAAGGCAAAAAAACGCTTTTAGTTGGACTGTATGCTCCTAATCAACAACAACAACAGGCTGACCTTTTTAGCTTACTTCACACAAAGCTTACTCAGTTGGATTACAAATCGTTTATTTTTATGGGGGATTGGAATGGCGTTTTGGACGTACAGATGGATAAGGCTGGTTTTTTTAAGCGTATTCCGTGTCATGCCAGACTGCCTAAGTCTTTTTTTGAAATGAAGGATGATTTGGAATTGCGAGACATTTGGCGTGACACACACCCGCATGAAAAGGATTATACTTTTTTTTCTGATAGACATCAATCTTTTTCTAGGATCGACATTATTTTGCTGACTAATGATTTCTTTTCTAGGATTAAGAAGATAAAGATTTGTGCAAGAGCTATTTCTGACCATAGCCCAGTATGGTTAGAGATTAATAAGGATAACAGAGATAGGCGCTCGTGGCGCGTAAATGAGAATTTGTTTAGAAACCAGGAAAATGTGGAAGAGTGTAAACAGCGAATGAAGGATTTTTTTGAAATTAATATGAATAAGGATACTTCTATGGATATGGTCTGGGATGCTAGCAAGGCCTATATGAGAGGAGTGTTGATATATATGAACAATAAACATAGACGTATTTTGGAAGCTAGAAGGAAACAATTGGAGAATGAAATTAAGGAAAAGGAGAATGCTTTGATTTTGAATCCATTGGATGTGAAGACTAAGGAGGCTATCAAGCTATTAAGAGGACAATTTGACAAATTAATGGCTGATCAAGTGGCAACCAATTTGAGGTTTGCCAGGCATAATACTTTTTGCAATGCTAACAAGCCAGGTAGATGGCTAGCTTATAGACTAAGGAAAAAGCAGAGGGCTTCTAATATAGACAAAATTGAACACAAGGGAAAAATGGTGTTTCAACAGGATTTTATTAAGGAAGCCTTTGTGGATTTTTATTCTAAATTATATGCTAAGGAGAAGATTAATGAAAAGGACATTGATGAATATTTGGAGAATGCTAGCATCCCGGTGCTTACACAAGTACAAAAAGAGGAGATTAATCAACTGATTACAGAAGAAGAAATATTTACAGTAATTAAGGAGTTGAAGGTAGACAAAGCGCCAGGTACAGATGGTTTGACTGCGGCCTACTACAAAAATTTACAATTAGAGATGGTTAAACCGTTAAAGGAATTGTTCCAGACAATCCAGAGAGGGGGAAAGGTGCCTCCATCTTGGAGAACTGCCTTTATCTCTTTGATTCCGAAGGAAGACCAAGATGCTACTCAAGTTAAAAACTATAGACCGATATCACTATTAAATACAGACTATAAGATATTTGCTAAGGTGTTGGCTAATAGATTGATGAGGGTTCTGCAACGGGTGATTCATGGGGATCAAACTGGGTTTATTAGTGGTAGGCAAATGAAAAATAATGTGAGGCATATAGTAGATGTGTTGGAATTTTTGGAAAGGAACAACCAGATCCCTGCGGCGCTAATTTTTTTAGACGCTGAAAAAGCTTTTGATCAATTGAATTGGCAATTTTTGATGAAAGTTTTAGACAAAATGAATTTTGGGGATAAATTTTTGCAACCAATTAGGGCATTATATCAAAAACAAACAGCCCGAATAATAGTTAACAATAGCCTGACAGAAGTATGTAATATTGAGAAGGGCACAAGGCAAGGGTGTCCGTTATCGCCCTTGTTATTTGTGTTAACATTGGAGATATTATTGGTAAAAATATGAAATTCGGAAAGAATTAAGGGTATACAGATTAGAGATCAGGATTATAGATTGAGAGCGTTCGCAGACGATCTGGTTGTTACAGTGACCCAGCCGGAGAGTTCTGTTGTGGACCTGATGGAGATAATAATGCAATATGGGAAGGTTTCTGGATTTAAAGTTAATGCACAGAAAACTAAAATTTTGGCTAAAAACATGACAGCATCGCAAAAGGCCCTGTTAGAAGGGTCAACTGGATTTGAGATTGTCAAAAGGGTTAAATATTTGGGGGTGTTTTTGTCGCCCTCTAATACAAAATTATATAAAAATAACTATGAAAAATTATGGGGAAAAATCCAAAAAGAAATGGAGAGTTGGGAAAAACTGCAATTGTCTTTGTTGGGGCGAATCGCAGCAGTAAAAATGAATGTCCTGCCTAAATTTTTATTTTTATTTCAAATGATACCGGTTCTTAAGAAAGATTCTAATTTGGAGGAATGGCAGAGAGGTATCAACAAATTTGTTTGGGCAGGGAAAAGGCCATGAGTTAAACTTAAGATTATGCAGGATACTTGTGAAAGAGGTGGTCTTAAAATGCCTAATTTTAAATTATATTATGAAGCTGCTGCGTTAGCAGGTATAAGTGATTGGATTAATTTGACACAAGAGAGATTATTAAATCTTGAGGGCCACGACTTGCTGTTTGGCTGGCATGCATATTTGTTGTATGATAAGAAGGTAGATAATGTGTTTAGAGTGCATATTTTAAGACAGGCATTGCTGAGAGTTTGGAAGAAGTACAGACATAAGTTAGATTGTAAGATACCATTGTGGGCAATTCCAAAACACGCAATAGAAAATATACATGCTGGTTTCAAACATGATGTGACTACGTACAAGGAGATTCTAAGCTTGGAAAGAAATGTTTGGTGTTTGAAGCCATATAGTCTCTTGCGGGACGAGAAGATTGTTCAAAATTGGTTTCAATATACTCAGCTACGGGCCAGGTGGAAAGAAGATCAGAAAAATGGTTTCACAATGACTGATGAAAATCTGATAAAGCAAATTAGAAATCAGGGACCAGCACATATTAAACGGATATATCTTGCATTGATAGAGATTGATTCAGAAACAGAACTTGTTAAGGATTGTATGATAAAATGGGCCCAAAATATCCAGGAAGTTATCACAATGGACACGTGGGAAAAGATTTGGGTGAGGAACGTAAAATTTACACAAGCTCAAAATTTAAGAGAGAACTTTTATAAAATGTTTTATAGATGGCATCTAGATCCTAAAAAGCTTGCAAGTATGTATCCGAATTATCAGCCAAAATGCTGGAGATGTGGTGATGAAGATGCAACATATTTTCATGTATGGTGGACTTGTAAAAAGATCAAGGTTTTCTGGATAAAAATTTGGTGGAATATGCAGAAGATTTTCAAGCAAAGGATAAAGTTTTGTCCGCAACTTTTCTTGTTGGGAATAATTACGGATGCTACGGTTGTGGACACTAAATTGATGTTAAATTTAATTACGGCAGCAAGACTTTTGATAGGTCAGTATTGGAAGAAAGAGGAACTGCCGACCATAGAAGAGTGGATTTTAAAGGTCTCCGACCTGGCAGAAATGGTGAAGATTTTGGCTTATTTGAAAGATCTCTCGCAAGAACGTTATATTATGGAATGGAGAAAATGGATTGAGTTTATCCAGAACAAGTATAGGGTTAAGAAGTTTCATGTAGCATTTGAATAAGTCTTCTTTCTTTTTTTTCTTTTTCTATTTTAGCTTTTCTATATATATTTAATATTACTAAGGTTTGTTTTATCCTATATAAGCTAGAGAGTGATGGATTTTAGAGTTTATGGTTTTTAGTATATGGTTGTTTATGATTGTTTTTTATATATATATACCTTGTATTTAGCTCTGGGAAGTTGGGGGGGAGGGGGGGAGGGGGGGAGGGGGGGGAGGGAGAGGGAGAGGGGAGGGGGAGGGGGGATTGTTAAAGATAAACTGTATGTTAAAACTCTTCAATAAAAAAAATGTGTAAGAATTAACACGTTTTATCTCGGAGGTCGATAATTTCCCAAAATTTGTAGACTAGTGTTATAATTATCTTTTCTTAGGAAAAACTTGGCAGAAGTAAAAACAAAACAACACAATAAAAAAACTGTCTCCTCATTCCTAATTTGTAATATCCAATCCTTATCTCTCAGATCGTTTGGAAAAGGAATGTTTACAAACTGAGGTACTTTCAAACAGAAAATAACATCACATATTCCCAGCAGTTTAGCCAGATTGGCTTTAGATACAGATCACAGGGTTAAATCTCCCAAAATAAATGGTAGACGATGGGCTTTCAGATATCCTACAATTTAATGTTTTCTGTGTGAGAGCAAGCATCCTGAATTGTGCCTCAAAACTAAGTAGCAGCTGGTTGGTACAGTTGGTATATAATCTCTGTAACATATCCAAAAAAAAAACCATCAAAAGCATGAAGCTGGATTTTACACACTGCACCCTTCAAGCACTGTTGGATGCACTTCGACACAGGGCACTCATTTGCACTAATTTTAATAAGGATATTTAAGGCACAGATCACCTTGTTTGAAGGAAGTCCAAGTCACGGCAGCTGCTAGGCTCCTCAGGAATCCTGCTTGTTTCAGAGGAACTATCAAGCTAAAAGTCTGATCTCCTGGAATGTGCTGATCTCTAGGCTGCAACTCTATTCCTAGATTAGCTGATCTACTGAACAATCACAATATTTACACAATAATGTAGAACTTATGTAGAATTCTTGATATACTTTGTGTCAAGCTTCAGCAGTAAATATCAACTTCACAGAGTCAAGGTGGCTTTTCTGCAAACAAGAACAAAGCCACATATATGCACAGTAGATCTGCACACAATGTATTAGTCCCAGGGTTTAAATCCTAAGCCCCTTCCCCCTTCCTTTTTCAGTCCATGGATTCTAAACTGTGCTTCTTGGGGCCTCCAGTAAGGAAATGTAAGGATGTTCATTTCCCCAAATGTAAGCATTTATGTTACAGAGTCTTCAATTCATGTCTAGTATTGCTTTGTTTTGCCACACCTTTCTAAAAATTGCCACATGATATAATTGCAGTTCTGTTTAAATTTAACTTCAAAAAATATCATCTGCTCATCTAAAATTGATATTATAATATAAAAGTCTATTGAGATGATTATAATTTAAACATGCATGCATTTTTTAATCTGGACTACTTGTTTTACTTCTTCAGTGTAATGTTGAGCCAAAAATATTGCTATGATTTCAGGATTGCTTTTTCCCCCAAAATCTGAGTCTCAGCAAATTCAAAAATACCCCTTTACATAAAAAAGCATTTCCTGCAGCTGTGAGATCTTACCATATATTTAAGTTTAGAACTTGCTTTTAAAATAGGCCATCGATTGTACATACAGAAATAACATTTATGGCAGACTGCCTGTGCTAGCCAGCTGAAATCTGGGATATTTGCAAAACAACAAACACATGGAATTGTTGGGCTATTTATAACACTATTTTTGCACGTCTACTAAGAAGTAAGTACCACTAAGTGCAATGGTTTTTTCCCCCAATTATGCATATCCTGGATTGTAACCTTCAGAATAAATGATTCCATCGCTATATGGTACAGTCAAAACCATAAGATAAGGAGAGAGAGAGAGAGAGAGAGAGAGAGAGAGAGAGAGAGAGAGAGAGAGAGAGAGAGAGAGAGAGAGAGAGAGAGAGAATAAAAATGGCTTTGTGCATTAAATTAACTTCATATTGCAATTTGAATGAGATTTAAGTCTAATCGAACTTCCCCATCTCTTTCCCATGGAGAAAATATTCTGGGGATCATGCATTGTTTATGTTCCACATGTGCATCGGAGCTAGATATGGCTAGGCAGAAAACCTTTAAACAACACAGATGTGATAAACCACTCAAACCTGCTAATCGTATGACTCAGATGAAATTACCATGGAGATTCAAGAGCTTAGACTAGTACAAATTTTCATTGTTCTGTATCCTCCCTTCAGAATTAAAACACATGGAGCTTTCGATGGTAAAATATGAAAGTCATCTTGATGCCACCTGCTGCTTAGGTTTGCAGATATGAATAGTATATAAATTGCATGAAGAGTATATAATAGTACATTTTTAGGGAAGACAAATACTAATAGGCAACAGACTTTTAAATTCCATGTTGTCTAAGCAACAGAGACCAGTAGACAGGACTTCATTTTGCCTGAAAAATTTTACCAAGACTATCCACCCTGGAAGGCAGAAACGAAAAGTCATTCCAATCATAATAGCCCTTTGATAAATGGATAGAAATGTACTGTGGAGTTAATAGATGACAGCAATCTTTTAACACAAAAAAAAGAAAAAAAGAAATATTTGTACTGCTGCCACATTACAGGGGAGCTGGCTGAAAAAAACATTTTGCAACGAAAAGGTAAGGAAAGGCCTTGAACAGAAATTAATTGATATTATAGCAGCAATCATACAGGAGACAACCCTGACAGTGTCCCATATTTGATAAAGAATGAAGGGTGGTAAAACTTTCTGAGGATACAGAAACAGACAACCATTGTAATTTTCAATACTATATTGAACTTCAATGGATTATAAGGGCTAGGACTGAACACTGCAATATTAATAATCTGGAGGATGACTATCACTCTTTTCCCTCTGTATGTTGACCTAGATATTTTTAGGATGCAGAAGTCAATCATATTTTGTTCCGGGACTCCAATGCTACCTGAGTATGAATTGCTTTCACATGAAAATATAGCATCTGGAGGGTTGATAATTATATAACTTCATTAGGAGAGATTTCCACATCAGCTAACAGTCAGTAGGCTGGACCAAGAAAAGCTCACATTCTGAAAGGGAAGTCATGGTATGATGCTCAACCAGTGGGCAATTAAATGTATGTAAATTGGAAAGGAGTTGATGATAGTTATTTTTTTTCCTGAAGTAGCAGTATTAGGTCACTCTGAATTAATCTAATAACAATTTTATTGACTGAATAGACTGCAACATGATCCATAAGATTATGTTTCTTAGATCTTGAAATTAGATAAATGTAAATTAGTGATTATTTCACATTTAATTTCAACTATTCATCTGACTACTTTTCTGTGTGAATAATAAAACAAATGCATTTAAAAATCAGACCAATTACATATTTATAATAGCTGCCTTCTTTAAGCAAACCTGAAGATGCACTTCACACTTCCTAGTCTTTTTGAGTCTTCGCCGACGTACCTAATCATTGGATTACCTGTTTCAGAGACCATAATATCCATAACAATTCCTAAATGTAATGTTTATCTGAAAGCTTCTGCAATGCTCTAAATCTGGTTGAGGAACAAAGGAAATTGCAGAGGTGGTTTCTCCTTAGGATGATTTCTGTCTGCCTCACTTCTATGGTCCTTGCATTGGCAACTGAAGCCCAATCACGACTTCAGTTATAGAGCAATATATGAATGTTTTATTTGATGTCAAGCTAGTACCAATCCTGGTGCTTCATTTCACCACACAAAGGCATAAATTTAAGAGCAGTATAAAATAGAAAGAAAGTCTTTTTGAAAGTCTTTTCAAAGTACTCAAGGTCCCTCCCCAATGAAATTATAAAACACATCAATTGTCAAAATGTACAGAGATTTCTCTGATAGAAAAGTAAACTGCACAGAATCATTTAATAACACAACATGGAACACAACTTTACTGGTAACTTTTGTGCCTGCAGTTAAATGTGTCTATGGTGTTTATATGCTGTCTTGCCAAAAATATAAGGAAAAATAGAGGGGGAAAAGCATACAGTTTGAACTGTATGGACACAAAGAGTAATAAACAGTGGCACATAGATAAAAATAGCGTTCTGGAATTTCAATATAGCAGAAATTGTTGCAGCAATAATGTTGCTATGATTCATGATTCTGTGCTAATGTAGCTTGGAAAAATAACAGAGAATAACAGAATAACAAAGTTGGAAGGGACCTTGGAGGTCATCTAGTCCAACCCCCTGCTCAGGCAAGAAACTCTATATCATTTCAGACAAATGGCTGTCCAGTCTCTTCTTAAAAACTTCCAGTGTTGGAGCATTCACAACTTCTGGAGGCAGGTTGTTCCACTGATTAATTGTTCATTGAATCCTATTATGGGAACTAAGGTGGCTGCTCTGCCTCAACCTTTTTCCGCATGTCATACACTGATAAAGAGTTTCTCCCTTGAATGGATCCTTTGATGGGAAGCGAGGTTACCACATTTACTGAAGCTCATTTCACACATTGTGTCTTTATAGTTCTTCTTGCCAGTGTGGCATCTCATATGGCAGACCAGTCTCATGTTCCTACTGAGGGCACTTATAGAGCTTCTCCCCCGTGTGGCTGCTTTCATGGACACTGAGACTGCTGCATTGGCTGAAGCTCTGTTTATACAAAATCAGTCTATAGTGGTGTTTTTAAAATATGCTAAAACTTGTCAAGTTTAAATAAAATATATTTTAAGGAAAATTTTGAAGAAAAAAAGCAATATTCAGAAAACTATAACATGCAGCCAACTTCAGAGAAATGCAGAGAAAGCATGTGTTGTTTTAATCCTGACCAAAACCTCAATCCTTTGGGCATTTAAAAAAATAATAATTTGCTTGCAATATTTGTGGGGGAAAAGGGGCAAATGTCACTCGAACTGCATTTCTATTTAACTGCACATCCAGAAACTTAATATTTAGACATGGAAAAAGTATGGTAAGACCACAATGCATGTATAATTATTAGTAACATCGATGTCCCCTGTTTGTTTTAGTAAGGAAAAGAAACAACTTTACTTCTTTCTCCCTGCTTTAATTCTAGGAACCCTTTGCAGAGCCTTAGGAATGGTTAGAATGTTCATTTTGGTCTCTCATATATTATGGGACAGCTAATCATAGTCAAAGAGATTTGTTCAACAGACAAATCTTCCACTATTATCTTTGCTCAACTAGCATAATTCTTCTCTTTAATCTGGAATGGCATAAAATAGTTTGCAGCATTTGCAGCTTTATCATGTTTTTAGCCAGAAGTAGCATGGGAGATGAGTCAATACAGCTTTTATAATTTATTCCATCTGAATCTGACAAACGTTTTTTTAACAGGCTGGCCCACTGTTCTAAAATCACCTAACAAACAGTGAAAATGATAATTTAAGTCCTATTTTGGCTTTCATGTAACTATGGTTACCACCTTTGGGGATCCACCTGAGTCCCTGCTTCATTGGTTTGAACTGCTTTAAAGGTTGTTTCTAATCTTAAATTACAAGCTAGCAGGGTGCAAAACACCAGCCCCCAACCTCACCCTTATTTACCTGAACCAGGATGCTCTGGCATTGGTAATGTATGTCTTGGTCTCCAGCCAGCAGGATTAATGTAGCACACTACATATCCACCAGCCTTTGAAGCTGACCCAGAAGATACAATTGGTTCAGAATGAGATAGTAAGATAACTGCTGGGTGGATGCCATGACTGCAGGATGCTGTACCGTTACCATCCTGGGCCAGGATCCATGTATTATTACTGCTGGTTTTTGTACTTTGCATTTAGTCCTATTGTTGCTTTACAATTTTAAAGTACTGCAGCCACAGCTTATAAAATCATATAATAAATGAATAAAAGAGTATATTATGTAAATATATATATATGTAAAGGTAAAGGTTCCCCCGCACACGCGTGCTAGTCGTTTCCGACTCTAGGGGCCGGTGCTCATCTCCGTTTCAAAGCCGAAGAGCCAGCGCTTCTCCGAGGACGTCTCCGTGGTCATGTGGCCGGCATGACTAGACGCCAGAGGCGCACGGAGCGCTGTTACCTTCCCACTGGAGTGGTCCCTATTTTTCTACTTGCATTTTGACGTGCTTTTGAACTGCTAGGTTGGCAGAAGCTGGGACGAGGAACAGGCGCTCACTCTGTTACGTGGCATTCGGGATTCGACCGGACAAACTGCCGACCTTCTGATCGACAAGCTCAGCGTCCTAACCCACTGAGCCACCGCGTCCCTATATATATATATATATATATATATATATATATATATATATGTGTGTGTGTGTGTGTGTGTGTGTGTGTGTGTGTGTGTGTGTGTGTGTGTATATATATATATATATATATATATATATATATATATATATATATATTTCAAATGTTAACTATTTAGATTACCTTGCTAGGCCCCAAACATGGGGCAAATCTTTATTTCCTGTTTTCAGCCTATCTTGAAGGCTATCGAACAGGCAGTAGTCACACCGGACAATTCATATATTTGTGTAAATTACTAACAAAGAATTAAAGGGAAACTGAGATGCATTTCTGACTCCTTAGTCGTCCTCAGTCAGCTATA
Organism: Vipera ursinii; assembly: GCF_947247035.1. NCBI lineage: Eukaryota > Metazoa > Chordata > Lepidosauria > Squamata > Viperidae > Vipera > Vipera ursinii. The sequence continues at coordinate 63,805,939 of NC_139514.1, forward strand.
CCCTTCTGAGATTCGAACCTGGGCTGATAACACTGCCTCATATGCAATCAGCCCAGGTTCGAATCTCAGAAGGGTATAGCTGACTGAGGACGACTAAGGAGTCAGAAATGCATCTCAGTTTCCCTTTAATTCTTTGTTAGTAATTTACACACACACACACACACACACACACACACACACACACACACACACATATATATATATATATATATATATATATATATATATATATATATATATATATATATATATATATATTTATATATATATATATAAACATGCATGCAAGATAGAAATGGTGGATATATCAATCCCACTGTTTTGTTTGGCAGTATTCCCTTACAAAGAAAAAGGAATGTATAAATAATGAGAAGCATAAAAGTAAAGACAGAAGGGTATCTGGTAATCAACCTCACATTTTTCCATATGTTAAATAAGAGATGTGTGATTTCACGTTCAAAACATAGCAACTGTTTTATATAAAGACAAGGAACCACCTAAAGTTGGTTTCTGAGACAATTTTGGTATACCCTTGTCTATAATTTGAAATAGAGTTGCCTGCTAGTCAATACATGTGTTTGGGGGCAGAGCCCATCTATTTTGTTTTCTAGTAAAAAGTTCTTTAATTTAACTAGGAGAGGCTCATTATTCTTGCAGAAAATGTTTTAGAATCTAATTTGCATATAATACATTACTTTTTGGGAAAATGTATTTGGCCTGACCATATGCTGAACAGCTCTAAGAGGAGACAAAAGTAATTCAGAGAACCATATAATTACAAATCCTGGCAACCCTGTTGATGCCACCAGGTCCCTTATCACCTGAAAATAACCACAGTGTGTAAGAGCTCAATAACATAAGGGGCTGAGTTTAGAAATGTTTGCATATTCTTACCTTTTCCTGTGATAATAAGATGGAGTAATAAAGATCTTCAAGGACTTTCACAAGATATTAAGCACTGGTTGAGAAATCATAGCAGAGCTAATTTGTTTGACAAATTCTACAGAAAAAAATAAAAGTGCTACTTTTTGATTCTGTAACGAAGCATAAAGTTAGAAGTCACTTTTTAATGACTAATTATCAAGCATTTTTGGATGACAAAGAAGATAAAATTCTGTGAGAAGGTTAAACTACAGCTTCACCACTGTTTGAATTTATAATATGTAACCTTGGCTTAAATGTGCGGAGCCCATCATGATTTATTACATTATTTTCTGAAGAGAAATACACAAGGTTGACTCAGCCTTCCATCCTTCCGAGGTAGGTAAAATGAGGACCCAGATTGTTGGGGGCAATTAAGCTGACTTTGTAATAATGCTGCTTGGGGGTGTGTGAAAGCCCTAATAAGCAGGCATATACATAGAATGAAGGCTACTGCTAAGCTTGTAAGCCGCCCTGAGTCTTTGGAGAAGGGTGGGATATAAATGGAATTAAAATAAATAAATAATAAAATAATAAAATAATAAAGAAAGAGGGGGGAGAGAGTTTCTCAATTTCTAAATTCTGTACTAAAGAGTAAATTATTTATTATTTTATTTTGTTCAGAAAATTTATATGGCTGTCCATCTCAAATGCAAAACCAAATAAACCCTCAGCCCTGATACTGGTGACAATAATAAAATCAACCACTAGATCATCCAGGGGTCTCCAAGCCCACTGGCAAAACCTTGTCTTCTGAGACTTTTGAAAGAGTATCAAGGTGGGGGTCAAACCTGTCTCCATTGGTGATGTCCCACTTTAATGGGACCATGGAGAAGGCCCATCTTCTTGGTCCCACTAGATGGATCCCCTTAATACAGCAAACCAGTAAAATACCCTGCCTCCCCACTCTGGTGGGCAAGGTGGTTGTAACTGAGAAAAGTCAATCCTTCAAATTCAGAGGTCTTCATTCATGTACCTTCAAATTGATGGGATACAGGCAACAATATAATGGCTTGCAAGATAATCTCTATATTAGAAAAGCTAGCTTGCCTAGAAGAGCATGAACATACTTGGAGTAAAATTGGGCTTTGGTTGTGTTTGTGTTCTACTGGCTCAGTTGTACCAATATTGATTGATATTATCCATTATTAGAAAATGCCATAGTTCACCAACAATAGAATGGCCATCTGTAGGCCTGTCTGATAATAACCATGGCAAATGCAAAATTGCAACTCAGAATATAAATTGTAAATAGTGTGAATTAATTAACTTTTTTTTAAAACAACAACAACAATGAGTTGAGGCAAATGTGCAACATACTAAATAAATATAATCTAGGGAAAATATTCTGTGCGTATCAAAAGAAATAGAAAATATAAAAATAAGTTAAGTACAGTTTGAAATAGGTTAGTTAAAAAGTGTGTGTCCTAAAATTATTAGGAATAGGATCAAGAATGAATGGGAACAATTTAAAGTGGACTGACTGAAAAAATTGACAGTATAATAGAAGCAGTCTGTTCATGTAGAGAGCATGAATGAGGATAGAATTGGAAAACAATATGTTTAGTAAGAATGAATAGGCTGAAAGAAAGGAGAAAGGAAATAAGAATAGAATTTGAAATAAGAATTTGACAAAATCCTCAAAATACTGTAGAATGGTGAGAAATTTAAATAAAAAATAGTATATAGGTTCTTTTTGCACATCACAGAAGCAAATATGGTTTGCAAGGATTGAAATATACACAGAGATATAGTGAATCATCTTATGTAAACCAGATTTAACTAGGTTATGTATGTATGTATATACATACATAAACTAGCTAAATCTGTTTTATATAAAACCTTGACTTACAATTAATTGCTTAGTGACCAAAGCTACAACAGACCCCTGAAAAAATGTACTTATGACCTGTTTTTTGACATTCCAACAGCCACCCACCCACACACACTGAGTCACATGATCACATTTTGGGCACTTGATAAGGGGCGCACATTTACACCCATTTGCAGCATTCCATGATCATGTGACTGCAATTTACAATGTTTTTTTTCCAAAACCCAGTGTTTAGTTCTGGTTTTCAGCAAAAATGCCCCATTGCAAACAATTGGTTTGCTTAATGACCCCAGAGTTCATTTTATGACCATTGTGTTTACTTATCAATTGCCATGTTAAAAACCACCAAAAAATTATTTTAAAATTGGGTCCAGTCACATGATGACCTGCTTTACGATTGTTAGGAGTTATGACCATAATGGGCAGGCACCACTATGGTTATAAGTCAAGGAGTATCTGTATATAAAACCTGATGTAAACTATTATGGACATCATCATTTTCTCTTTGAGGCAGAAGTGAGGGTTTAATTTTCTCTGCATTCCTTACATCTTCTGTTTTGAAATAAAGCTAGTAAAATCTGAATGGTAGGCAAAACTGACATATTCACAGCTTGCTTTCCTGAGGATTGTAATTACTCTCACAATTCCCCTTCAGAAAGGAAAAATATGCCATACTTGTAGGTGCTCTAGTTGTTCTTTTATTTGCATTTTTCAATGATTTCTGCCATCCTGAACCTTTATTTTTGGGGAGAAAACAGTGGATGAGCTAAATAGAGCTGCCCTTAGAATTAACTATAAATCCATCTCATACATCTAATAATAATGGAATGAGAAAAACTTAACAAAAACTACATATTGAATGAGCTGAATTAGTGGGCTGGGTTATCTATTACCTGAATTTGGTAACAGTAGTTTTGAGTTTCAAAAGGTCTGCTTTCATATAGACTTTCTAAAACACCAAAAGGCATATTCATTTAGGTTTTCAGAAGTCTTTTTTTTTGTTAATGTCCTAGGCCTCTTGAGATAAGCTCAATAAAAGACTTATTTTAGGGAAAAGTCTGCTTCTCTGTTGCTTCATTTATTTTAAGATGCTGTTGTCATTGCCAAGACCTCTGAAGCAATGAAATAAAGCCATCTACATAGGAGAAGAAAGTAATTGAGCAGTGAGTGGCAGATGTTAATGGAGAAAGAAAAATAAATGTTAGGTACAAGAGGCTAAGGCAAAGGCATAATGAAACTTTAAAAATTGATCCAGCATTTATTCTTTCAAAAATGTGTTTTTTCATTGCATATTTACTTTATTTCATTTTACTTTACAAAACTATTTTTAAATACTTAGGTTGTGTCCATTTACAAAATAATACTTATTTTTCTACAAAGGCATATTATACTCTTTCTAAAGGGCAAGGCCCACCAGTGGCTTCACCTTGTGACATTATTTGACTTTATGAGAAAACATCTTATTGGGTAAATTTATAAAGCTGAACATATTTGCAAGCTGGAATATCTGCCAGCATGGCTACCAGCCCTGTTCAAGCTCTCCTTTTGGGAGAACTATTGAGTAGTTGAACCAGAGTTTATTTGACTATGTTTCAACTGTAATATTCACAAACAAAATTCCTGACTCTCATTGCTAGTGACAAGGTGGGAGGAGAATAGAGTTTGCAAGAAGCTTTCTTGAGGTTTCATGAATCAAATAAGCCAGATTGAAAAGCTGGATATTCTTTATCCTTGCCCAACATTTCATAAATATCTGTCCCTATAAACAAAGACATTGTTGTGATTCAGGGTCAGCCTGTGGGTTCGGCAGTTGGGTCGGACGACTCAGAGGAGGAGGAGGGGGGTGTTGAAGAGCTTGCTGATGATGGCCTTGAGGCTCCGCAGAGCCCTCAGCCAGGCTCCTCCCACCTGGTCACGACAGAGACCCAGCTGTGTGAGCTTGACAGCATGGATGAAGATGACCCACAGCTGACCCTGTTCAAGGACGCCCGACGCAGGAGGCAGTCAATCAGGAGTAAACAGAGGAAGGCAATCGGGCACCTCGGAAGGAGGCAGAGAGAAGCCACGCCCTGAACTGCATAAAAGGGGAATGCATGGGAGGGCTGGTTTGCTGAAGGCAACCGCTTGAAAAGCTCCTGTTTCATGGTTCGTGTTTGCTCTCTTTGCTCTGTGTTCTTATGTTAATAAATTTGGCAGGCTTAATTCCAGCCTCTTGCCTTCTTGTAAAAGGGGTTGTCCCTGCCTTTTCTGCAGGGCCGGTAGCAGGCTGGTACAGAACAGACATCTGAAAAACAAATTGTCATTGTGATAACATAATCCAAGTTCTGCCCTTCGTACAGCACTATATTATCATTATGTGAGGTGTGGAATTTTTTATTTCAGTGCTGTAATACATGCTACATTGATTTCCCTCCATTGCAGTCAATTATGCTTTATTAAGGCGGTGCCATGGCTAGACAGTTAAAGGCACTGGGCTTGTCAGCTGAAAAGTTGACAGCCCAGGTTTGAGAGCCAAGTGCCATGTGCTAGGGTGAGCTCTCGTTACTTGACCCAGTTCCTGCCCCCTAGCAGTTCAAAAGCATGCACAAGTAGATCATATTAGAATAGAGTAGAGCTGGAAGGGACCTTGGAGGTCTTCTAGTCCAGCCCCCTGCTCAAGCAGGAGAACCTATACCATTTCAGAAAAGTGACTGTCTAGTCTCTTCTTGAAAATCTCCAGTGATGGAGCACCCATGATTTTTTTGAGGCAAGCTGTTCCACTGGTTAATTGTCCTCACTGTCAAGAAGTTTCTCCTTAATTCCAGGTTGCTTCTCTCTTTGATCAGTTTCCAACCATTGTTTTTTGTCCTGCCCTCTGGTGCTTTGGGAAATAATTTGACCCCCTTTTCTTTGTGGCAGCCCCTCAAATACTGGAATACTGCTATCATGAAACCCCTATTTCTTCTTTTCTTTAGACTAGCCAAACCCAAGTCCTGCAGCCGTTCTTCATATATTTTAGTCTCCAGGGCTTGGGTCATCTTAGTTGCTCTTCTCTGAAATTTTTCCAAGGTCTCACCACTTTGGTGGGAAGATACCAGCATTCTGTGTGCCTCAGCATATATTCATGCTGGCCACATGACCATGGAAATGTCTTTGGAAAGCGCTGGCTCCCTTGGCTAAGAAATGGAGATAAGCACCACCCCCTAAAGTTGGAAACAACTGGATAGGGCAGGGGTAGGCAACCTTGGCTCTTTTATGACTCATGGACTTCAACTCCCAGAATTCCTGAGCCAGCATGGCTGGCTCAGGAATTCTGGGAGTTGAAGTCCATGAGTCATAAAAGAGCCAAGGTTGCCTACCCCTGGGATAGGGGAAACCTTTACCTTTTCATTAACCTTTTGATATATTCACACAAAGAGCTGGCAAATTTGAGAGAAGCATTTAAAATTTGTTTCACTCTCTTTTTTGGATCAACATACTGTTGCTGGCCAAAATGTAGTTCATCTTGAATCAGTTCCTGCAAGGAAGCACAGTAGCTTGGTTTACTTATAAAAAATTCTTTAGGCACTGCAATCACAAATTTTAACTTATTGATATGGCATTCATATTGTTTAACCAAAATGATTCCAAATCAACTCACATTTTTCATTACATTACAGAACAAATTAACAGTTATTTAAAGTTTCAGTTGTACGCTGTTTTAGTTCAGATTACACAGAGAAATTGAGAAACAAATGAGATATGTAGAAGGATTAGTAGTTTCAGTTTATAACATCACTGATGCAAAAGGAGAACTAAAGGCTGAAATCTTTGAGTCTGAGGATGAAGGAAGAAAGGTTTCTTGAAATATCAATCCATTATTCATAACATGCACATTTTGGTCTTAATAATTCTTGACATCATTTTGAAATGTCAATGATCATCAAGTCAGAGCAGGGCACACAATCTTTCTTCTTTATCTTGACAGAAAGGATAAAGTATCATTTATCTCTGTGTTGTTTATGTGCTAAAAGACAGAAAATGCCAATTTATTTCAGCCATAAATATTGAAGTCTTGCTGTAAATGGTGCATGTTGACTAGGATAATTAGGGTAGGTAATTGAAGGCACCAAAATGGAATGTAATTGGATCTGGGGAATTATTATATAATTATTGGGGAAAAATAAGAACAGAATTCATATTACAGGCAGGGTAGACTCAAGGGAAATTATACAGGCAAAATCCATGAGTACTTTTACCTTATTACTTTTCCTTTGGAATGCCATCCTAAAAGAAAACATTTTAACAAACAAACCTTTAACCTGCTGCTACTTGGAGAACAGTAAAATATTATTTATTTATTTATTTATTTATTTATTTATTTATTTATTTATTTATTTATTTATTTAATTACATTTATATACCGCCCTTTCCCGAAGGACTCAGGGCAGTTTACAGGGTAATTAAAAACCAAGATACAAAAGTTAAAAACAAGTTTAAAAAGAAATTATATTTGTCCCTGTATAAATAAAACCCCAGTTAAAATAAGATTAATCCTCAGCCTGGGCCAGAGAGCTCGAAGAGCCAGGTCTTCAGGTCCCGGCGGAATGAACGGAGGTCGGGGGCAGTCCTCAGCTCCACTGGCAGCTGGTTCCAAAGGGCAGGCGCACCCACTGAGAAGGCCCTATCCCTGGGTGTCGTCCGCCGGCAATCTCTTACCGGTGGCACCCTGAGAAGACCCTCCCTGTGGGAGTGCACTGGACGAAGGGTACTTGATGCCGGCAGCAGGTGTTCCCTCAGATATCCCGGACCCAAGCCATTTAGGGCTTTATAGGTCATCACCAGCACCTTGAATCTCACCTGGAGGGCAACCGGAAGCCAATGCAGCTCGCGGAGCAGAGGTGTTACATGGGAGTATCGGGAGACCCCATCACAACTCGCGCGGCCGCATTCTGCACCAGCTGAAGCCTCCGAGTGGTCCTCAAGGGCAGCCCCATGTAGAGAGCGTTGCAGTAGTCTAAACGGGAGGTCACGAGCGCATGAGTGACTGTGCGTAGGGCATCTCGGTCCAGATAGGGTCGCAACTGGCGCACCAGGCGAACCTGGGCAAAAGCCCCCCTGGTCACGGCTCCTATATGGTCTTCAAAATTGAGTCGTGAATCCAGGAGGACGCCCAAGTTGCGAGCCCTATCAACGGGGGGTAACACCTCACCCCCCATCGTTAGAGATGGAATAGTCTGGTTGACCCGAGATGCCGATATGCACAGCCACTCAGTCTTGGCAGGATTGAGACGAAGCCTGTTTCTCCCCATCCAGACCTGGACCGCCTCCAGGCACGGGGACATCACGGCGAGGGCATCGCTGGGTTGGTTCGGGGTGGAAAGAAAAAGTTGGGTATCATCAGCATACTGATGATACCCCACCCCGAAACCATGAATGATCTCACCCAGCGGCTTCATATAGATGTTGAACAGGAGGGGCGAGAGAACTGACCCCTGAGGAACTCCACAAATGAGAGGCCTCGGGGCGGATCTCTGCCCTCCCATCAACACCGACTGCGAACGGCCCAGGAGATAGGAGGAGAACCACCGTAAAACGGTGCCTCCCACTCCCAATCCCCTGAGACGCCGCAGTAGGATACCATGGTCGATGGTATCAAAAGCCGCTGAGAGATCTAATAGGACCAGGACAGAGGAGCAACCCCTGTCCCGAGCCCTCCAGAGATCTTTCACCAGCGCGACCAATGCCGTCTCCGTGCTGTATCCGGGCCTGAAACCCGATTATTCCTATATAGGAGTTGCAAACACACTTAAAGTATAAAATCTTCGAACACCGGGATGGATAAAACAGTCGTTTATTGCTAAAAGATCATAATAAGCAATAAAAAGTAACTGTTTAAAGTATATCTACCTAATCTAAGCTTTCGCTGGTCCTCTGCCAGCGTCATCAGAGAAAAAACATTGAAGGTTTGGGGGGGAAAAACGTTGGTAAGCCTGTTTGGTTCCGTGCTCTGCTCATTGGCCCTGTGATGGACCTTGCTCTAGCCAATTGTGATTGTTTTTTTTATTGTTTTTTTTATTTTAATTCCATTTATATCCCGCCCTTCTCCGAAGACTCAGGGCAGCTTACAAGCTTAGCAGTAGCCTTCATTCTATGTATATGCCTGCTTATTAGGGCTTTCACACACACCCCAAGCTGCATTATTACAAAGTCAGCTTATTGCCCCCAACAATCTGGGTCCTCATTTTACCTACCTCGGAAGGATGGAAGGCTGAGTCAACCTTGAGCCTGGTGGGATGCGAACCTGCACTAATTGCAGGCAGCTGGTGTTACTTAAGGAGGCATTAGCCCACTGCTCCACCAAGGCTCCACCAAGGATTGTTCTGACTGTCTCACATCACTTCCCTTGCAAACCGGTCGTACTGTCCCCTTTTTAAAAATTTCTCCTCCCTATCTGTTTTGGTTTGACTACCTTAACTGGTCTTGTTTTCTTTTGCTGTTCCTCATCCAATGTCATAGCTGTTGGTATTTGTATTTCCTTCTTCTCTGTGTCCTCCTTCTCTACCCTCCTTGCCTGTGATTGGTCATTCTGTGCTATGCTTGGGTTTCCCTCTCCCCACCCCAATTCACCTGCACATATGACTTTTTTTCAGTGCTTTTTTTTCAAACCTTCAATGTTTTTTCTCTGATGACACTGGCAGAGGACCAGCGAAAGCTTAGATTAGGTAGATATACTTTAAACAGTTACTTTTTATTGCTTATTATGATCTTTTAGCAATAAACAACTGTTTTATCCATCCCGGTGTTCTAAGATTTTATACTTTTAGTAAATATGCCTGGGATTCATATTTTTAAAATTATTAAGTATATATATATATATATATATATATATATATATATATATATATATATATATATATATATATATATATATAGTTTTCGCGGGTGTTCGTATGTGGATCTTTCGCGGGTGTTCGTATGTGGATCTTTGGTTATTCGGGTTTTTCCCCGCGTAGAACTAAAGGTGTAGGGGCGACGTTTCGACGGAATCCCATCCGTCATCATCAGGCTGGTGGCTTCTGCTTCCTTCTTCTGGGAGAAGCATGTGGCTGTTTGTTCCTCTTTTTTAAACTGCCAGAGGGGGTGTGTTCTGTGGGTGGAGGTGTGCTCTGATTGGGTGGGGGAGTAAGTGTGTTCTGATTGGGTGGGAGTGTGTTTTGAATGGTGGGTGTGTTCTGATTGGGTGGGGGTGTGTTTTGAGTGGATGGGCTGGTCTCAGCTGCCAGCCTTAGACCTGAGCTGGTGAGTTGTGCTGCTTTTGTTCCACCACACAACCATTCAAAAAGCAAATCCGAAACCACAATGATAACGAGGCACAACCACAAAACAGAAACCTAACTACAGCTGCAACATCAGCCACTTTAAACCCCTCCAAACCACACAATAAGCAAACTGACAATAAGCAAACTATAAAAACATGGCACCACCACAAACACGAAGCCGAACAAAAGCAGCACAACTCACCAGCTCAGGTCTAAGGCTGGCAGCTGAGACCAGCCCATCCACTCAAAACACCCCCCCACCCAATCAGAACACACCCACCATTCAAAACACACTCCCACCCAATCAGAACACACTTACTCCCCCACCCAATCAGAGCACACCTCCACCCACAGAACACACCCTCTCTGGCAGTTTAAAAAAGAGGAACAAACAGCCACATGCTTCTCCCAGAAGAAGGAAGCAGAAGCCACCAGCCTGATGATGATGGATGGGATTCCGTCGAAACATCGCCCCTACACCTTTAGTTCTACGCGGGGAAAAACCCGAATAACCAAAGATCCATATATATATATATATATATATATATATATATATATATATATATATATATATATATATATATATATATATATATATATATATATATATATATATATAATCTGTTTCAAAATATATGTAACCATACAAATAAGTTTGTTGATCATCAATTGGACTATGTGATCATCAATTGGACTATTAAAAAAATGAATAAATAATGAAATGCGTCAGTGATTCATTCTTAAAAGATACAATCAGAAAGTAACTATGTAGTCGAGTCATTTTCACAAGATGATGGAAAATGGATTTAATGTATTAAAATAAATCCTTACAGGAAAAAAAATGCATTCTTACCCTCTGAAAATACATATATCTATATTAGAATTTGTTATTAGGATCTTTATTTTATTCTCAACCAGTGTAATCTTTTATAGGTGTTGGACTAGGGGATCCAGGTTCATTGCTACCATCAGCAATGGAAGCTTATTAAGTGAGTTAGTCACTACCAAATGATTTAGAGACCAAACTATCAAAGAAAATTATTAAGAAAATTAGAGAAGGATTTGCTTTGCATGCTGCTTTGAGCTCCTGATGGAAAGCAAGAATATAAAACTAATAGATGAATGTATAGAGCAGAGGTCCTCAACGTTTTGGGCACCAGGGACCGGTTCTGTGGAGAAAGGTTTTTCCACGGACCAGAGAGTGTGTGGTTTTGTCTACTGCCTGCATCCCACAGATGGGGCTTTGCTTGTTTGTGTGGACCAGTTGCTGGTATGCCGCAGCCAGGTACTGGGCCACGAATTGGGGCTTGGGGACCCCTGGTATAGAAAACAAATATAGGTCTATTACTACTGCTGCTACTGCTACTACTACTACTGGGGAATTATAGGATAGATATGTCTTTAACATTCACTTCAGTGAGCACAGCTTTTCAATTAGCTTATTTCCCACCTTGAAAATAAACAAGTCTGAAAATAAAGAAGGCAAACATGCACAATTTATACCTCCTTTCAATCCAAGCAAGTTTTAATAATTTTTTTCCCAATCTCTGTGGCAGATTTTGCTATAGGACCCAACACTCATTTAGAAAAGTCAAGGCAATATTTATTAATTTATTTATTTAATTGGCAGACTGCCTGCAGACATAAAACTAGCAAAAGCAAATGTTCAAAATTCGTAGTTTTGTTAACAATAGGATGGTTCACCTGCAAATAGGGGCAAAACACTAGTGCTTCTTAGCTACATAGATTATACTAATTCTGTAACAACAATAATAAAGAGAATAAATATATACATATAATCCATTATATTCAAAACTTCTGTAAGTTTTACTAGATGTCCAGTTCAACTATCCAGATGATTGCCTCTGGCGTTGCTTCATGCAGATCTTCTAGGGAACCAGAGAACACATGTCATGGGCAATCTTGCCCAATATATTTAATAGTTTACATATCAGCACCACAATCACAACAAGGGGTATCTTTCCATCTCCACTGATGCAGGACCGAGGCACTGCACCTCTTCCAGTATCACATTTAAGTCTCTTCCAATATTATAATTATTATTATTATTATTATTATTATTATTATTATTATTATTATTATTATTATTATTATTATTATTATTATTTAATTTCTATACCGCCCTTCTCCCGAAGGACTCAGGGTGGTGTACAGGGCAATAAATACAATAAAAATACAATGTACAAAAGTTAAGAAAGAATTAAATAATGTAGCCCAATTACAATAAAAATAATAAAATTAATATTAAAATACCCCACACCCATCAGACCAGGCCGGCTTGTTCAAATAAGTAAGTTTTTAGGTCACGGCGGAAGGAGCGAAGGTCGGGAGCCATCCGGAGCTCAACCGGTAAACGGTTCCAAAGGTCTGGCGCGCCCACAGAGAATGCCCTCCCCCTGGGGGTCGCCAGTTGACACTCTTTGACCGACAGCAACCTGAGGAGGCCCTCTCTGTGGGAGCGCACTGGACGAAGGGAAGTTGATGCCGGCAGCAGGTGCTTCCGTAAGTAATCCGGACCCATGAATGAGGCAGGTAGTTTGATAGAAGAATCACTAATGGTCAGGCCACAAGGAGATACTTTTGACCTTTCCTCTCTCCAAGCATTCTGGGGATTAACGTTGGTGGAGATGTTAATGAATAGTTAATGATATTGCTAAGTACTGGTAACCAGTGCATAGGAGTAGGATGCAATGCGCCAGAGATGATAAGCATTGTCTGGTGGAGTTGGACATTGACCATTTGGTTGTGGGTGGTGTTAAATTGGCACAATATTCAGCTGTGGAATAAACCAAAGCCAAGGTTATTGTTTGTAGGGTGTTAGCATCAGCACCCCAGGGTGTTAATGCTAACACCCTATGAACAACAGCCTTGGCCTTGTTTTAGTGATAATTAGAAAGGAAAAATGAAAATAATAGAAAGAGAATATGATGCATCACATTAGAAATTATCTAGAATGTACTGTAGACATGTGAACAATGTGAATTAATATTTCTAATTCTGTGTCATGCTTGATGGGCATATAAAAAAGTGGATAAGATTAAAGTTCACATTAATTTATCAATACCTTATAAACTGGTTTTTACCATCCATGTTATTTTTATTGATTACATTGTAATGATCCGAATACATTTTTTTACTTTTCTCAATTTCTATCGGTTAAACAATTTTTTGTCACAAAAAGTAATATATTACCACCTTAATAAAGCAGCTGTGTGGATTATTTTTGTATCCAAGACTGCGGTTGTATATGAATGCATCTCAAGCTGAGATTTATTTTTGAGTAGACATTTATAGAATTGCATATTATGAATTATTTTTTAAGTGAGCTATATGAATTATACTCAAAAATGTAACAGTCCTCAAATGAACTATCCTGGTTTTATTTTATTATTTCTCTTGAGAGGTTTCTTGTCCTTGACAGGAACAAAATGTAAAATGTAAATATGCCACAAATCAGCATTAAATTGAACACACTGTGCCTTACTCTATTCTTTCACTCTGCTATAGTCATGTGTCAAAGGATATTCAGGTTTTAAGATAACCTTTATTGTCATTTTTTTTTTTTACTGTGGGCACAACGGCAGACATCAAAAATGAAATTTAGTTGCCCTCTCTCAAAGTGAAACACATACATGACACACACCTAACCATACTATATACAACATATTTATAGACCCACACCCCTACATTACAGTATATAACAAATAAATATTAAATACTGTCAATATTAAATTTTATCATGTAAGCTGTACTGCTAATGGAATGTGCTCAAATTTAAGGACTGACATCCACTGGATGTCACTGGATTTGAATCAGGCATTATATCCTGGTTCACCTACTGTATCATGTCCAGATTGTCCACCTTTCATTTATTGACTAGATTCTCACATTATTATGCTTATTATTATGTACAGTACATTAAGCTGCACATACACACCGACAAACACACCATATTTTGCACAAGTTTTTGATTGCAAAAGTTTGTCCCTTTTAATTAAATTTGTATGAAGAGCTGTTTCCAAACTCCTGATTTCTGTATGCTACAGTATAAATCTAAGACTTAAAATATGCTAGAAAATGTCAGCTTTTGATATCAGGAATTCTTGACTTCATTATGAATTTTGCTACATCCTTTATCATCCCAAACATTTTTCTAAACATATAACATTGGCGTGTATCTTGTCACATAATAAAATAGCAGATATAAAAGTGGAAATTGCTAAAAGAGAGCAATAAAGAAATAAAGAAAATATGGTATTCTTTAAAGTATGGCATCCAGAATATAGAGAGCACACAAGAAATATTGAACCAAAAAACAATTGAATGACTAACAGACTAGCTTACTGGAGACTCTAAAGATTAGCTTTTATGAAAGAGCATTGCTGATTAATTCTATACTCAGCAAGTCACTGTAATATATATATATATGTTCATTACCACTAAGCATGGACATTATAGAGAACATTCATAAGTTCATGCTGATGTTATAGAAATAGAAAGGGAGGGAGGCACAATCAAATGCACAACTCTCAGATCAGTCCTATGCTCTAGATCCAATACCATTATTTTTGTACATTAGCTAAGTCAGTTCATTTCCAGCCTTGCAGGGGTGCATCTTAAATGACTGATAACATTTATCTTTAAGATGCTGAAATTCTAGAATGGTTGTGAGCAGGCCATGTTCTTATCAGTAGGAGCTCTTGCATTCCTCTGCCTCCAAATACCAGGACTAGATTCAGTTCTCTCTGGTTTATGCAGCAGTTTGGCTATAATTTCCTACTAAGATAGTATTATTATTTTACAGTAATTTACAATGCAGCACAGAAATAGTGTAAGGATGGCTTTGCATCCTGTTTATTAACTGCTTACATTTCAGGAAAAAGTGCTAGAAAAGAAATATCCCCAACAATGAAATTCTAACATCTATGAAGAAGAGGGAACTGATTGGATCCTGGTTTTTATATTCTCTGATTGGTCACCTGGATGGAGCACTGATTATTGCATGTATAACTCAAAGTTTTCTGAATGTTCTGAGGTTGTGGAAATGCATTCTGGGTCAACAGTGGCATACCAGAGGCATTCAGGCAGCTTACAAGCACAGAAAAGTAATTGCTTCCTTCCATTACCTCTCCACAGAGATCTGTGATTCAGGAAACAGTATACAGCTCCTAAATCTTTGATAACACAATCCTCAATTAATTTGTTCATTCTTTTTGTAAAAGCTTCTAAACTGATAGCTATCATCATATCTGATGACAGTGAATTATATGTTTTATATTTTAATTATGCATGGCAATATTATAGTGGTACTGAATCCTCCTGCATTTAGTTTCAATTGATGAACATATGCTCTAGTATTACCAGGGCATATATAAACTTATTTCTAGCCACATCTTTTACACCACACATCACTCTGTATACTTCTGGATCTCCTTTTAATTCCTTAAGGTCAAAGAAGCCCCTAATTCATAAACCAAATGGATCCAAATCCTCATAGGAGAGCTGCTCTACTCTCACCTCGACAAAATTTTATTTACCTGTTTCTGAAACTTTCAACTTTATTTTGCAATGTGGTTAACTGAACTACGTGGGAACTGCTCAGTGAAAACAAAAATCTACTATCCTCTATACACTGAGAGCCAATTCTTCATTCTTTGTGCTTTCACTATCAAGTAAGATAAATCATTGAATCTAAAAAAATGAACCATCTCTTTCATTTCCTGGAACAAATTTGTCAGATTCTAGAACTGTTCAAGACTTACACACACCATATTTGTCCATCTTTGCGTACTTGAACTTTGCACTCTGTACATAAACAATACCTGGAGAGCTGAGATGTCTACTTAATGTAGCTTGAGTGAATTGCCTCCGAGCCAGTGCTAATGTGATTTTGAGATACAGGTGGTCCATGGTTAAGAACAAGTACTGTTCCCTAACTCTGTCTTTAAACCACGTATATTTACAAACAGTTGCCTATTATTAAAAATGGCATACGGCATTGTCCTCCTTAAGCCAACAAAGCACTGAAGCTGCACAATACTTTCAGCAATTACTGAAAACCTCTAAAATGTGCAGCTTCAGCAGTTCCCGAAAACATTGTGGAGCTTCAGTACTTTATCAGCTTGAGGAAGGACAATGCCACTCAACATTTTTGTAATCAGTAACCTCTTTATATCTAGGGGTTGCCTTTAAGTTGGACATTCTTATCCCAGAAAGTGACTGCATTTTTCAAGTATAAGGGTTTCATAGAAGATTTTAATCAGCAGTACTTATTCAAAAATAAGAAGAGGTTGTCTTCATCTGGGTTTCTTCTTAAAACCACTCCAATTTTTAGCATGAGGTAGTTTGAGTGTATCCTATCTTTAGATTATTTAGAGATCAGTCAGGAAGAAGGCCTTTTCAATTATAGCACCAGTGCATTTGCAGGTGTTTCCCTTCACAACAGCTGAACCAACTGGACCAGTCACAAAAGGAGAAATTTCCAGACCTGAAGGAGATGATGCACTTGCTTGTGTGCAGCTGAGAAAGAGAATGTGCAGGCATGTTTCAAGTCCATTCATCAGTTTCAGGATTTTTCTTAAGTTTGACAGGTGGTGTTTGGTTCGGGTAGACAATGACTCAGAGAGGTTTTGCAATGAAAGAGTTTTATTCAATACACATAAGTCAACTGACAACTGTCAAATGTTTCAAGCTTTTATACTAGAACTGTTTAAACTGTAACCAATCATCAATCGCTATTTTCCCGCTTCTCTGCAACTTTAACCAATAGTTGCACCAGAATCGCCCGCTTCAAGAACCTTCTTTTGCAACCTGCTATTTACATGTTTGCAACTATCTACAGACACAACACCCCTTACCCCCCAGTTGTTGTTATTTATGGACATAGTCTCTTAAGTATTTGGGTGGCCTATGGACCCTTGATGGATATCTATTGCTTTGGATACCTAAGTCATCTCTTTCAGATTGTCTGCTTGGCTGGCTTACACTGGTGGATCTGGACTCTTGACTAATTGGCTCAGATGCTTCTCTGCTAACAAGTTGTGGTTGTTGTTGTGTTTGATGTTGATGTTCAGCTATTGCTATCCTGCTCAAAGGGGGCAGCTCCCAGTCAATTTGACTGTGTTGTTGTTGGTAAGCTGTGGACGGACTGGTTTGAATTTCTGCTTCCCCACTAACTGGCAGGTTGTTATCAATAAGCCATGATGCAATGTTCCCCCCGTGTATACTTTGATCCCCATCAACTGGCATGCAACCAATAGTTCTCTTCCTTAGCTGATCTATATGTCTTTTGCTAACCCTATTCCCTTCCCCCTCAATAGTGTAAGACAAAGGTCCCATTATCTCAGTGACCACCCCTGGGACCTATTTGTCCCCTTGTGCATAATTCCTGGCCCAGACTAGGTCCCCAATTTTGAATGATCTGTTTGGAATGTCCGGTTCCGCACTTGATGGTAGCCTGTCAGGATGTAACCTGTCCAGTTTGGTGGTTAATCTTTTTCCCCACCTCATTTCTGCTGGGCTTTTTCCGGTAGCCGTGCACGGGGTCGTATGTTGGGTCAACAAGAATTCAGCCAGTCTTTGGTGCCAATCGCCACGGATGATTCTCTTTAATGCGTCCTTGGTGGTTCTTACGTTGCGTTCAGCCAAGCCGTTGGTGGACGGGTGGAAGGGTGCTGATGTCGTGTGTTTAATCAAGTTGGCCCTGAGGAAATCCTGGAATTCAACAGAGGTGAATTGGGGCCCATTATCTGACACAATTACATCAGGTAACCCATGAGTGGCAAAGAGGCCCCTTAAGACTTGTATTGTTTTACCAGAAGTCATTGAACTGACGGGTACTACCTCTAGCCATCTAGAGAAACTGTCCACTACTACTAAAAAGGTTAACCCTTGGAAAGGTCCAGCAAAATCAATATGAATCCTGGACCAAGGATTCCTGGCTAACTCCCACTTATGAGTACGTGTGTGTTGCAGCTCAGGTCTAGAACGCTGACACAAATAACAATTAGAAACACATTCTTCAATGTCCTTGTCAAGTCCTGGCCACCATAAGTGACTCCTAGCCAATGCCTTCATACGTACTATTCCAGGGTGACCCTCATGTAGTTCTAATAAAATTGTAGGTCTGTGGATTTCAGGAATGACTACACGGTTTCCCCACAGAACACATCCCAAATGGGATGATAGTTCATCCTTTCTTCTAAAATATGGAATGTACTTGGCATCCGGGTTAGTACTTGGCCACCCACTAAGGACCCAGGCCATAATTCTTTTTAGGATATGGTCATTATTTGTTGCCTCAGCAATATCTTTAGCGGTTAAGGGGCATTCAGGAATGTCCTGTAAAGACATTATTTGTCCCACAGGAGCAGGGTCTTCCTCAGTGTTATTTAATGGCAGTCTGCTAAGGGCGTCTGCATGTCCCATTTCCTTGCCCGGTCTGTGTTGAAGGGAAAATGAATATGCTGAGAGGAAAATTGACCACCTCAGCATTCTGGGCAACATTATTTGGGGTGTCTGTTTATCAGTGGTAAACAGTCCTAATAATGGTTTATGGTCAGTGAGTATGGTAAAGTTCCTACCATAAAGGTAATCATGGAACTTTTTTACTCCTGCCACTATTGCTAATGCTTCCCTATCAATCTGTGCATAATTCCGCTCTGCTTTAGTAAGCGTCCTGGAATAATATGCGATTGGCTTTTAATTTAATTTAATTTAATAATTTGATTTCTATACCGCCCTTCTCCCGAAGGACTCAGGGCGGTGAACAGGGCAATACACAATAAAAATCAGATACAAAAATTAAAAAAACCATTAAAAACCAATTAAACATCATGCCCATAAAATCAATACATATTAAGTTAAAAACTAATTTTAAAAAACCCAACCCCACCCCGTCAGACCAGGCCAGCTTTTTCGAAAAAGAATGTTTTAAGATCGCGCCGGAAGGAGCGAAGGTCGGGGGCCGTCCGGAGCTCAACCGGTAAGCTGTTCCAAAGGTCTGGCACGCCCACAGAGAACGCTCTCCCCCTGGGGGTCGCCAATCGGCATTCTTTGATCGGCGGCACCCTGAGGAGGCCCTCTCTGTGGGAGCGCACTGGACGGAGGGACGTTGATGCCGGTCGCAGGTGTTGCCGTAGGTAATCCGGACCCATGCCATGAAGGGCTTTGTACATCATAACTAACACCTTGAACCCCACCCGGAGAGCAACCGGTAGCCAATGCAGCTCGCGGAGCAGAGGTGTAACATGGGAGTATCGGGAAACTCCCAAGACAACTCGCGCGGCTGCATTCTGCACCAGCTGGAGTCTCCGGGTGGACCTCAAGGGCAGCCCCATGTAGAGAGCATTACAGTAGTCTAGACGAGAGGTCACGAGCGCATGAGTGACTGTGCGCAAGGCATCCCGGTCTAGATAGGGCCGCAACTGGCGCACCAGGCGAACCTGGGCAAAGGCCCCCCTAGTCACAGCTCCAATATGCTCTTCCAAAGAGAGCTGTGAGTCTAGAAGGACCCCCAGGTTGCGAGCCCTATCTACGGGGGGTAATAGCTCACCCCCCATGGCCAATGATGGGATAATCGGAATTTCCCGGGATGCCGGCACGAACAGCCACTCAGTCTTGTCAGGGTTGAGTCGAAGCCTGTTCCTCCCCATCCAGACCCGGACCGCCTCCAGGCAACGGGACATCACGTCGAGGGCATCGCTGGGGTGGTTTGGGGTGGAAATAAAAAGTTGGGTATCATCAGCATATTGGTGATACCCAACTCCAAAACCACGAATGATCTCACCCAGCGGCTTCATATAGATGTTGAACAGGAGAGGCGAGAGAACCGATCCCTGAGGAACTCCACAAATGAGAGGTCTCAGGGTCGATCTCTGCCCCCCTGCCAACACCGACTGCGAACGTCCCAGGAGGTAAGAGGAGAACCACTGGAGAACCGTGCCTCCCACTCCTAACCCCCTGAGACGTCGCAGCAGGATACCATGGTCGATGGTATCAAAAGCCGTTGAGAGGTCTAAAAGGACTAGGACAGAGGAACAACCCCTGTCCCGAGCCCGCCAGAGATCATTCACCAGCGCGACCAATGCCGTCTCCGTGCTGTACCCGGGCCTGAAACCCGATTGGTACGGGTCTAGGTAGTCAGCTTCCTCCAAGAACAAAGGGAGCTGATGCGCCACCACGCTCTCAACAACCTTCGCCAAAAACCGAAGGTTGGAGACCGGACGATAGTTGTTTAAAATTGCTGGGTCCAAGGCCGGCTTCTTGAGGAGGGGTCTCACCACCGCCTCCTTCAAGGCGGCGGGAAAACTACCCTGACTCAAAGAAGCAGTAATCACTGCCTGGAGCCAGCCTCGTGTCCCATCCCGGGCTGCATAAGTCAGCCAGGAGGGGCAC
This sequence comes from Vipera ursinii, assembly GCF_947247035.1. Lineage (NCBI taxonomy): Eukaryota > Metazoa > Chordata > Lepidosauria > Squamata > Viperidae > Vipera > Vipera ursinii. The sequence goes on from NC_139514.1 coordinate 63,826,390, forward strand.
GGGTCCAACAAACACGTGGTGGAGCTCAGCTTCCCCATGATCTTGTCCACTTCTTCAGGGGTCACAGGATCGAACTCTTCCCAGATTAAATCGACAAGACCGCCCGACAGACTCTGCCCAGTCGGAGTCCAAACCGGTCCGGATCCGAGCGATTTTGTCCGACAGAAATCGACTAAACTCCTCGGCTCGACCCTGCAAGGGTTCCTCCCTCACCTCCTGATTAAGGAGAGAGCGAGTCACCCTAAACAGGGCGGCCGGGCGATTCTCTGCGGACGCAATGAGGGTGGCAAAGTGGTTAGACCTAGCCACCCTCAATGCTGCGAGATAAGTTCTCGTAAACGACCTTAGTCGTAACCGGTCGGATTCGGATCGGCTGGACCTCCAACAGCTCTCTAGGCCCCTTCTCCGACGCTTCATCTCGCGGAGCTCCATGGAGAACCATGGGGCCCGTTGGGATCTGCGTCGGGTCAAGGGCCGCATGGGTACAACTTGGTCGAGTGCCTCTGTGGCTGCCCTTTCCCAGGCTTCCACCAGGGCATCGACCGAGCTGTGAGCAAAGGAGGCAGGTGGGGGCCCAAGCGCCGTTTGGAACCGCTCAGGGTCCATAAGGCGCCTAGGGCGGAACCATCTTGTTGGCTCAGCAACCCCACGACAGGGAGTGGCAAAACGGAAGACCATCCGCAGGAGATGATGATCGGTCCATGACAGGGGTAAATTAATTGGGGAACCCCCCCCAAGATCATCTAACCACCGTCCAGATAGAAAAACCAGATCGAGCGTGTGACCCCCTCCGTGAGTTGGGCCCAGAATAACCTGCTTCAGGTCCATGGCCGTCATGGAAGCCATGAACTCCCGAGCTAACTCAGATGATCCCCCCAGGGATGGTAGGTTGAAGTCACCCAAAACTATAAGTTTGGGGAACTCAACCATGAACGCCATGACTGTCCAAGTGGCTGATAACAGCCCCCACACCATAAGGTGAAGCATCGCAAGCTAAATAAATTGGTTTATTCTCAATAAAATGGGTTACTGTTGATTGGCTAGAAAGAATATTTTTTAATGTTTGGAAACTAACTCTATGTTTGTTAAGCCACTGCCACGGGGTTTTTTTATCTAAAAGTCTATGAAGAGGTTCTGCTATGGCAGCTTTGTGTGGCACGAATGTGTGGTAAAAATTAACTAATCCTAGGAAGGCTTGTAATTCAGCCTTGTTTTTTGGTTCTGGTGCCAATTTAATTGCCTTGATTTTATCAGGGGTAGGATGAATTCCATTTTTGTCTATCCTAAATCCTAGAAATTCAGTGGACTTAACCCCAATGCAACATTTTTCCTTTTTTAATTTAAGTCCAGCCCTCCTAAACCTTTCCAATACCTGTTCCAGACGCTCTGCTAATATTTCTTCATTTCTTCCAGCTATCAGGACATCATCAAAATAAGGGCATACACCAGGTATGCCCTTTAAGGTCCTCTCCATCACTTCTTGGAAGATGCCTGGAGCTGCTGCAATACCAAATTGCAGTCTGTGGACTCGGAACGCCCCCTTGTGGGTAACTATCGTCTGAGCTTCAGCAGCCTCTTCAGAAACAGTTAATTGCAAGTACGCCTGCGCCAAGTCTAACTTGGCAAATATGGCGCCGTCCTGTATCGTGGCGAGGACCTGCTTCACCGTCGGGACCGGGTAAGCGTGTTTTTTCATTCCAAGGTTCAGGGTGGCTTTGTAGTCAGCGCAGATCCTCACATCCCCATTAGGTTTAAGGGGTGTGACGATCGGCGTTTCCCACAAACCACCCTCGACTGGTTCTAGGACGCCTTGGCCTACAAGCTTATCGAGCTTGGCCTCGATTTTTTGCTTCAGGGCGAAAGGCACCCTTCGGGCCTTAAGCCTGATGGGTTTAACCGACGGGTCTAAATTAAATTTAATTGGGGGCCCTTTGTATTTACCTAAAGACCCATCGAATACGTCTGCGAATTCATCGCAGACTGATTCGAGGGTCTTATTTTTAATAACTGTGTTTATTCCCCCTATCCAAATACCCAGGGCAGGAAACCAGTTAAGGCCTATTAGACTAGTCCTATGGCCTTCAGTAACTATTAAATCTAAAGCTCCCTTAAACCTTTTCCAAGGTTTCACTAGATATTATGGACACTGAGGCCCCTGAATCTATTTCCATTTTGCAAGGAACCCCTTGCAATTGGACTATGATTTTTAATTTTCCTTCCGGAAAATTATTAATTTTTCCCTTCCTACTATGATTAACTCGCGCCACCTGCCCACGGTTCGGAAATTTGGCCCACGGTCTAGGGGTCTCTTTGCCACTATAGTAAGGGGTTACCTTACCTTCGGGCCAAACGTCGACTTCATGTAGGCGATTGTCGCGTGCACGACCCCTGCAGATGGCTTGAATGTGGCCGGTCTTCCCACACGATCTACATCTGGCGGTACGAAATCTGCAAGTTGCACGGGGATGGTTGCCCCCGCAGCTGCCACATCGGTTGTCGTTGTCGCGCGGTCTCGTTGCGGTGTCTCTCCATTGTCGTTGGGTCGCGGTTACTTGTCGTTGTGGTGTTGCGGTTTGGAATCGGCAGTTCGGTTCAGGCCCGTCGCTTCGGGATGGTTTTGCCGCCATTTTTCCAAACCGTCTGGTGACCTCGGCGATGTCATCTTCCCATTGCTGGTCCACCTCCCCGCAGTCCACAAGGCCTTCTTGATTGATTTCGGCAGACGCAGCCATGCTACTACGGGGGGGTCGCGATACCCGGTGGATTCATAAGTTAATAGTTCATCCAGTACGTTTTGCAAATCGCCGGTGGGCTTGGCGATTATTCTATTTTGTAGATGCTCGTCTTGCAAGCCAAGTACCACTCGGTCCCGGATTCTGATTTCCAAGTTGTCGTACTTGCATCGTACTGCGGCTTCCCTGACTGCAGCAACGAATTTTTGAATCGATTCGCCCGGCCTCTGATTTCTTTTTTCGAAAATACGATGCCAAAAGAGTTCGGATCTCCTTGGCGTGAAATGTACTTTTAGTTTAGCTAGCAGATCGGCATACGGAACACTTGAGACCGGCTGTGGTTGACAAAGTCCTACAGCGATCCGATATACTGGTGTGCCGCATATTGTCAGTAACGCTGCCGCCTTTTTTCGGTTGTCCGTTATCCCGTTAACAAGCAGGAACCCTTCGACCTGTCCTACATATTCTTCCCAGTCCTCTGGGAAGCTTGGGTCGAATTCTTTCAAGGACCCGATTTGCGCCATTCGGAGGATTGTTGATTCCGCCGCGGCCGCTTGTGGTTGACTGTGACTTCTTTTCAAATTTGCCGCCTATGCGCAGCTGTTCCGCCGAACCTACTCTGGTCTGCCGTCTATCCCATCCTCATCGCCAGTTGTTTGGTTCGGGTAGACAATGACTCAGAGCGGTTTTGCAATGAAAGAGTTTTATTCAATACACATAAGTCAACTGACAACTGTCAAATGTTTCAAGCTTTTATACTAGAACTGTTTAAACTGTAACCAATCATCAATCGCTATTTTCCCGCTTCTCTGCAACTTTAACCAATAGTTGCACCAGAATCGCCCACTTCAAGAACCTTCTTTTGCAACCTGCTATTTACATGTTTGCAACTATCTACAGACACAACAGGTGGGATTCTCGATCTCACATCGATCTCACTGCTGTGATCGAAGGCAACAGATTTGACATGGGACCAATGGATCCAGGCATCCCTCTTGGCTATCTTTATGGTGGTCTGGGTGATGAGCAGGGTCTGGAAGGGTCCTTTCCACTTGGGCTGTAGTTGTGATCCTTGGGTAAATGACCTGACCCAGTTCAGTCCCCTAGGTTGAACGGGTGGAGGACTTCTTCTAGCGGCAGTGCCTAGGTCACAGGGTTCATAGTTACTGGTGTAGGGCTGTAAGATAAAAACATAAGACCACATCCCCCCTTTCCAAACTGAGGGAATGTGGGTCTAAACCTTTTTGGGTATCTGGAGGGCAACCAAAGTGCAGTTCAAGTGGTGAAATGCCTATGTTTCTTCGGGATCTGGTCCTGAGGTGAAACAAGGCTATGGACATTGGATGTTCTTGCTTTGACAACAGATGAAAATGCAGCCATTTTCTCTATGTCTTTAGAATTAGTTGGTGCTGGGAGGGGGAATTGGGATGAGAGTTCAGTTAGTCATAATAATAATAACTCTGCCATGGGAATCCATCTGGCAATTCCTCCATTTTTTTAAAAAGCCTGAGAAGTTTGTCCTTCGTGAGGAAGATATGAAACAGCTGCATCATATCACCCCTTGAAGGATTATCAGTGATCAATTGGAGGGTCCTAATTACTGTTTGGGAGTCTGACCGGGAAGAAGGGGTATTCTTCTTCCATATTACTAGATCAGAGGGGGAGAAGGGGGTAATATGAGAACATATTCTAGCTGTCCTTGTCCTCATCCTAGAATGGGCTTTTGCAGCAGGGGGGCCCATAATCTTGGCTCCTGCATTGTCACTAATATGTGGGGTAACTATTTCTGATTGGGATCCCTGACTATCATTTGATTGGGGGTACTCTGGATCTGAAAGTTTGGCCCAGCAATATCAGTATGGTATTTGGGAGGGTTCAGCCTAGGTAATGGTGTTTTCAAGACCCTGTATTCAAAAGTACCAAGTTCTGGCCAAATTTTTCCCCCTGCCTCTTCTCTGAGCAAAGCCCACTCTTTGCATAATTGACATGCATTTTTTTTCTTAATTTCTGCCTGGACAGGTAATTTCTTCCTTTCCCAGGCTTTTAACAGTCTCCCAAGGGGAGATTCCAGCAGGATCTTCAAGTCAGAGTATCCCATGATTTTTGGCAGTACCCTGATCTAGCTTCTGTTACACACAGTGACACTTCTAGCCTGGATCTCCCACTAGTGCAGACCAACTCTTTATGGTGTCCTCTGTTTCTTTGGCAAGACAATACTTCAGCCCTAGCCCCTTTGGCAAGGCAATCTTTCAGCCCTAACCCCAGCAAGGCAATATTTCAGCCCTAGCCCAGCCTGCAGTTTTCAGATGTAAAGGGTCTGGGAGGACTCTGGCTCCTTTTTGCAGAGTATAGGGTCCTCCATGGGGAGTAAGGCTTTGCTCAGTGATTTCAGGTGTATTTCCCAAATGCAAATCTTTCGCTCACATTCCATTCTTCTTTCATGCCACTTGCCTTCTCCTTACAGAAGGTCTCACACTCCAGCTAAGCCCCCTTGCTTTCTAGGATCTGTCAGCCACAGTCCTATGGGACTGGTGACAATCTGGGTGTGGCTAGGAAAAGCACGGAGGAGGTGAGATCCAGCTGTGGCAGAGAAAGAGAGATTTTCCTATTCACTCACACATACACTTTCCAGACTCATTCCCCCCAGGCTCTGAAAGGCAATAAATGTAGTGGTACTTACCTTCTTTTCGAGCAGCCATTGAGTGCAAGCCTCACAACTCCCTTTGCCACGTTATTCTGGTCAGGCAGGGTCCAGGCAACCCACCCACAGACAAAGGGGTCTGCTGCTGGCTAGGTAAAGGCTTACTCAAGCCCAGTCTGATGATTTGGTGAGCTGGGAGTCCTTTCGTGGTTGCCAAAATTGTAGGAAAAATTGGCTCGAGTCCTCAACCAGGAAAAAAAAAGAGTGCCACAAAATGGAGAAGCTAACTACTTGAATATAAGGTTTCATTTATTGGCAAAGAGAGAAGCAACTTCAGTGATCAGTTCTTTGACAACTGACCAGTTGGTTTGGTGAGTTAATGGATTTTTATATATTTTTGGTGTTTTGCAGTTTTGGGGCTAGTATTTGTATGTCTTTTATTATTGAATTAATGTTGTTTTGTTGCCTACTCAGGATTGTGACTGGCCACAGGGTGGGGGAAATGTTAGTCTTAAGTGTTCGTTTCCTTGGTCTAATCCTATCAGTTTGATTTAATCAGTTTTCAGCTCACTTCTATTGTTTTGCTTATTTGGAGATTGCTGCTGCTCCTGCGCTTTCTGAGTGAATGTGGGAGGTCTGGTTTTATGAATAAGGCTGTTTCTGGAGACAGAAGCAGAGATTGTTCTCCTGCTTATTGGCGAATTCCTTTCTTAACTTCAGGCTATTTCTGGGGCTGGGAAAGAGGGATGAAGAGAAGAGGGGGTCTTCCCACAGTCCCAATCTATTTCCAATAATATCCTGCTGTTTAAGCAATGAGTCAAAGATAAATGAATCAGTAAAACACATATGGAAAAATAAATAGATAGCTGGAAGACACAGTTTAATAGGTAAATTATCCTTGATCTGGATCAAATTTCTAAATGATTCAGAAAGTTGAACTGATTCAATAAACTTTGAGTCAATTTGGACAATTAATCCAATTTGATTCAGACACTTTAATCAGTAGGGAAAAATATGTTTATACCCTTATGAAAGTCTGTCTAAAGTAACAATGGAAGTCAGTCCCAGTTAATTAAGAAGGGATATGATTCCATTCAAAACTACAAAACAAATTATCATATTCAAATATTCTCTAAACTGAATGTTTGCATAGCTCTAGAATCTAGTCCAACTGTCTGAATCCTTTTCTTTGAGAAATACAAAGCAAAGCATCTGCAATAGACCTTGTCAATTCCTAGTAGGATACAACCAGAGCAACTGGATAATTGCTCCAATTGTTGGACTATTACCAGTCTTAAGGAAAGTTTAACTTTTTCAGTTGGAATCTATTTCCCTGTAACATGAGTGTATTATTTGGTACTTGTGTATGTTGGAATTATAAAGAGCAGATCTCGGTTTCCTTCTCAGTGATAACCCACGCAAAGTGCTCTCATGTTCCCCCTGTGTTTGGTGTTCTCATATCTTAACAATTCCCATTTCAAAGTATTTCCATAGTTTTTAGTTTATAGCCCCTTTTTCACTTTTATTGTTCTTCTCTGAAGTCATCCCAGTTTTCTGTGAATTCTTAACATGTGGTACCCATAAAAAAATGAGGTACAGCCTGACTAATACATAATAAAATGAAATTATTATTTGCCATGACTTAGAAACCATTCTTCTTTGATATATCCCAAAGTTATATTAGCCTTTTCTGCCAGCACATAATGCTGATGACTCAGATTCAATTTGTAATGGAAAAAAATAAATGTAGCAAATAAAATGGAGGCTGCATCCTTTTCTTCCTTCTCGTCTTTTAGATAGGATCAGAGTCAGAGACAGCTTCTCTCTTTACCTAATATTATCAAGCCCAAATTGACCCTCCTGTTGTCAAACAAGGTCCCATCTAAACAAAATAATGTCTCCTCACCAGCTCACAATATAGCCCAAGGGCAGCCTAGCAAGCAAGTTAGGAACAATATGAGAAATCCCAATATTCCATCATCACACACACAAAATCAGAATAGAGCTGGAAGGGACCTTGGAGGTTTCTAGAGCAACCCCCTGCTCAAGCGGGAGACACTATAACATTTCAGAAAGGTGGTTGTCCAGCCTTTTCTTTAAAAGCTCCAGTGATGAAACACCTACAAGTTCTGAAGGTAAGCTGTCCCAATGGTTAATTTTCCTCAACGTTAGGAAGTTTCTCCTTAGTTCTAGATCGATTCTCTCCTTGATTAGCTTCCATCCATTGTTTCTTGTCTTGTCTTCTGATGCTTTGGAAAATAAATTGACCCCCTCTTCTTTGTGGTGGCCCCTCAAATACTGGAATACTTCTATCATGTCACTTCTAGTTCTTCATTTTTGTAATATATTTTACTGATTTTTTTTAAAAACATAAATCACTTAATAATTGGTGAACAGTGTGTTGTCTGGGTTGCATTTGTAAAACAATCATTAACAATTGATTTCTATCATCCATAATACACATAATGGTTTTAGTTGATTTCCTCTTTACCAAAATATCCTTTTGCAAACATTGAGTTAATACAATTCTTATTGTTTTGGTAGATAACAATTAAACATTTTTTCCAATATTCCTAAAGATAATAATCACATCAATATAATATTTCTTTTCCATCCAATCATTCTGGTTGCCTTATCATAGATCCTGTTACAGTCCTTATTTTAATTTCTTTCTCCCAGCAAATTCTAGGTATTCTTACGGGTTAACATTTTCTCCAATTTAATTACATTTAAAAATTTAACTCTGTTTTTCCATATGAACCATCTCACACTTTTACATTTCTTAAGGAATAGATAAAACAATGAAAAAAGGAGAGCAAGAGTAAAGAAACATAAAAAATAACATACTACTTAAAATATATATCTATTTCTTTAATCATATTCAAACAAATGTTTATTTTTTAAGTATTCTCTCTGGTAAGTCTCATCATCTATTTTCTTGGTTTCCACTTTAGTCTTTTTCCTTTGTCCAGTATCTTTCTTAATCAATATATTTTGCTGAATCAAAAAGTTTTTCTGTATGTTCATAAATGTTGCTATAGATATAAAAAGTAAATCAGGAGAAGTGTCTTTGTACGGGGCTTCTGCCTTTCCATGTTTGTTGAAAATCTTTTTATTTTTCTTTCTCTCCACTTCTCTTATCATTTCCTTTCTCTCCAATGTTCCTGACATCTCTACAGTCCATTTTATCCAATCTGTTTTCTTGTCCTCAGATTTATTTTGTACTTTAAGTAGAAAGTCTTATCCAGTTTTGTAGTTAGTGCTTGGCTATCCAGGCTTTCAACAAGCTGTCTTTGTTGATCTTTCTCATCCTCTATTTTAGCATCACTATCTTGCACTTGGTATATTTCTGAAGTTGTAAGCTCTTTAGATGAAGTCATGATTTGAGTATTAATGTCTCAGTGACTTTGTGGATTGTTTCAAGTATGAGCTTATAGTCAAGTGAGGTTTGTGACTGATCAATCTCCATTTTGAAATAATTATAAATAGTATTTAGTGGAGGCTAATTTTTAAACAAAAGTCAATAAATGTTCACCTCCACAAGTCTTAGAAGCTAGATTCACCTCCCAGCTGTTTCAGGTTTTTATCTTTAGCTGGTGCCAAGGACAGCTCCAAATTATAAACAAGTTATTTGCCAATAATATTCACTTGCTGTATCAAGCTTGGCCACAGGATGTCCCCAGAGCACTTAAAATCCTTTTCAGACACAGTAATTTTTTATCAATTTTGAATCCTTTTACATATTTCTTATTTCTTTTTTCTCCCTTTTTTTAGTTAGGTAGATAGAATAGCCAGTTTTTGTGAGGATAGGAATTTTGGGTCACCAAAAAGGGAAGTTAGTCCAATTATTTAATAATATTTTGTTCAAGGTTTTTTTTTCCCTGATGTAGTCAGACCTGGCCATTAAGGAGGGTGGAAAACAATCCCTTCCCTCTCTCCTCGCAGGGGGAAACAGATTCAGGAAGCTTTTAACAGGAAGAGGTAGACAGTTGGAACAAAGAGAAGGCAAGTCTCGCCCAGTTTCTCCACTGTGCTTTCAAGTGCTTGCTTGTGAGTTTGGCCTCAGCAGGAAATGGCTAGAATGATGGGTCATGGGAGTGCCTGATCCTTTCTTCGTCGGTCCAGAGAGCTGCTCCAAGCCGACAGGAGGGCCACCGCCCTTCCACCATTGACCGGAGAGTCCTCTCCCCTGCTTGTTGCCCCTCCAGGGTGACTTTCGACCCCTTTACAGGGGTCCCCCAACAAAAGAAATCCAAATGACGTGAGGAACGATCTCCTCACATGTCTGGCCATGCCGCGATCCAGAAACGGAAGCCTGTTCTTTCATGTTTTGTCTCCAGATCCTTAATCATCTTAGTTGCTCTTCTTTGCACTTTTCCTAAAGACTCAACATCTTTTTTGTAATGTGGTGACCAAAATTGGCTGCAGTATTCTAGGTGTGGTCTTACTAGGGCTTTATAAAGCAGTATTAATACTTCACATGATTTTGATTCTATGCTTCTGTTTATACAACCCAGGATTGAATTAGCTTTTTGGCTGCTGCCACACACTGCTGAATCATGTTTAAGTGATCTTTCACTAGGACTCCCTCTCACTCCCTCTCTTATTGTTTTTGAGCCAGGTTTCGCCTATCAGTATTTGTACCTTTAATTTTTCCTGCCTAAGTGTAAAACCTTGCTTTTGTCCACATTAAATTTCATGTTGTTGGATAGGACCCACTATTCAAGTCTGTCAGGATCTTTTTGGATCCTGAGCTTGTCTTCTGGGGTATTAGCTACACCTGCCAGCTTAGTGTCATCTGCAAATTTGATGAGTTCCCCTTCTATTTCCTCATCTAAGTAATTTATGAAGATATTGATGAGTTCTGGACCTAAGATGGAACTTTGTGGTAGCCCACTGCTTACTTACTTCCATGTAGATATGGTACCATTAAGGACAACTCGTTGAGTATGGTTTGTCAGCCAGTTACAAATCCATCTGGTGATGATGCTGTCTACCCACATTTTCCTAACTTACCAAGAAGTAGGTCCCATAATTGCCACTAACAATCACTACAAAAAAGATCAATAAATCAGGCACAACTTACTTAATGACTGCATCACTAAGTAATGGAAAGTTTGGTCCCAAATATAATTAGGACTACTACACACACACACACACACACACACACACACACACACACACTAACAGGTAACATCAATGGGTAAATGTATCAACCAGAAGATATTATCACCAAAAATATAGCTGTGCTAATAAAATCAGAACAAAAATAGAATAATGAATGACTGAGTCACACTTGTGGAAACAAAAAGTGTATGCATAAAATGTTAATATAAAACTAGCTCCATTCTTTAACATATTATTTTAAACTATGGATATAAACCATCTATTGCTCCATCTTCTCAGTTTTAACACAATGTTATTCTGATGCAACAATATTTATATAATAGATACCTAATATTCTATGATATGATTCTTTAGAGTATTAACTGTAAATAAGAGAAAAGAAAAAAAGGATATCCTAGTAATATTAATTACAATTTCAAATGTTAATTCTTCAAATATTCTTCTGGGAAGGAGGGGGCTTAAGTATTTGAAGATTTGAAAGGTACCAGTGAGGCATACATACATACATACAGTGCATTCAGAAAGTATTCAGACCCCCGTCACTTTTGTCAATTTTGTTACGTTGCAGCCTGATTCTACAATTGTTAAAATTCATTTTGTTCTCATTAATCTACACTCAGTATCCCATAATGACAAACTAAAAACAGAATTTTAGAAATGTCTGTAAATTTGTTAAAAAAAATCACATTTTTCTCACATTGAGAAAAAAAGAATTTCAACAACTGTAGAATCAGGCTGCAGCATAACAAAATTGGCAATAGTGAAGGGGGTCTGAATACTTTCTGAATGCACTATATTTGTGTGTGTGTGTATGTGTGTGTATTTCTCTTTTTATTTCTTTGTATTTAGCCTTTGATGTTTTAAGAAAATATCCTTTAATAAAATGAGAAACAGAGAGAGAAAGAGAGAGAATAAACTATGAAACTCTCTCCACTCCATTTCTACAACTATGCAAAGCTCTACAGTTGATGCTATTTCCCTTATAAATTATAAAGATATACTAGTTTTTCTATTTAAAATTAAGACTTGGAAATCAAACCTTCATGCTGGACTTTCAGATCTCATTGAATGGTTGCAATCATTTAATTCAGTTTTTTCATACCAATATAGTGCATGATTCTGCATCCTAATGATACCTGAGGCAATCTTGTTTAAGAATCCTAGCTCACCATGGGAGATAGAAGTACAATAAACATAAATTATCTCTGAAGAAATCCAACGGTTGACTGTTTCTGTAGAAGTCTTCTCAGGAAAGTTAAAGTCATCATTAAAGAATTAGGTCTGCCTATTCAAGAAAGCATGAAAAATATTTGAAGAAGTATGCTGTTTCATTATGAGCAATACACATTTCATTCTCATTAAATAAATTCAGAGCTGAAGTGTTCATCACAGCAACAATAAGTTCCTGTTGGATCTTCAGTACAGGTAGTCCTAGAGAAACAACAGGCTACTTAATTCAAAGTTCAAAGGTACGACAGACACTCCAAAACTTTATTAATGTAAAGGTACCCCTCTCCAGTTGTGTCCAATTCTAGGGGGTGGTGTTTCTTAGCCGAAGAAACCAGCCTTGTCCAAAGACTGTGATTTTAAGGTACAGATATTAGAAAAGAGATCAGACTAGTTTAGACATTGTAAATGATTTGATCTGAGGCTTGTTGAATCTTTGTCTAGTTTATATTATGCAGATATGAACATTTTTGCATCTCAATTTAACTGAAGAATAAATTACACTTGTTGTATTGCAATTCTGTAAATACTTCCTACTGCAATACTTGCAATCCAAGTCTTCCGAAAAGGTAAATGGCAATGGCTTGCTAACAATATTTCTAACAAACAAAATAGAAGCTGGAGCAGTTGGTATCCAAGCTTACCTGCAATCCTAGTCAGCATTGATAGATAAGTTAAGTTTCATGATCCTATATACCTTATTCATATCTCTGTCCAATTAATGAGGAGCTATTGATCAGCAGTGTTTGAGTACAGTTTTTGGACCAGCTATGCATAAATTTAACTATCATGCCATATGGCCTACATTTAAGTAGGTTGCTAATCAGAATGACATGAAGTATTTTCTCAAGTGTCTACAATATTTCCATAATCTATTAACCAAGCTCTTCAATCAAAAAAATGTGAACCAGGAAGCTTGTCTTAGCAATCCTTGCTGACTTTTGGTAATATCACATTGTTTTAAATATGCTTACAGTTTAATTACTTTATGATCTGCTGTGAAAACTTTCCCACAGCAGAAATTGATGCCAGACTGCTGGTTTGTAATTCCTTCCAGTGTTTCTTTTGCTGGTTGAAGCAAATATTCTTCTGGAGAAGACAGAATCAACATAAGAGATAAAATTCTACCTTTTCTTTGATACCTGCTTTTGACATCTCCATTAAGCATCTAGTTGAATAATTCTGTTCTCTTCCTGTTCTAAACAAATATTGAGCCTTTTATTGCTACTGCTGTTGTTACTGTTGTTGCTGCTCTAAACATTTCATCAGACTCAGCTTTCTTTTCTTTTTTTTATTTGATCTTAAAAAAATATCTGTAGTTTACTTTAGATACCAAACAGGTAATCATGGGAGTTTTCACATGTTCTGAACAAATTAGGCAAAGATTTGCCTGGTACACCAAGTTGCGCCCCTTTCTGGACCGAGATGCCCTACGTACAGTCACCCACGCACTCGTTACCTCCCGTATAGACTACTGCAATGCTCTCTACATGGGGCTGCCCTTGAAGACCACCCGGAGGCTTCAACTGGTGCAGAGTGCAGCTGCACGGGTAGTGATGGGAGCACCCCGATACTCCCATATTACACCCCTCCTGCGTGAGCTGCATTGGCTACCGGTTGCCCTCCAGGTGAGATTTAAGGTGCTGGTACTTACCTTTAAAGCCCTACATGGCTTAGGCCCGGGATACTTGCAGGACCATCTGCTGCCAGGAACGAATTCCCATTGCCAAGTACGCTCACACAGAGAAGGCCTCCTCAGGGTACCGTCGGCTAGACAATGTCGGCTTACGACCCCCAGGGGAAGAGCCTTCTCTGTGGGAGCGCCAGCCCTGTGGAACCAGCTCCCCCCTGACCTTTGGATGGCCCCAGATCTCCAGTCCTTTCGCCGCGGCCTCAAAACACTCCTTTTCCACCTGGCTGACCTGGACTGACAGGGATTTTAATTATGTTTACAATTTTAACTCTAATCTTTAATTTATTTCAATTTTTAATTTTAATTTACTGTACAGAGACCTTTAATTTTGTTGTTGTTAGCTGCCCTGAGTACTTCGGGAGATAGGGCAGGATATAAGTCCCATTAATAAAAATAAAAAGTAAAAAAAAATGGGGTACTAAAACTCCTTTCTGCAATCCAGCACGTATCGATGCACTACCTTTACGCACATTTTTCAATATAGTTAAATAAAAAATGTAGAAAATAAAATAAATTAATAATATTATTAATAATAAGAGAGGAGCAGAATAGAAGAGAAAGAACTGGAGAAGATAACAAAATTCAAAGAACTCCAGATAGAAATAGAATGACTGTGACAAAAAAGAAGCAAAGGTAATACCAATAGTAACAGGTGCCTTGGGTGCAATCCCCACTTGAATAGGATTGGCATTGACAAAATCACCATAGGATAGGTGAACTGTAAAAGGCAACTATGCTTGAACAGCTTACATCCTGTGACAATACCTTTAAGATCATCAAACATTCACATCTGCCCATCCCAGGTCTTCGGAAGGATTCAATAGAAAGACAAAAATTCTAAATCCAGTCTGAACATCTGGATAACTAGGCAATGAACCATAAGGTGTGCTTTGAGGCTAAAACCTAAACAACTTATCACAACTGGAGTGTGCATATGATAAATTCAAAGAGGTTTTTTTTACACAAAATTATATATTTTCATATATAAGCAAACAGATTCTGCTTGCATTTCAGCTCAAATTCATATTAATATTCTGAATTATAAACACAGTGTATTACAATATTTTTAACATAGCAGAATTTATATCATGTGGGCAGTCAAAGGAGGGAGTCTCCTTTTCTTAAAATACATTCTGCAGTATCTCAATCATGGCATCTGATAGTCATTTACCTAGCATTATCATCATTTGTATTGTTCAAAGATTGCATTTATATTTGCATCCAATCTTGTAAATGTAACCAGATGTTATTTTAAGAAGCCATGTTATAAATCTCTAGCAACTCAAGGATTTTGTAATAGAAATGTTGACAAGTTCTTAAGTAGAGCAGGGTACTGCTTCATATGGTACATGAGTGACACTGTTAATTGTATAAGTACCATCTGCTCTCTCTCTGAGCTGTAAAATTTGTATCAAATTAATTATATTATCTCTAATCGTCAAATACATCAGATGATTTTGCTACCAGAAGATGAAATAATAAATTCATAGCACCCTTCTGGTCTTGCTTACATTTATCTTTCACTACATTTAATAATCTACTGTATATATTTACTGCACAGTCTCATTTCATATTACCTTGTATAAATTCAAGGTAAATGTTAACAAGAATTGCAGATAATAGCTACAGAGTTCATGATTGTTTCCTGTTTTTTATTTAAGGTACTGCTTCAGTTATTCCTAAAACTGACATTTTCTTTATTTGGTTTATAACCAAAGATATAGGAACTTTCTATATCTTTCCTGGGAATTTTCCATTGCCATTTAAATATTTTGCTAGCATGAGATTAATTTCTTCAGTGTTCCAGGAAGAATGACAGGGGTGGATTGTTCATTCAGGTAGCTTTTGGGGAAGAAACTTCAGAGACTTTCTATTTCTATTTTTACAGTATTCAGAGCTATAATGGAACATGGAAATATGCAGTGCTTTTTTTGTAAGAGAAAAAGGTGCCGGAACTCACACATGTCATACAACCCGCCTTGCCTACCCTACAAGGTTCCATCAAAAAAAGGTGCCGGAACTCCGTTCTGAGCATTCTGTGAGGAAAAAAGCCCTGGAAATATGCTAGAATACATAAGGTATAAACTGCATATAGTTAAAATTACATATGCAGAGAAAAATCATCAAACCACAAATTTATGTTGATTGTACACTAGTTTGACAGTAGTTTGGAAAAAACATCAACTTTCTTTTGTTCTTTGTCTGCAATTCTTTACTTTTTTTTTCTTTTCTTGAAAGGGTAACAGTTGACCCATTTAGGTTGCAATGTCATAGTCAGTCATTGGGAATAAGTACACACAGCTATAATTTATATCTGGAACAGGATGTGTCAATGGTGTTTGAATAGCACCAACACTATTCATATAGTGTTATATTTCAAAATGCGGGGAGGGGGGAACCTCTGGATCCTGGCTTCCTCTTCAAATATTTTATTAGTTTATAAAAATACAAAGTGCAAAAAATACAAAGAAAAAGGAAGATAATGGGGAAATAAGGAAAGAAAAGGAAGAGAAAAAAAATATAGTAGTATAAATTAGTAACATAAAACTTCATTTTTTACTTTTATATAATAACATATACTAGCCAGTTCTATAGCAATAAATCTATCTAATCAGCAAAACCCAAAATCAAAGTTTCATTTTTTCCCCACCTCAAGCACAAAGTCCAAAAGCGATTTCCAAGTAGAAACAAAATTAATTTTGCTCTTTTCTTTAATCAATTTAGCTATCTCTACTAACTCCATCAACTTTTGCAGCGATTCATCCATTGTGGGAATCAAAGTCTCCTTTCATTGTTGTGCATAGAGTATTCTTGCTGCTGTCAGTATATATAACATCAAAGTTCCAATTTTAAAAAAAAATGTTATTTATCCATTAAGCCTAAGAGAAAAAGTCTCTGCTTTTATATCTTCAAGAAACTTCTGTATTAAGATGCTGCATAAATTTTGGAGGTGATCCTGGCTCCCTTGAAATACTGGTTTTTGTATTAAGCAATTTAGGCAAATCTGGAAAATATGTTCCAGAATGTTTTCCTAATATTCCCCCTCTCTCCACATAGGAGAAAGTGAGGGAACACAGACCAGTTAACTATGTTATGTATTCCATCCTAACCCAAAGGACCTGAAAGGACTTTCTAACCTCCAGAATTAATTTCCAGTCCTCCTGCAGACCAGGTGACAGGTTGTCATGATAGTTATGTTTGGAAATTGTTCTTCGTGAAGTTAAAGCAAGAAAGGAGCTTTATAGCACCTTAAGTACGCTTTAGAAACACAGTGGATGATAGAATGTCAGAAAGTGTTAAATATTTTCAACAGTCTGATAATTTGTAAAGTATGGCATTTCCTGTGAGGATTCTGAATTTGTTCCAGAGACTCTGGACATCTGTGATCTCAGAATGATTGCTGCATCTTTTCCTTGAAATGCTGATGACGTCAGGATCTGATAACCTGTGAATGATCCATTTTTTGCTGATGCATTTCCTTGAAGATGAAGAATGCAGCTAGGAATTTTTCATTTCCAAGGAATCCAGAGCAATCCAAGATGGATGACCTATATCATCCATCCAGTTTCTTTCTGAGAAAATGTAGAAATCCATTCTTTCTACAATGGGCTTGACATTTGGGGAGTGGAGAAGATTATAGTGAAGATAGTGTGATTAAAATGCCTCCTATTAATCATTATATTTGTTTAAGGTTCACAAGATTTGTCCTAATGAGGTGTTTCAGAGAACAGAGTAGACATCGTTCACTTTATTGAGGCATAGAAACAGCATCCTTCTTTTTGTCAAAAGTTTTGCACTGCATAAAATGTTCCTTCCAGAACTTCTCTTAGAAAATAATGGATTGCTCCAGATACCCATTTTCTCTGCTGAAGTGAAGTAGCTACTCTACTCTTCAGAAGGAGAGGCCCACATAGCTTTGCAAAAACTGCTTCAAAGCCATGCTTTCCTTTGATAAAGTTTTTTGTGAATCTTACTTTGAAGATTGACACCATCTCTCGGTTGGAAATATGCCCTTCAGTTTCTTCAGTTTGCTTCTTTTCCTTCTAGTATAAAGACTTCAGCAAGAATGGATTCTGATTTTTCACATTACATGCTGGTGAGAAACCTGCATCCTGTTCTTATATTTGCTAAAGCAAGTCTGTAATTTTGACCTCATACATTTATTCTGCTATTGCTACATATATTAGTTTATTAAGGAACTTTGGGATAATGCTGTTGCTGCAGCTGGGACTCAGAAATAAATATGTTAAAAAACTGATTTCCTAAAAGTTTAAAATCTCTTACATACATACACACACACAAACACATTCTTCCAAGTATTTTCCTAGCAGAGTCTGCTTTTTCAAATTGAGTGATGATACATTGAGAGAGAGAGACATTGACCCAAAGTCATCCAGCTGGCTTTCATGCTTAAGTAGGTGGGACTAGAAACTGATGCTAGACCAAATTGTCTGTTTCTCTCTCTGTCCCAATACACACACACACACACACACACACACACACACACACAAACACAAACACGGTTGTTGTTGTGGAGAAAATAGGAGGAAGGTGTGTTGGATATATTGGTCGCCTGGAGTTATTTGTAAAAACAAAGGTGGGATATAAAATTACACACACAAACAAACACACATATGTGTGTGCGTCTGTGTGTGTGTGTGTGTGTGTGTGTTCCCCAGGTAACCAACAAAATTAATTCCAATTGTTCTCTATTTATTATTGTTTTTATATAGCAATATAATATTATTATTCAGGTGTTTACATTAATAATATACTAATTTAAATATTAAATTTATTATTCTGCTTCAGGAAGCAATCAACAGTAGATGGAATAAGTATGGAGATCCCCGTTCATAGGTAATGAAAACTATTACATAAAAAGTTGAAGCTAATAGTTGTTGTTCCTGATGTTCCAGACTTTAGAAATCAGCCCAAAAATAGAGAGAAAATACTTGAGAGCTGGTCTAATAACCAATGAGATTTTATTTGGAATCTTTTCTTTATGCCACCTTATCTATATTTTTAATACAGCTTGTGCATCCACAGATATTGCCCCTGATTTTTTTTCAGCTATAACTTCATGTCCATCATGATTTATTTCCCTGGGTGTTCTACAAAGGGGATGTCTTATTTAAAAGTTGAAAGTGGTGTGTCCTAAATATCAAGCTAATATGAACCACAAGGGTCATCAAGGCCAACCCTTTGAACTGTGCAGGAAATCTTATTGTCAGAATATTTTTCATTACATTTACATAAAATTTAGATAGGTATGATTTATAACCATTCTTTCCAGTTCTACTTTCTGCGGCTATGGAAAATCATTTCAGATCCCTGCAGGGCCTCAGTGGTTATTTATCTCTAACTCATTGTGGAGCTGTTAATGGTGATTTTATAATTGCAGTTAACCAGTCAGTACATCATGAATTCTGCTCTTCAAAGATAGTTTACTGAGTTCCCCTGAGATCTTAAGCCAGAATCCTAAGGTGCAAATCATCAGGCTCTGTGGACTTGATGGAAGGAATTCAAATTAGCTATAAGTTCCTTTACAAGTTTACAACTTCTTTATTGCACCATATTTCCCAATTTATGTTATTCAGATCATCATTTCTTTTGCTGAAACAAAACAGAAGTGGGGTTTGTCTGCTTTATTTTGTTCCCTTTTTCTTTTTCCTATAGGCATATTTGAAGAAACCTTTCCTGATGGATTTTTTCTGCCTTGCTACTGTTAACTGATTTCTACCTTTGTCTTTCTGCTCTCATTCCTATATTTCCGAACTAAATTTTGTAGACTTCCCTAGATATTATCTCTGCCTTCCATTTCCACCATTCTTTAGTCTCAGCTCCTTCATGATCTGCCTGTTGAAGCAGCTGTTGTTACCTGTCTCCTAATTTTTTTACCTCTTTGACTCCCCTATCCTGAATCTCATTTTCAAGAAATTTCAGATGGTTACAAAATGTTTGTCTTTTAAAATTTGTTTCTATGGCATTCCTTATTATTTTAGTGTATTAAAAATCATTTTTTTAAAAACAAAATCCATTGTTTTTATTGAACTCATGTTAAAAGAAGAACCTAGCAATGCACTCCAAGTATTCATCATTTTAATATTTTAAATCATCCCCTCCTTGCTAAGGAGGAACTAGTGTCCACCTCAACTTTTTGAAAGAGTAAGTGATTATCAGCAGAAATCTTTATCTGACATCCTTTGTGTTGGAAGAAAAGTCTTCATCATGGTTCCATCCAAGCTGGGATAAACAACATGGCAACTGCTTTAAGAAGAAGGTTACAGTTTATTGCAGAGGAAAGCTGGACAGAAAGATGGATCCAGCAGAAAAAGGACTGAGCACATGTGGGGAGTGGGTTTTATACCCCTTCCCAGACTCTTTTGTTTGGAGTTATTTCCTGTTTCAGGCTTTGTATTTCCTGTTTCACATATTCTGACCTGAGTCTGGGTGTGCCTTTCTGGTATTCTTGATGGTTGTGGGTCAATCCTATTATGTCCAAAGGTCATGTCCTGCTCTCCTGGGGCTGGAGTATGTAGATGTTAGGCCTTTGTCTTCCTAAACTTCTAGCTTCAACCTTCTTGATGGCTTACATTTGCATGTCTATACTGTAGAACTAGTTTTCTGCTTGGGGGAAGGAGAGCTGAGACTATTAAGAAAACTGGGCATGCTTTCCTGGTTCTACAATATCTTTTTTAGGAAATATATTTTCCTGCCCTTTTAATATTTCCTTTTCTGGGGAGCTGACTACCCTCATTTGTTTTACAGAATTCATTTTCTAACAGATGACTGGGTGGTTGAAATTTCATATCATAGCCACTTCACCTTTTTCTAAGATTTTATTCATCACGTTTTCTTTTCCTTCTTTATCTTCATTTTTGGTTCTATTTTAATTAAAGTTGGGGTGTTGTTTATTAGTCTTTTTTAATATTTCATTATTTCCTTCATTTTTCTGTGTGTATCTGTCAAGTCCCTTTGGAAGGCTGCCATAAGAAAGGGGAGGGGGAACATGAATGGGTGTGGCTTGAAGAAGTTTCAGTATTGCTAGCATTTGTTTCTACTTTCGCTTTGATGTATTCAGATGGGAATTAGGGAAGGGGGGAATTAGGGAAGAGGAAATGCCCTCGAGGCCATTTGTGTTCACTCCTGCTGACTGGCACCTGGGAAAAAGGTTGCTTATCACCTTTTCAACGCAAATTTCTCATATCATCTTCGCACCAATGGATTGGCTCCTGATGGACTGGGGCACTGGAGTAGAGCTGATGAAATGGGGTTTTTAGCTTAATGCCTTTGTGCGGGAACCTCAGATTCCATCTTTTTATTTTTCAGTCACTTTGTCTCAGTAAAAGATCCTCTTTGAAACAATGCTTGTTTCCTGAGTTGTGCTTTCCTGGGGGAATAGCTGAGGCAGGTCCTTAGAGTATGTTTCTACTCTTTTTTTTTGTAATCTTGCTATAAAAATACAGTTGAAAGGGAAAAAAATCCTCATCTATCTTTTCCAGTTAGTTTGATGGTTTGTAGCAGATTCCTTGAATAATATTTCTTCTGCAAATTTGTCATTTTAGCTTCACACAGAAATTTTCAATATTCTTGGAACTATAGGACCTCTATATAGGGATCTTCCTCCATGGAATACAGTGCTATTATTTTAACATACCAACTGGAATTTAATACTGTCTCTGATTCTGAGGTTAGAGAATTATAGTCTAGGATATGGTCAGTAAAGCCAATGAGTCTAACTTTCCATTCAGTTCAAGAATCAGGTAATACTTCTCTGACAAGTAAAACTTTTCTCTTCAGATGCTTTTTGAACATATCCAAAGAGAGTCCATCAAATCACTAGATAATTGGTTCCACTGTTAAAGTGCTCTTAAGGAGCAGTTAGGGTGTTTTTGTTGTTTTTTAACATTGAGTCAGACTGTACCTTTTTATAACTTCAAACCATTAGTTTATGTGTTACACCTTGAAAAAATAGAACATAAACCATGGGCATTCTCCCTTACTCTCCTTATTTTCCTATCACTGATTACCTTTTGTTGCCCTATTTCAATGTCTCCATCCCCATAAAGTACATTACTCAGAATTAGACAGAGCAATCAGAGAGGTACTGACCAGTTCTTTGACTTTTCCCAAGTACATATCTTTTATCTTGGTATAAGTCATTAAAAAATTGAAAAGTACTAGAACAAGAATTAATCATGAGCCACTCCCCTTAATACCCTTAATATCTACCATCAGACTGTTGAGAAACCTATATTAGGTATGCTGAGAAAACATTCTGTTTTCATGTTTATCAAGGGGTTGTTAAATAGTCACACTACTAAATCTCCCACAAGCAGATTTTCTGTATCTATTAATCAAACAAGAAAAAAATCTTTAGACTGAATGGTTCATTTTAATATCATATGTCATGGCAAAGCCATTCGGTATTTTCATTTTTCAAGTCATTAAAATTAAGCTTTTGAACTTTTCAAATTTCAAGAAGTGCTTTAAATTAAAACAGTAATTTTACTGTTTTTTAAGATCTGTTTGGGGAATAGAATTAACAGTGTTATAGGGAGTAACTGCACTGCTCATACTTTAACTGAAATTACAGTTAAATCTGTATTATTAGAATTCAGTGTAAGGAGGAGGAAGCAGCTCATTAGCTATCATATGAACATATTTTGTTTTGTTTTTCATTTATTAGTAGTATTTCTTTGGTGCTCTACCCCAGGGCTTTTCAACCGGTGGTACGTGTACCACTGGTGGTATGCGAGCACTGGGGTGGTGGTACGCGGCATCGCCTTCCTCCCCCTCCCCCCTCCCCCCTCTGCTCCTCAACCCCCACACACACTCCGCTCCTTTCCAGCTCACTTGGTTGCAGAAAAAATGCTGCTTGGTGACGGCCTGCAGGAACCCTAGACCACGCAAAGAGCACAGGTATAGAGCGAGGCCCCACCCTTCCCAGGGCTGGCTGTACAAAGTCGCCAGCTGATCGGTGCGTACAGCCGGCCCAGACCTCTGCTGATGGGCTCCAGTCCACAGAGAGCTCCCAGCGGGTTGATGGCTTCCTGACAGCAGCCCCGGCTGGTGAGGAGGCTGGGAGGGAAGTGGCAGCCTGGCGCTGGGGCTGCCAGGGCTCAAGCACAGGAATCAGCACTGCTTTGCAGCTGATCGGTGCTTCTTTGGGGCTGCCAGGGCTGGAGCTCGGTGCTGATCCTGGTGCTTCTGCTGAGCCCCAAATAAGCCCAAATCACCTGGATAGCAGCACTGATCCCGGCGCATCTGCTGAGCCCTGAAGAATCACTTATCACCTGGAAAGGAGCATTGATCCCTGCTCACACACACACAAACACGTGCGAGCAGTTACAGCTGAAGGTGTTTTAGCCTTCAACTTCGGCTCCCAGTGCTTGCCCTCGGCCGCTCCCCTCCCCTCCGCGCCTCCAAACTGATCCCCAGGGCAGCATGTCTGACTGAGGAATTCTGGGAGTTGAAGTCCAGAAGTGGCTTGTAATTGGGTGATGGCGTTAAACTCTTGTGCTGAGCGGAAGCGTGTGCTGCCGTGGCCGATAGGCTGCGGAGGCCACCGCAGAGGGGAGGGTTATTTTGCAATGGGGGCAGGTGAGAGAGAGAGAGACAGGAGGGGCGGTTATGGCGGGAGAGATGAAAACGAGTGGCCTCATCATGGCTGCCACCTCCCATTATGAGTTGTGGTTGTTTTGATCCTGGCACGCAGCTCCAGTAAGTGGGCAGTTGAGCACGAGATAGTTTGGGGCATCCCCAGCTGCCCCTTTTCCTCTTGAGCCTCTTTCCGGTAACGGAGGCCTTCCCTGCAAGCAAGTGAGCTGGGCAGGAGCCCAGACGACACCGACACTTGCGGCAGTGCAGACCCGAGGGCTGCTTCATTCCCGCTTGGCCTCTTGCAAAAGAGGGAGGGAAGGAAGGAAGGAAGGAAGAAAAGAAGAAAGGTAGCAACAATGGGAAGGAAGGAAGGAAGGGACTAAGAGGGAAGGAAGGAAAGGGAAGGGAGGCCGGGCAGATTGTGGGCACTGGCAGTGGCCCTGACACAGAGGGCAAACGCACACACAAGCGGGACAGATGTGCATGGCAGAGGCGCTGCTCAGGGCTGGAGGGTGATTGCACGCACAAGCGCCCTCCAGACCAGCACTGCTGCCTGTGCCTGCAATCTGCCTGGCCTCCTCTCCGGCCTGAGCAGCACCTCTGCTGTGTGTGGCTGTCCTGCTTGTGTGTGCGATCGCCCTCCTGCCACGAGCAGCGCCTCTGCCATGCATATTCCCAGCGGCCAGTCAGGAGGATTCCTGGCCAGAGAGAGTGGGCAGGGGAGACAGCCGGCACTGTGCCCAGCAAGAGGGACCTTGAGTTGGCTCGGCCGCCTCTCCAGCATCTCCCAAAGGCATCTCCAGAGTCTTTACTTCCAAAGTTGAAGAGTAGCTGCAGTGTATCCCAGAGTATCCCAAAGTTGAAGAGTAGCTGCAGCAGCCAGAGCAGCCTCTTAGCTGTAAGGATGCAATTGACTTTGGAACCGGGCAGGTGGACTGGCTTGAAAACCTGGAGCGGATCTCCCATTTGGTCTGCACAGGTAAAGCGGGACCAATTGGAGGAGAAGCTCCACCCAGAGGCAGAGTCTGTGATTTTTTACAGGCTGGGGTTTGGGCATGTTTCCTTCTAAAGTTGAAGAGCAGCTGCAGTCTATCCCAACTTGAAAGGCAGGTGGAGAACGCAGCAGCCCGAGCAGCTCCTTAGCTCTAAGGACGCATTTGACTCAGGAAATGGTCAGGCTGGCTGGAAAACCTGGAGCGGATCTCCCATTTGGTCTGTGCAGGGAAAGTGGGACCAATTGGAGGAGAAGCTGCAGCCAGAGGCAGAGTCCATGATTTATTACAGGCTGGGGTCTGGGCGGTGTAGCACTGGACAATGGGAGGGAGGGAGGGAGGGAAGAGACAAAGAAGGAGGAAAGAAAGGAAGGAAAGAAGGAAGGAAGGGACAATGGGAGAGAGGGAGGAAGGAGGGCACCCACCCCAGTCCCACCCCCCTCCACCAGAGACCCATGGATTCCCCCCCAAACATAGGCAACCTGCAATCTTAAATGATGACTCCCCACCACCCATTAACTTTGTTTGTCAAAAGTTGCAAAAAGTGATCACATGACCCTGTGATTGTTATAAGTATGAATCAGTTGCCAAGCATCCAAATGTAAATCACATGACCCTGGGGTTGCTGCAACAGTCATAAGTGGGAAATAGGATCATAAGTCACTTTCTTCAGTGCCGTCGTAACTTTGATCACTAAGCGAATTGTTGTAAGTCGAGGACTACCTGTACTTTATCATTTTTTTTCCTTTTTTTGGGGGGGGTCAAATTTTTGACACCTTGTTGGACGACTGGTGGTACTCAGACATTGCCTTATCCTAAAAGTGGGACAATGGGTGAAAAGGTTGAAAAGCCCTGCTCTATCCCATAGTGATTCCAGCAATAGCAATGAGCTAAAACAGGGCTTTTCAAACAGTGGTACGTGTACCACCTGTGGTACTTTGCCACATGGCAGGTGGTACGTGACTGCTAGCGAAGTGTAGCAGAGGAGGGGAATGACCCTAAGCGAGCCAAGCCTGAGGGAGAGGCAGCTGCAGCTGCAGGACTGACTGGGCTCAGCAGAAGCCCCAGGAGCCGGCAGGGCTCAGCTAATTGGCACTTCCAAAAGCAGCTCGTGGCTGGAGCTGAACTGAAGAAAAAGGGGGAAGGAGGAGATGACAGGCTGTAAAAGGAGGTGGTTTGCGTGGGAAAGGGGGAAAAAAGACAGGGAAAGATTTAATCCCTTTAAACAAATGTAATTAGTTTTACCTCTTTAATTGAGTCTTTCTATGGCTTTCATAAGGGATGCGGTGGCTCAGTGGGTTAGGACGCTGAGCTTGTCAATCAGAAGGTCGGCAGTTTGGAGAGACTTCCGGTGGCGGCGCGGCGCCGAAGATAGCCGTTTCGGGCTATCCGCTTCACAGCTGAGTTTTTCCGCCGAAAACAGCGCCGATCAGCTGTTTCGGTGGATTTGAAGCCCCCTCCTCGGGAGAAGAGGAGGGGGTGAGGCCCCAGGTAGGGGTTGAGTTCTCCGGGGCCGCCTGAGCTGAAAGCTTGGGTGGCTGAAGGATTGAACTCCCCCGTAGCCTGGGTTGCTCCCAGCTGCTTAGCGTCTCTGCTCCGGGATTTTTGGAGCAGAGCCAGGCGTTTGCGACCACCCCTGCCAGAAGGAAAGACTTTGGAGTAAAAAGAAGCAGGCAGAGCGGTACAGGAGGTCAAGGTGAAGAGGATTTTGATTCTTACTCCCTAGCTTAATGGACTTTTTAGACTTAAAGTGAAAGTGCGCAACAAGTGAAAGTGAGGAAAGATGGGGGCTAAACCTTCCTCTAAAATTTTTCGGAGTGTGGGAAATTCCCCGGTACAACAGACATCGTTGCAAGCTTTGCTTCCTCCTACACCTCCTGTGGCATTGACGCTGAAGGACTTACAAGATGCCTTTTGAAAGCAATCCCAGGTAATATCAGAAATGCTGGGTGATAAGATGGCAAAGTTGGAGGAGAAACTGGAGAAACTGGAGGAGAGGATGGAAGAGAAGTTTAACGTAATGGAGGAGAGGATGGAAGAGAAGTTTAGTGCAATGAGGGTAGACATCTTGTCTACAGTGGAAAGCGTGGCTGAATGTGTACAATGTTTGGACGAAAAAGTGGAGGATCTTAGTCAAAAGAACACTATATTAGAAGTAAAGGTATTGGAGAATGAAAATTTAAGGGAAAAAATGGACGGAGAATTGAGCCTTGTTCAGTATCATCAAATGCAGTATGCTATTAGAATTAGGGGCTTAAAAGAGAATCCTAAAGAAGACCTAAAGCAGCTGATCTCTGAGGCTTTGGAAGCAGTATTGGGCCAGCCAGCGTCTGAAATAGAGGGATGCATGGATAAAGTTTTTCATGTGAATTCATGGATTGCAAGGCAAAGGAAGTTACCTAGAGATGTGGTGGTTTATTTTACAAAGAGAGCAACTAGAGATGAAGTTATTCAAGCTGCTTATGATACTAAGGTTGTGATTGCTGAGCAAGAAGTTCTGGTTTTAAAAGAAATTCCTCCAAAGATTTTAAGGAGAAGGAAGAATTTTGCATTTCTCGTGCAGGAACTTAAGCAACGTGATATTAAGTTTAGATGGGAGATTCCAGTCGGATTGGTGGTGATGCATGAAGGTAAAAGATATCGTCTGGTTACTGTGACTCAGGCGCGTGATTTCTACAATAATGTTTTAAAAGCAACTCCTCTATCACTTCTGGAAGCTGCAAAGGGATCTGGAGAGGGAAAACCTCAAGAGGCTGAAGGTGGACAGACAGAGGAGAATGGTGCTGGAGGGGATCAAATTATAGCTTCGGCTGCTGCTGGAGAGCAGAGGGTGACGCGTGCCGCTTCAAAACGAGCAAGACAAATACAAGAGCAAGACCAGCAGAAGCAGTGAAGCAGTGGGAGGAGCACGGCCCAAAGAAGATAGAGGGGCTATTAAAGATGTGCTCCAAAAGCTTCGGGGTGCCGCGCATGGTGACTAAATTTCTAACTTGGAATGTTAATGGATTAAATTCACCACAGAAGAGAAAGAAAGTTTTTCAATATTTAAAACAATTTAAGACTGATGTTATATGTTTGCAAGAAACGCACATTAGGGTTATGGATCAAAAGTATTTATCGAACTTAAGGTTGGGCACGCAATTTGTGGCTTCTGCGATGAATAAGAAAAATGGAGTGGTTGTCTACGTTAAAAGTTCTCTAACAGCGGAATTAATTGAAGCAGATAAGCATGGAAGATATGTTATGATAGATTTGTTGTTAGAAGGCAAAAAACGCTTTTAGTTGGACTGTATGCTCCTAATCAACAACAAGCTGATTTTTTTAGTTTACTTCATACAAAGATTACTCAATTGGATTACAAATCGTTTATTCTTATGGGGGACTGGAATGATGTTTTGGATGTACAGATGGATAAGGCTGGTTCTTTTAAGCGTGCTCCGAGTCATGCCAGATTGCCTAAATCTTTTTTTGAAATGAAGGACGATTTGGAACTGCGAGATATTTGGCGTGACACACATCTGCATGAAAAGGATTATACTTTTTTTTCTGACGGACATCAATCTTTTTCTAGGATTGATTTTTTTTTGTTGACTAATGATTTTTTTTCTAGGATTAAGAAGGTAAAGATCTGTGCAAGAACTATTTCGGATCATAGTCCAGTTTGGTTAGAGATCAATAAAGACAATAGGGATAGGCGCTCGTGGCGCGTAAATGAGAATTTGTTTAGAAATCAGAGGAATGTGGAAGAATGTAAACAGCGGATGAAGGATTTTTTTTGAAATTAATATGAATAAGGATACTTCTATGGACATGGTTTGGGATGCTAGCAAGGCCTATATGAGAGGGGTGTTGATATATATGAATAATAAACATAGACGTACTTTGGAAGCCAGACAGAAAGAACTGGAGAATGAAATTAGGGAAAAAGAAAAGGCCTTGATTTTGAACCCATCGGATGTGAAGACTAAGGAGGTTATTAAGCTATTAAGAGGACAATTTGATAAATTAATGGCTGATCAAGTGGCAACCAACTTGCGGTTTGCTAGGCATAATACTTTCTGCAATGCTAACAAGCCAGGTAGATGGCTAGCTTATAGACTAAGGAAAAAGCAAAGGGCTTCCAATATAGATAAAGTTGAACATAAGGGAAAGGTTGTGTTTCAACAGGATCTTATTAAGGAAGCCTTTCTGGATTTTTACTCTAAATTATATGCTAAGGAGAAGATTAATGAAAAGGACATTGATGTATATTTGGAGAATGCTAGCATCCCGGTTCTTACGCAAATACAAAAAGAGGAGATTAACCAACTGATAACAGAAGAAGAAATTTTTATAGCAATTAAGGAATTGAAGTTGGACAAAGCGCCAGGTACGGATGGTTTGACTGCGGTTTACTACAAAAATTTACAAATTTTTGTAAATTTGTTGATAAAGCCGTTAAAGGAACTGTTCCAGATAATTCAAAGAGGGGGAAAGGTGCCTCCGTCTTGGAGAACTGCTTTTATCTCTTTGATTCCGAAGGAAGATCAAGATGCTACTCAAGTAAAAAATTACAGACCGATATCACTTTTAAATACAGATTATAAGATATTTGCCAAGGTGTTGGCTAACAGATTGATGAGGGTTCTGCAACAGGTGATTCATGGGGATCAAACTGGGTTTATTAGTGGTAGGCAAATGAAAAATAATGTGAGGCATATAGTTGATGTGTTAGAGTTTTTGGAAAGGAACAACCAGATCTCTGCGGCGCTAATCTTTTTAGATGCTGAAAAAGCTTTTGATCAATTGAATTGGCAATTTTTGATGAAAGTTTTAGATAAAATGAATTTTGGGGATAAATTTTTGCAACCAATTAGGGCATTATATCAAAAACAAACTGCCCGAATAATAGTTAACAATAGTTTGACTGAAGCATGTAATATTGAGAAGGGCACAAGGCAAGGGTGTCCGTTATCGCCTTTGTTATTTGTGTTAACATTGGAGATATTATTGGTAAAAATACGGAATTCGGAAAGAATTAAGGGTATACAAATTAGAGATCAGGATTATAGGTTGAGAGCGTTCGCAGATGATCTGGTTGTTACGGTGACCCAGCCGGAGAACTCTGTTGTGGACCTGATGGAGATAATAATGCAATATGGGAAGGTTTCTGGATTTAAAGTTAATGCACAAAAAACTAAAATTCTGGCCAAAAATATGACAGTATCGCAAAAGGCTCTTTTAGAAGGATTAACTGGATTTGAGATTGCTAAAAGGGTCAAGTATTTGGGGGAGTTTTTGTCACCCTCTAATACAAAGTTATATAAAAATAACTATGAAAAATTATGGGGAAAAATTCAAAAAGAAATGGAGAGTTGGGAAAAATTGCAATTGTCTTTGTTGGGAAGAATCGCAGCAGTGAAAATGAATGTCCTGCCTAAATTTTTATTCTTATTTCAAATGATACCGGTTCTTAAGAAAGATTCTAATCTGGAAGAATGGCAGCGGGGTATCAATAAATTTGTCTCGGCAGGGAAAAGGCCACGAGTTAAACTTAAGATTATGCAGGATACTCGTGAAAGAGGTGGTCTTAAAATGCCCAATCTTAAATTATATTATGAAGCTGCTGCGTTAGCAGGAATAAGTGATTGGATTAATTTGACACAAGAGAGATTATTAAATCTTGAGGGCCACGACTTGTTATTTGGCTGGCATGCATATTTGTTGTATGATAAGAAGGTAGATAATGTGTTTAAAGTGCATATTTTAAGACAGGCATTGTTGAGAGTTTGGAAGAAGTATAGACATAAGTTAGACTGTAAGATGCCATTGTGGGCAATTCCAAAACAGGCAATAGAAAACATAAATGTTGGTTTCAAATATGATGTGACTACGTATAAGGAGATTTTAAGTCTGGAAAGAAATGTCTGGTGTTTGAAGCCGTATAACCTCTTGCGAGATGAGAAGATTGTTCAAACTTGGTTTCAATATACTCAGTTACGGGCCAGGTGGAAAGAAGATCAGAAAACTGGTTTTACAATGACTGATGACAATTTGATAAAGCAAATTAGAAATCAGGGTCCAGCACATATCAAACGGATATATCTTGCATTGATTGAAATTGACTCAGAAACAGAACTTGTTAAAGATTGTATGATAAAATGGGCCCAGAATATTCAAGAAGTTATTACAATGGACACGTGGGAAAAGATCTGGGTGAGGAACGTAAAATTTACACAAGCTCAAAATTTAAGAGAGAACTTTTATAAAATGTTTTATAGATGGCATTTAGATCCTAAAAAGCTTGCAAGTATGTATCCGAATTATCAGCCAAAATGCTGGACGTGTGGTGGTGAAGATGCAACATATTTTCATATTTGGTGGACTTGTAAAAAGGTCAAGGCTTTTTGGATAAAAATTTGGTGGAATATGCAGAAGATCTTCAAGCGAAGGATAAAGTTTTCTCCGCAACTTTTTTTGTTGGGTATAATTACAGATGCTACGGTTGTGGACACTAAATTGATGTTGAATCTAATTACAGTAGCAAGACTTTTAATAGGTCAATATTGGAAGAAGGAGGAACTGCCGACCATAGAAGAATGGACTTTAAAGGTTTCTGACCTGGCAGAGATGGCAAAGAACTCGGCTTATTTGAAAGATCATTCGCAAGAACGATATATTATGGAGTGGAAAAAATGGATTGAATATATCCAGAACAAATATAGGACTAAAAAGTTTCATTTAGCATTTGAATAAGTCTTCCTTTCTATTTTCTTTTTTCTTTTCTTTTCTTTTCTATATGAAATGTTAGTATTGTTTGTAGTTGTCTTATTTGAGCTAGAGAGTGATAGATTTAAGAATTTATTGTTGGTAGCATATGGATGCTTATGATTGTTCTTTGTTTTTATACCCTGTACTTAGCTCTGGGAAGTCGGGGGGGAGGGGGGAAGGGGGGTAGGGGTAGGGAGGGATAGGTAGGGGAGGGGGAGGGGGGATTGTTAAAGATAAAATGTATTTTAAAACTTTTCAATAAAAAAAAAGAAGGTCGGCAGTTTGGCGGGTCGAATCCCGAGTGCTGTGTAGCAGAGTGAGCGCCTGTTACTCGTCCCAGCTTCTGCCAACCTAGCAGTTCGAAAGCACGTAAAAATGCATGTAGAAAAATAGGGACCACTACGGTGGGAAGGTAACAGCGTTCCGTGCGTCTTTGGCGTCTAGTCATGCCGGCCACATGACCATGGAGACGTCCTCGGACAAGCGCTGGCTCTTCGGCTTTGAAACGGAGATGAGCACCGGCCCCTAGAGTTGGAAACGACTAGCACGCATGTGCGGGGGAACCTTTACCTTTACCTTATGGCTTTCAGAAAGTTTAAAGCTAAAGCTTTTCGCAATTGCCGAAGCCTTTCAGTTGCAACATTGTGACACGTGACACACCTGAGGCACCTTAAGAAGAAGAAAAAATGGTCTTTGTGTTTCTTGCTTTGCACTTGATTCCTGTGTCTTTAAGGGTACAGGGAAGGAATTGGGGGGTGCATTCTGACTACACTGTGGGAAGAGCTCAGAAGGGATAGAGGAAGAAGGGCCGATTAGCTAGCTCAGGAGTCTTCAAACTTAGCAACTTCAACTCCCAGAAGACCTGTGGACTTCAACTCCCAGAATTCCTCAACCAGCCATGAGAGCTGAGGAATTCTGGGAGTTGAGGTCCACAGGTCTTAAAAGTGCCAAGTTCG
The DNA here is from genome assembly GCF_947247035.1 of Vipera ursinii. NCBI lineage: Eukaryota > Metazoa > Chordata > Lepidosauria > Squamata > Viperidae > Vipera > Vipera ursinii. Next base: position 63,858,111 of record NC_139514.1, read on the forward strand.
AAGACCCCTGAGCTAGCTGGTAGTGGTGCATATTAATAAACATGGATAAATCCATCGTTCATTTGTCAGTGCAAAGGGAAAGTGATTCAGCAAAGGAACAGCCACCAAAGAAATTAAAACTGGTACTTTTTTTCTTTTTTTCTACAGTTTGTAATAGTTTATTAGATTATAAAATAAAATACAAAAATACAAAAGCAAATAGTAGGACACAGTGGGGAGGAAAAAGGGGGGGAAAGTGAGGGGGAGAAGGGAAAAAGAACAGAGTTCCTCTGTTGCTGTAGAAGGAAGCATTAACACTGAACCTCAACTTTTTACTTTTCTATAATATTATAAGCTAGCCATTTCTCTAACAACAAATGAATCTAATCAGTAAAACCCAAAATTCCCCTCCCTTTTTTTTTAGTCATCAAGTTTTTGACACCCTCTAAGAACTGGTGGTACTCAAATATTGTCATGTCCTAAAAGTGGTACAATCTGTGAAAAGGTTGAAAAGCCCTGAGCTAAAACGCTCAAAAATATATTCATTAAAACTTCTGTTAGAAATTGTTTAGTAAAGACAGTATTTCTGGATTAACTTATTATGGTATTGTTACATTATTTTATGATATGGGAACAGTGTGGTGTTGAATGGCTGTTTTTAAAATGATTACAATAGATATTGTTTTCTCCAGATAATTACTTGTCAATTTGTGTTGAGATAACAATGATATGTGCTGAAACTGTGATAAAAAGAAAGGCAGATGTTGAACATGAGTGAAAAGACAGAATGTGCAGATAAAGGGTGAAAATGGACACAGCAAAGAGACAGCAGAGGTACTATCACAAGAACTTTTGAATAAGTGCTTGCATCATTATATGTGTTTAGATTAATATTCACAGAACCCTGTTACTAAAACTGATCTGTAAAAACATTAAAGTATTTCATCATATCTCCTAAATTTGCTCTTAAGGTTCTATAGCATGTGAGAAAATTGTTTACAGTTTAGATGATAAGATTTTTTTGCACATCATGATTCAGAATTAGAAGCTACAAATCCAATTATAAAATGGTACACTCATTCATCAATACATAGCATCTATTGTCAACATCCCATTATCAGTCCAAAAGGTTTGAGTTGGGGATCTGGTATAGCTCTGATTTATCGCATAGTTGATTCTGCCTCTTACCACCTTTGCAATTTTGAAATGCTTTGTTCTCACACACTGCATGCCTAAAACAACATACAAAAAAACGTTCCATTTTTATCTATCTTCTTTGCAATATTTGTCCTCAATTGTGGAAAGGATTTTGACAAAGCCTTTTTTTAAGAGGGAAAACTTTTGACTATAAACACCTCTGAAGAGAATCAATTGGTCTTTGAATGACTCCAATATGGCTTTTATCACTAGATGCCCAGCCATTTCATTGACAGTGATTCATTTTATTGTTAATCCCAAAGGTTCCTTCAGGAATAAAACACCTTAGATACAACCTTTTCTTCCCTGGACTGTATTTATTGCAGCTAAACTCTAATTATAGTCCTTTTTTTCTTTTAGAAAGTAATCTCAGATAATAGCATCACTTGAAATTCTTGGTTGTTGGCTTTTAGTCCAAGTATGTAACAGCTAAAAACCCAGTATATCTGATTAAGAACTAAGAAAAAAAAGTCTATTAGTGACAATTACACTATTTCATAATAGAACTATTTAATTTTATACTTTATAAAGTTTGAGACACACACACATGTAGAATTGTAATTATTGAATAATCTAACATTTTGATCCTGATCTCTTATATTTGATGCTTCTTTTTTATTTCAACAGAACATAATACTAATGCTAAAATATTTCCAGCCTATATTTCCAAAGGATATTGAAGGTAAGTTTCTATGTTTATTCTACATATTTACTAACTACTAGATGGGGAAGCCATTCTTGTTTAAATTTAGTTAAACCTTTGTTGCGAATATTTGCTGTTACTTTTTCCATTACTGTATATTTTCCAAGTTGCCAATTTATTACTCATCAGGAATGTATTTTTTTCCAATATTTAACCTGAAGAGGTTTTTTTTTTCTAATGTTTGTTCTAAATTTATCTTTAGGGCTGTTGACATATATCTTAGTACATTATGATTGTTTATTTAGTTAGTTAATATGTTTTTATGCTTAGTAAGAAGTGTAGTTTCATTTCAAAGATGATTTATAAAATTCTCTATAATGTTGAGTATTTTCATCCAGTACTTTTGACATTTTTAAGTGTCTACCACATATGGTTAAACATTCTTCTGACTCATGGCATTTCCAGCAATTTTAATTATATAATTTGTCTAATTTGGCAGTCATTGATGGAGTAGTATACTAAAACATTTTATACCATTTTTCCCTAAGTTTTAATTTGGGATGCATTTTATAGGTTGATTTCATAGTTCTTCCTATTGTTGTGCTCTGACTGTTTCTTTAGAATGTTATATCCATTGTATCAAGCAAAGTTTTATTTGTTCTGTCTCTTAATATAATTTTATAAAACCAGTTCTGAGATAACAAAACAGTCAATGAAATACCTAAGACTCCATCTGAGAGGAACTAATAAACTATATCATTGTGCTTGTTTGGTTTATTTTTTTACTATTTTTATTGTTTTGTGAGCTACCTAAGGTTTGGGTTCATAATATGAACAACTATTTAAGTTGAATAGATAAATCGTAGATAGGTAGGTAGGTAGATAGGTAGGTAGATAGGTAAGTAGGTAGGTAGACAGACAGACAGACAGACAGAGAGACAGACAGACAGAGCATAATGCCAAATAATCAAAACAAATTATGGAAAGAAATAACATCTCTGAAAGTTTCCTGGATAAGATATACTGTGGTAAAAATCCATATATAAGCCAAAATAAACTTACTATTCTAAACTGTACTAATTTCAAACAAAAATCTGCAAGAATAGCAAAAAAAAACACAAACAAATTAACAAATTTGGGAAGGAAAACAAAAGTAGGATTTAAATTTCTGCAAATTTCAGAGGAATGGTAGCATTAGATAGTATAGCCTAACTAAAATCTCTGAAGAGTAGAAAGTAAATAATAGAAGCTACAAGGCTAACTAACCGACTCATACCCATAGTATTTATAATGTTACATAATAAAACAATATAATAGTCTAATATCACTGTTACACGGATATCACAATGGCCATTTGTACTCTGGAATTACGTAACCCCAAAATGTGTAGTAAAACTCAATTTACTCTTAATCTTAGATTTGAAGTAAGGCTTTTTGTGATTTTGGAAGTTCTTGCTGATACAGAATAAAAGAGGAAGAAAAATTATTTCCTAAGGGATAGCAACATTATTCAACAGAGTTTTGTATATTTTATATTTACTCGTTTTATAATGTGAAATATATTTTGGAATTGCAACGCATGTATTAATACTTAATAACTGTTTTATTTTTTACTTACTTAGTTAAGTACTTTTTAAATGGAATTTAAATGCCACTCCAATCCAAAAGGAGACTGAACAGCTTGCATTCTCTGTTTCAGTAGGAATGTTTTTTTAAAAAACAACATAACAATTTATTGTTACTACTGCAGCTTAAAATCCATGAGTATCTTAGAAACAATCAAACATCAAACAAAAAATACTAATGAAGATTCAATACTCACAGCAATTCCAGCCTTACCATTATCTTAAAAGACACATTTTAATGGTTTTCCTAAAACTTACCAGGGAGGGAGCTAATCTAATTTCAGAACTTTCAATTCAATTCAAGCTTATTATTACAGTCAAAATCAGAGACCAGAACAAATAAATACACTCAACGAATATCCAGTTAAAATTCTAGAGTAAAATAATAAATAACAGATAAAATCTATATTAAAATCACAATTTGGCATCCAGTCTATCAGTTACACATGGCCTAACTAAACTATAATATCAATCCTTAAACTGTGGGGCCCATAGTCATTGAATACTAAAATGCAAAAATAAAAATAGTAATACAAAAGAGTTTGCTACTTTAGTTGTGTAAAATTTCTATGGTGGATTCATCACATGCTTCCGATGAATCCTCAGCACTGCTGCACAGAATCTAGCCACCTGTGCTGTAATTACAGTCTGTTCGTCCTTAAGCAGCCACTGGAGATAAGTAATGTTGGAACAGCCAGGAAACCTATCAGTTATTGGGAGGATATGTTTTTTTCGAATATTTCTATAGAAAGAGCATCGAAGGAGTATATGCCCATCTCTCCTGAGCCTCAGAAGCAGAGTCTTTCAATCAGTTGTATCTTTTTATACTTTCCTTACAGAACAGCCAATGGAAGTGCATGACACCATGCAAATGAAAATGCTTTCTGATGGTTTGCCAATTACAACTGGCTAAGATAAGTGGCAGGAGTAACAACATATCTAATAGAGCCTGGAGCCAGAAACTCATTGTACACATATGACTGCGTATCATCCGACCCATCTACTGCGATAATTAAGTTCGCAGATGATACTACCATAGTGGGTCTTATTACAGATGGGGATGAGACAGCATACAGGGGGGAGGTACAAAAACTATCCATATGGTGTTGCAACAACAACTTGCACCTGAACATCGGTAAGACAAAAGAGATGGTGCTAGACTTCCGGAGGAAAAAGGAGGAACCTGCCCCACTTTACATCGGGTAGGACTGTGTGGAGACAGTTTCCTCCTTTAAATTTCTGGGAGTCTATCTCCGCGAAGATCTTACCTGGAAAGTTAATACAACCCAGGTGGCCAGAAAGACCCAACAGAGACTTCATTTTCTCAGGGTCTTGCAGAAGAACAGGGTAGAACAACGGCTAATGACCCTCTTTTACCGGTCTACTATAGAGAACGTCCTCTCGTACTGTATTGTGGTTTGGTATGCTGGTCTGACAGCCGTGGATAGGAAAGCATTACAGAGGGTGGTGAGCACAGCACAAGACATTGTGGGCTGTCCCCTGACACCACTGGATGACATCGCCAGGGCTCACTGCCTTGGAAGAGGGAGGAAAATTCTCAGGGATGACTCACACCCTGGATGGTATCTCTTTACTCTCCTACCATTGGGTAGGAGATATAAGACTATAGCCAGCTGTACCAACAGGCTGAAGAACAGCTTTTATCCATGGGCTGTTAGGCTTTTGAACAGGAAATAATTTTATAAACTTTATGCATGATTGACTTGCGAGGCCAGTGTGTTGTGCAATTAACTCACATGGTGTAATAAGATAGAGGGTTTCTGTCACTGTAAGTTGGGGGTGGGGGCATGAAGGGAGGCTCAGCCAATCTCAATGTATACATGGTTGTACTTTGACAATAAAGGTTCATTCATTCATTCATTCATCTTCAAGGACAACCCCATGTATAGTAAATTATAATTTCCAAATGTGAGGTGACTATAGTACAAGCAGTGTCACTTAGTGTGCCAGATGTAGCAATGTAAAAAGACTCATGGGTACAACTCCTATTTAATCTTTTTATTCTTAATTAGCTTTGCCGCAGAACAAAGTAAAAAAAGAGAGATAAAAGGACAGTGCAATGTCTGAGAAGATGTAAAAATGTTAAATGTGAAGGATAACAGTTGTGGAACTCCTATAAAATTCCTTGGATGAGCCAAGGTCTCTTCCACAAGAAAACTCCCAATTAGAAGCACCCAAGTTCATACCATTATGCTAGCACCAGGTGAATTATCAAAGCTATTTTGCTTATATATTATATATTCTAAGTAGTGTTATTGGAAAGAACACTGCAGTCTTCATAACAAACATTCTACTAGACTACACAAACTGTTCTGGTGATATTCAAATACAGTCCAAAACTTCCTTATCTATTACTTGTGCCTTTCAATTCTGGAAAAAATGTTTTGTTCTAAACCTCCTCCATTTCCATTATAATTCATATATTCAAACAGTGCCCAATCCTCTTTGATTCCTGGAGGTCTCTATGATGTTCTCTTAGGGCTGGATGCGTCATGCCAAAACTGCACCCACCCCATTGCCAGCATTGGGGGAAAATGTCACAATACATCGTGACACGTCACATGACGTTGCAAGTTTGACACCCGTGTCTTAGGCTAATGCATTTTCTGCATCTCCTAATCTTCCCATTCTACTTTATTATATCATTTCTAACCTCCAGAGACCAGTCACTCAGGCAATCATTCAAACATATTTTTCAGGGGCCAGACTGACGAAAAGAAGTTCACTGTGGTGTGATAGAAGCCCCACCCTTTAATAAATGCAGTATGATGCTTTCATCTCTCTGACAAAGCAGTGAGAGCCTGCATGCTTTCCTGCTTTGACCTATCCCTGTTTAAAGATCAATGTTGCAATAGCTGGATAGATTCCAAAGGCATTGCTGGCTTATAGTTGATGTGCTCAGATATCCTTCCTATTACCCAGCCTCCAAACAACTCATATGGTGCCTGCTGTGTTCCAGGAGATGGGTCAAGAGATAGAACCAAATAAAAGAAATTGTGGCTATTAAATTTGAGATTCTAAGGTATTTGCGAATTACTAGAAAAATAAGAATATTATTTTGTATTATGAATTGGTTGATGTAGATGGTGAGAATCATGTATAGATAAGAGGTATATCCAGAATCTTAGACTGTGGGGGAATTGTGATAGAAATTGGGGTCATTTAAAATTTGGAAATGATAGATTAAACATTAAATTTAAAATATTAATGGAAAATTAAAATTAAGAAGAATTTATTAGGTCATTATTTTTTTATTAAAGAGTTTTACAAAAACAAAATTTTACAATATATCCCCAAATCCCCCCCACCCCAAACCCGCCCACTTCCCCCCCCACTTCCCAGAGCTAAATACAGGATTATAGTTATAATAATCATATTCTAAATAAAAAATATGCATAATATAGGTAAAGGTAAAGGTAAAGGTTCCCCCGCACATGCGTGCTAGTCGTTTCCGACTCTAGGGGCCGGTGCTCATCTCCGTTTCAAAGCCGAAGAGCCAGCGCTTGTCCGAGGACGTCTCCGTGGTCATGTGGCCGGCATGACTAGACGCCAAAGGCGCATGGAATGCTGTTACCTTCCCACCGTAGTGGTCCCTATTTTTCTACTTGCATTTTTTACGTGCTTTCGAACTGCTAGGTTGGCAGAAGCTGGGACGAGTAACAGGCGCTCACTCTGTTACGCGGCACTCGGGATTCAACCCGCCAAACTGCCGACCTTCTGATCGACAAGCTCAGCGTCCTAATCCACTGAGCCACCACGTCCCTTATGCATAATATACAATTAACCAAATTCATAATGTGCTTTAACTCCCCTTTAACATAACTACATACAAAGTATCAATAACAATATCCCACTAATATCTACTCATAAGCTAAATGGAACTTTTTAGTCCCATATTTGTTCTGAATATAATCTATCCATCTCCTCCAAACTGAAATATATCTTTCCTGTGAATGATCTTTCAAATAAGCAGAAATCTTAGACATTTCTGCAAGATTTGAAACTTTAAACACCCATTCTTCTATAGTAGGCAAACTATCCTTCTTCCAATATTGTCCCACCAGTAACCGTGCTGCTGTTATCATATTCAACATCAAATTAGTTTCTTTAACATCACAATCTACAACAATACCCAATAAAAACAATTGCGGAGAAAACTTTATCTTTCTCTTAAAAATCTTTTGAATGTTCCACCAAATTTTAATCCAAAAAGCTTTTAGCCTTGGTGGAGCAGTGGGCTAATGCCTCCTTAAGTAACACCAGCTACCTGCAATTAGTGCAGGTTCGCATCCCACCAGGCTCAAGGTTGACTCAGCCTTCCATCCTTCCGAGGTAGGTAAAATGAGGACCCAGATTGTTGGGGGCAATTAAGCTGACTTTGTAATAATGCCGCTTGCGGGGGTGTGTGAAAGCCCTAATAAGCAGGCATATACATAGAATGAAGGCTACTGCTAAGCTTGTAAGCCGCCCTGAGTCTTCGGAGAAGGGCGGGATATAAATGGAATTAAAATAAAAAATAAATAAATAAAAATTATATTTCTACAAGTCCACCACATATGAAAATAGGTGGCTTCTAAACTACCACATCTCCAACATTTAGACTGTAAATTAGGATACATGTTAGACAACTTATTGGGATCCAGATGCCATCTATAAAACATTTTATAAAAAATTTCTCTTAAGTTTTGAGCCTGAGTAAATTTAACATTTCTGACCCAAATTATCTCCCAAGTGTCCAACGAAATTGGTTCCTGAATATTTTGTGCCCACTTTATCATACAATCTTTAACTAATTCCATTTCCGAATCCAATTCAATTAAAGCATTATATATCCTCTTTATATGTGCACAATTTAAATCTCTAATTTGTTTTACTAAATTTTGATCTGTAATTGTGATGCCAACCTTTTGGTCTAACTTCCATCTAGCTTTCAATTGGGTATATTGAAACCAAGAGTAACTTATGTTTTCTTGTTTTAACTCATCTAATGATTTAAGTTGCCAATCATTCCCTTGCAATCTAAGTAGTTCCTTATAAGAAACCATATCCAAACTCACTCCCATAGATACGCCCTCTATCGCGTGTCCGGGAATTCCCCAAATAGGTATTTTATAATTTAACTTATAACAATACTTTTTCCAGACATGCAATAAAGCACTTCTAAGAATATGGGATTTAAAAGCCCTGTCCACCTTCTTATCGTAAAGCAAATATGCATGCCATCCATATACCAAATCCCATCCCTCAAGATGAAGTATTCTCTTATTAGTTAAATTAAGCCAATCACTAACCCATGTCAAGGTGACCGCATCATAATACAATTTCAAATTCGGCACCTTGAGTCCCCCTCTTTCCCTAGCATCTTGTAAAATCTTAAATTTAACTCTTGGTTTTTTCCCCGCCCAAATAAATTTATTAATACCCTTCTGCTATTGATCAAGGTTGGCATCCTTTTTCAATATAGGCATCATTTGAAACAAAAAGAGAAACTTTGGCAGAACATTCATTTTAACATCTGCAATCCTTCCCAGTAATGATAATTGTAATTTTTTTTCCAATTATTTAAATCCCTTTGTACCTTCAACCATAGTGTTTCATAATTATTCTTATACAATTTTATATTTGAAGCTGCAATATATACTCCTAAATATTTAACCTTTTTCACTATTTCAAAACCTGTTATTTTAGATAACATATCCCTTTCACTCATAGATAAATTCTTAGATAATATCTTAGTCTTATTACTATTCACCTTGAACCCAGAAACCTTATCATACTGAGTTATAATTTCCATCAAGTCTATAACCGACTGTAACGGTTGAGATACTGTCACAACCAAGTCATCAGCAAAAGCTCTCAATCTATAATCATTCTGTTTTATTTTAATTCCCTTTATCATAGAGGACTCTCGAATTTTAATTAATAAAATTTCTAATGTTAAAACAAACAATAATGGTGATAGGGGGCATCCCTGTCTTGTACCTTTTTCAATTTTAAAGGTCTCTGTTAGCCCCCCATTAACTATAATTTGTGCAGTTTGTTGTTGATATATAGCTTTAATAGCATGTAAAAAACCTTCTCCAATTAAAATTAAGAAGAATTTATTAGGTCATTGACTGTCTAAAAGATGGGAGGTAAAATTAATTAAGATATACATAAACTGAAGATTATTGATGAATGCTAGAAAGTTATTTTTCGTTTGATTGATAGAATAAGAATTGTGCTGGTTTGAATAGGAGACACTATATATCAAGGGGGAAAGAGAGGGAATTAGTTGTTGTAATATTGTGAGATCTGTATTGATGGTATTTAAATGCAATGGAATTATTGTACTCAGCCACCACGTTGCTTTTCAAATATGTGAATGTAATAGTAGAAAATTAATAAAAAAAATATTTTTTAAAAAAGAACCAAATGCTACCAACTTAGAGTAGTTTTTGTTTTCTATAAAATAGCAGCCTTTTCCCCCCTGCTTTTTCCAGGATCTATATGCAATTGGGAAGGATTCTTGCATACAAAGATACATAATTTGTCCTGTTTATAACACAGTGTGGACAATTATACAAGAATCACCAGCAACCATGAATAAAATATAACTTTATGAATGTAAAAATTTTACAATACAATCTAAATCTAGAGCCTTGGTGGAGCAGTGGGCTAATGCCTCCTTAAGTAACACCAGCTGCCTGCAATTAGTGCAGGTTCGCATCCCACCAGGCTCAAGGTTGACTCAGCCTTCCATCCTTCCGAGGTAGGTAAAATGAGGACCCAGATTGTTGGGGGCAATTAAGCTGACTTTGTAATAATGCCGCTTGGGGGGGTGTATGAAAGCCCTAATAATAAGCAGGCATATACATAGAATGAAGGCTACTGCTAAGCTTGTAAGCCGCCCTGAGTCTTCGGAGAAGGGCGGGATATAAATGGAATTAAAATAAAATAAATAAATAAATAAATATGTTTTGTACTACTTTAAAAGTCAAAATGGTTCAAACTGACTAGAGAAAATTGTTAATTGGATTAACTGGATTAACAGATGACTCCTAAAGTGGGGCTAGACTTGAAGGTAATTTCTTGCCATTTTATCCATTGAATAGTCACTTCGGGATCTTGTTAAGATTAACAGAAACTATTTCATAAGAAAGGCTTTTGTAATGCCAATTGCTTCTACGAAGTTGGCAAGTTTCAGGCTAAATTAGCTAACTTGCAATTACCTTAAAATGTTTCAACAAGCAAGGCTAATTGTTTTCAAGACTTTTAAGATCAAAGACCTATTGTTCATACTTCCTGGCATGTTGTGTCACAGCATATGTTATGCAGATAGACTGGTTCCAGAATGCTTTGAACGTATGTCAGAGCTTAGTAATAATACATGAAATAATGGCAGATCCTTTTTTGAAAACAATGCATTCTTATGCCTCAAGAAGATTAAACTTACAGAAATCATCTTGTGCTTTGTTTTGCTTTGAAGCAAACTGTTGCTCTGCCTCTGTTTTAAGATATTTGTTCATGGAGAATGACATTACTTGATCCACTCTTTGATGCATGTGTATGTGTGTGTGCATATGTATGTATATGTGCACACATACACAAAAACAAACATTAATGTATAGGAACAAATAGCTGGAGCCATACTGCTAACTTCACCTTTGATATGAAACAATTGGACCATCCTACTATTATTAGGACAAACCTTTGTTCCTTCTATTGGAAGAAAAGTCTTCGTCATGGTTCCATCCAAGCCAGGTATAAACAACATGGCGACTGCTTTAGGAAGATTACAGTTTATTGCAGAGGAAAGCCAGACAGAAAGATGGATCCAGCAGAAAAGGACTGAGCACATGTGAAGAGTGGGTTTTTATACCCCCCCCCAGACTCTTTTGTTTGGAGTTATTTCCTGTTTCAGGCTTCGTATTTCCTGTGTCACATATTCTGACCTGAGTCTGGGAGTGCCTTTCTGGTATTCTTGATGGTTGTGGGTCAATCCTATTATGTCCAAAGGTCATGTCCTGCTCTCCTGGGGCTGGAGTATGTAGATGTTAGGGCTTTATCTTCCTAAATTTCTAGCTCCAACCTTCTTGATGGCTTACATTTGCATGTCTATACTGTAGAACTAGTTTTCTGCTTGGGGGAAGGAGAGCTGAGACTATTAAGAAAACTGGGCATGTTTTCCTAGTTCTACAATATCTTTTTTAGGAAATATATTTTCCTGCCCTTTTAATATTTCCTTTTCTGGGGAGCTGACTTCCCTCACTTCTTAATTTAATTTTTTATTTTATGAGGAGATTTTTGTAGTTTTTAGTTGCTTTTTTAAAATAAGTTATTAATTTTAGTTTGACATTTATAAACTTAACTATACTTTTTCTTATTTTTGTCAGAGTAAAACAATCCTTTTATAATGTTATTTGTCTTAACAGCACAAGTAAGGCAGAAAGCTGAAATAGTTTAAAGTAACTTCTATTTAAAAATGTAGTGTTGTCCATTTATTATTTTACCTTAAACAACTTTCTAAACATATTGAATTAGCTTGGACCAAACCATATGAAAGATTAGAAAAGTTAAATGAGCCTTTTTTAATGACAAAAAATCAGGATAAAAAAATTAATATATAAATAATAGAAATCAACTGAGAAACTGTTTTAACTATAAATTCTTTTTCCGTTGTTTATTATTTGAAAAGAGATGACAAGAAAGCCTTGCAATTCCTAAAATATGTTTCTTCTGTTTTACTTGTATTATATTCAATTCATTAGATACAGGAAATGTAATCTTAGCTAGTAGACATTTGTTAAAACTGAAACAGTACATACATAGTGAAGTCCAAAGGAAATATTGGTAAGCTAGCCTAAAGCAGAACTAGGACTCACTGTCTCCAGGTTTCTAGCCTGATACTTTAACCACTACAGCAAAGTGGCTCTCTATTAATATTATTAGCTTAAAATTCCAGGTTTATTTTTCCAACTGTTGCTTGATACTAGTTATGAATAGTACTACATGTATATAGTTGTCATATACACTACCTATAAATTGATATTGACTAGATACTCACTGATTATACTAGATATGACTGACATTTATTGGATTTTAGCTGATTTTTTTTCCGTTCAGTTGTGCCCAATTCTTGGAAATGGCCTGGATAAGATCCTGCAGGATTCTTGACAAGTTTTTTCAGAAATTGTTGCCATTGCCTCCTTCCTAGAGAAAACAACTAGCCTAAGGACACCCAAATAAATTTGTGCCTAAGGCAGGACTAAAACTCATTGTCTCCTGCTTTCTAGCCTGATAAGTATCCATGCCAGTCCATTCCTTTGTACGTGTTCTCTCATCTCCAACAATTTTACTCTGAAGATGTTGGTAGTTGGCCAATGAAAGCTAGGTATATTAAACTGGTTAGTTTTCGACTCTATCCCGGTGTTCGAATATTCTTTTCTAATATTATCATGCCCAGGATTCATATTTTTAGTTTAATTAAACAGAATACACACACACACATACAGTATATAAAATTATCTGATTTAAAATGGTCCATTTCAGTCCAACTTATCACACATTTAGTGTTCCCATTTCAATTTTTGAAAGTTTACTCTGGTCCACTAAATGAGTGAAATAATGTGTGTGTGTATATATAAAATCTGTACATATTTTAGTGTTCTGCCTAATATCATTATGCATGTCAGTAATTAATGTATATTCATATATGACTTTCAGTTAAAGGTCATTTAAATTGCAACCTGATTACTTTGGCTTTTGCATCTCAGATTTTGAATATTATTTAGCTCTAATCCTTAAAATATGCTAAGCATTCAGTATAAGATAAAGCATCAAACCTATGTGTAAAATTTTTAAATTATACACAACACTTTAAAAATACTTTCATATTATATTTTTAAAAATTGTTTCTCTATGATCTTTGAGAAATTTTGTTTCTTTAAAAATTTGCCTATTTTCTCCAAGAATTTCTTGCGTTCTTTCTATACATATGTAATCTTAACCTGATTTAAATTCTTTGGCTCCCAACCACTTGACTCACGTCAACAACAGCCAAAAAAAACCCTCTTCAATTCCTGAAGTCTCTTCATAATGAACAGCTATCTGGTGTGTACGTGGGAAATTTCATTCTGTCTCGTTATCCAGAGAGATTTTATCCACAGAATTCATCATCTGGGTACCAATCTCAGGGATAACTAATCTGCCTTAGAGCCTCATTTGGAATCTGGTATTCCATCACTGTTTTTACTCTTCATTCTTTCAAAATGAATTTGAAGCTCATTACTGATCAACTTCACTTCTATCTTCCTGAACCTTCTTAAAACAGATAAAAGGTACTACAGGTAGTCCTTACAACCACAATTGAGCCAAAAGTTTCTATTGTTAAGCAACACATTGATTAAAATTCACTTAACCAAGCAACACATTGGTTAAGTGAATTTTAATCACATGATCACAGGGATGCTACAATGTGAAAAACAGTCATAAGTCACTTTTTTCAGTGCAGTTGTAACTTTAAAGAGTCATGAAATGAATGGTTGTAAGTCGAGGACAACCTGGTTTGAATCAATTTGTCTTTCCTCCAAGGAAAGACAAGGAATTAAATCAATGTGTTGTCCCTGAGCTTCTGTAGCTCCTAGAATAACAAAACTCTGTCTCTCTCTCTCTTTGGGAGTGGGGGATTATTTGGAATCAACAGGGAAATTACACAATATTGAAGTTAACACAGTAGCTGGTTTTCAAATATTTCTAATCAAAAACATTTTCTACCCAAAATAGACTCAAATGTGTATTTGATAAATGTTAACATATGTTAATTTTCTAAGACATAGACTTGAATATCATCTGTCAATTGGCAATGTGCTTATAAGAATGTCTCTGTATTGAATTCAGCACAATATCATGACATAATGATGAGGCTTCCAAGGAGATCAAGCCACCACCCAATTCCCAGTAGTGGAGCTGAATTCCATAGAATAATATCTAGCTACCAACATATCAATGAGATATGGAGGAAACCAATCATATGATGCCTCTTGCTAACCAACATCAGAAGGGTGTTTAATGAAGTTTTTCATTAAAAATGTAAAGTCATTTAAATTAATGTAAGTATTATTTGCAAAGAAACCACCCTACATGTATAAATTTGCATACTAATGCCAGTAGGTACATGTAATCACTGTTTTATGAATAATTACTATCAGTATTTTATTTGATTTCCTTTTGCTTTCATTGAATACGTAATTTAAGACATTATTTCAGGAGCCTAATAAAAAGACCACAAACCAGGAATGATAAATGTATTGGTCTTTAAGTTGTCACAAAAGTCTTTATTATTTTGGAAAGAAAGGAATTCAAGAATCTCACTGTCCCTATGCAGGATAAGAAATTCAAAATGATATCAATTTAGTAGCAGCAGAAGTCAGACCAAAAATTGCTTCACCTAAAGTCTATGACAAAATACTCTGTCATTGTGGATTGTACACTTGACAACAGACATTCTGTAGACTTTATTAATGCATTTTGTAACAGGAACAATAGCAACTACAAATGTACCTGTAGCAGTGAAGGTTAAAGAATTTACTGCCATAAAGATGGAACTGAAGATGAAGGTGAACAGCATGCCTTTTTAAAATTTGGAAGAAATTGCAATTGTTATAGCACTATCTCTCACATAGGCTATAATAATATAATAAATGGTAAAAATATGAAAAGTGGAGTGTAATCACTACAGGAAGTTAAGTATCCCCAGTTAGCTAGTTCTAAAGCGATTTTAAGAAATGTTTCATATCTTTTTAATCAAGAATTTATGCAAGTATTGCTTTGATTATGATCTTTTAAAAAATAAATAAAATAATATTTTATATTTCTGAATTAATTGAAGACTTTGTGGGGTAGAGGATGGGATTTTTTCCATTCAACAACTGATCCCAACTTCAAAGAGTCCCCTCTCTTATGGTATTTAGAAAAGTGGAGAAACCAATTTTTGTGAAGCTTTTATTCTTTAATTCCATAATGCAATGATTATTAGGGAGGGATATTGGCTACACACAGTCTCTAGGGATGCAATGGTATATATATATATATATATATACATACATACAGATACACATACACATACACACACACACACACACACATAACATTCTTTAGTTCTGACAGAATTCACTGACATTTTCAGCAATAACAGCATAATTTCAGATTTAATTTAATTTAATTTAATTTAATAATATTTGTATACTGCCCTTCTCCCTGAGGACTCAGGGCGGTTCACAGGGCAGAATAAAATACTAAATACAAACATTAAAAAGAGATTAAATGATTGCCCAAGTTAAAACAATTAGAATAAAATTCTAAAACACCAAGTTAAAATTAAGACACCAAAAATAAAAAACCCCACCAATCCCCATCAGGCTAGGCCGGCTTGAACAAACAGAAACGTCTTGAGATCGCGACGAAAGGAGCGAAGATCGGGCGCCATCCGGAGCTCTACCGGTAGCTGATTCCACAGCTCCGGGGCGCCCACAGAGAAGGATCTCCCCCTGGGGGCCACCAATCGACATTCTCTGATCGGTGGCACCCTGAGGAGGCCCTCTCTGTGGGAGCGCACAGGGCGCAGGGAGCTTGATGCCGGCAGCAGATGTTCCCTAAGGTACTCCGGCCCCATGCCATGGAGGGCTTTAAACACCGTTACCAGTACCTTGAATCTCACCCGGAAGACAACTGGCAACCAATGCAGCTCACGGAGCAGAGGTGTAACGTGGGAGTATCGGGAGACTCCCAACACAACTCTCGCGGCTGCATTCTGTACCAGTTGGAGCTTCCGGGTGGTCCTCAAGGGCAGCCCCATGTAGAGAGCGTTGCAGTAGTCCAGACGAGAGGACACGAGCGCATGAGTGACCGTGCACAAATCATCCCGGCTAAGATAGGGCCGCAACTGGCGCACCAGGCGAACCTGGGCGAAGGCCCCCCTAGCCACAGCTCCTATATGGTCTTCCAAGGTGAGCCGTGAATCTAGGAGGACTCCCAAGTTGCGAGCCCTATCTACGGGGGGTAATAGTTCACCCCCCATAGCCAGAGGTGGAATGTCCGAATAAACCCGGGATGAAGGTATGCAAAGCCACTCAGTCTTGTCGGGGTTGAGTTGAAGTCTGTTCCTCCCCATCCAGACCCGTACCGCCTCCAGGCAACGGGACATCAATTTCCATGCAATTTACTTATCTGTTCAGCAAAATGTTCCCCCTCATCAAACAGGCAAATTGTGACATGAAAATGGAAAGAAGAACTCAGCTCTATTTTATGCCATCTTTAAAGCAACTTTTTCAGAAAACCAGTGTCAGCATATCTTCCTCTGCCAACATTATTTGAGTCCTTCGGGAGAAGGGCGGTATAGAAATATTATTAAATTAAAATTAAATTAAATTATTTTTGACCTTGTCCATGTTTTGATATATACCAGTAGTAGAACTGATGATTCTGATCTTGTTTTGTATACATTTGTATAGTCGTCTAGTTAACTGTACCATTTCTTGTTCCTAGCAAAGATTCACAAAGCTTGGCTTATAAAGTTTGCATCTCTTTTTCCCCCAAAAAAAGTTATATGAAGGGCAACCGTGATTGAAGGACAACCCAATACAAGCACTGAACCTATTAATTCAAATTAAGCTTGTTAATTGAATTTTAATCATATTAGTATTACTAATATGTGCAAATATCCATTTGAAAGCCAGGTCACTACTCATCAATTTAATCCATGAGGATGGCTGTAAATTTATTGATCCACAACGTGGGAATCAATGAAAAAAATACATTATCTCAAATGTTACCCTGAAATTTGCAACTATGATCCAATCTTAGGTTACAGCTCCTAGTAAAAAAACAACAACCCTATCCCAGGTGTTTTAGAAGTATGTGTGTGTTTCCTTACATTGTATTCTTCTTCCAAATACTTTTAATATACAGTGATGAACAATATGAATGAATGAATTTTTCCAATCTTTTCTTTCAGCCACAAAACTGAAAGAGTGCTGTTCATGAAGACATTTTATAATGATAAAGATTTATCCTACTCTCCAAATCAAATTCAAGTGATTGAAAATCTTACTATATACTTTGTATATCTTGACATCACTTTTCTAGTGTCCCTGCTTCTTGATAATTGTCTGCTCTATGCATAGTGGGCATGGTAAAGTGTGTTTTACATGTCATAGTCCTACAAAGATTATAAATATATTTTAAAGGAATTTTTGATCCATTTACCAAGGTCTAATTCTAGACTTTCTAAAAGTTTCAACATATTGGTTTCCATACATTTAGAAATATTTTAAAACATATAAAGCCCAAAATATTTTATATAATCAATAGAAATCTCAAATCTCATCTCTTTACATAACTGTATTGATATATGAGCACCCAAATGAAGAAAACAAGATGTAATCCTATTTAACTTATAATCAGAACACTTTCTAAAATACTGTACAACATTTATAAAATTAGGCAAACAGGTAGAGTATTGCTCCAAATTTAACAAAATATTATCAACATAAAGAAATGATTTACAGTCAAATCCTGCCAATGCAATACCCTTAATATCTAAAGATTTCCTTTCCATGGTGGCCAGAGGTTCAAAACTGAAATCAAATGGCAAGGGCAGAAGTGATAGCTGTGTCAAGTACCATATTGTAATGAAAAAGAATCTGAGATAATTCATTTTGTTATAATTCTGGCACAAGGTTGTAAATAGTAAATCTCAATTGACTGGACAAAGTGCCATAGAAAGGAATGTCTGCAGTAATCATCACTTGCTTTAGAAATGTAAATTGGAACTAAATCAACGGCCTTTTCTGCACGTAAAGATACATACCTCAGAATACCATAAAATTTCTTTACACTTGTTGGGCAAAATTAATATTATTAAAATGAATGTTATTCCTCATATGCAGGGCTTTTTTGTCATAGAACGCTCAGAACGGAGTTCCGGCACCTTTTTTGGATGGAACCTTGTAGGGTAGGCAAAGCGGGTTGTATGACATGTGTGAGTTCCGGCACCTTTTTCTTTTACAAAAAAAGCACTGCTCATATGATTTATGTTCTTAGATGCATTCCTATGTTAATACTAAGTAATTAGTTACTTTGGATTGATATTTAGGAAATTTATTTGGGATAGTGGACCACCATGATTTTTCTTACCTAAGTTGAGATTACCATTTGAGCAAAGTGACTTATTTTTTCTGACTTGTAATATTTTATCAATGGAATGAAAATATAAATAAATATCATTCCTTATGAGCTATTATAAGGATCTTTTTCTTATATAAATATAATTATAAAGAAATGAAATTATATAAATATAAAGAAATGAGTTTTACAGGTTTAAGGTTTATTAAATTTATATGTCGCCCTTCTCCCTGAGGACTCAGGGCAGCTCACAACAATAAAAAGTTAAAAGATATAAATACAAAAATTAAAAGAGGATTAAACAATATAAGAAATAAGAACAATTTAAACCAATAAAAAACCAAATTTAAAAACCATGATCAGTCCAGGCCCGCTTGTTGGAATAACCAGGTCTTTAGGTCACGGTGGACGGACCGATGGTCAGGGGCCATCCGCAGCTCCGGGGGCAGTTTGTTCCAGAGGGTTGGTGCACCCACAGAGAAGGCTCTCCCCCTGGGAGTTGCCAGCCACCATTGCCTGGCCGATGGCACCCTGAGGAGGCCAACTCTGTGGGAGCAAACCGGGCGATGGGAGGTTGACATTGGCAGCAGGTGGTCTCGCAAGTACCCTGGGCCTGGGAGCCTGGATTTTATCAACTTTATCAACTTTTAATATTAATATTAAAAACTCTTAAAGTTCAGTTGGAGACAATATTGAATGAAGCAATAACAATATTGAATGAAGCAATAATAGTTTTGTAAATACCATCTTCATTTTTTGTAATGTGAACAAAAATCTTCAGATTTATTTTAGTAGCTTTGAGACATTTGCAGTTATCTTAAATGCATTTCTTTATTAAATGATCCTGACCCAGCAAAAGAGTAGCATTCTGAAAATCTGTAATTGTTTTTCATCCTGCATAGTTATTCAAACTCCTCCATTGAGCTACTGTGTTTGGGTAATTAATAGAAAAGAGCAGATTTTTATCAATGCCAGACTAAGTTCAATTATTATTATATTTGCTATCAAGACTTATTTCAGGGGGTTAAATAGATACTGATGCAGAGGCTCTGTTAGTGTGAGCACTGTGGTGGAATAAATTGTTCCTGTTCCATGTGGTTAATAGTTTTTAAGAATTACTGTTGTCGTCATATTGACCACTAGGATTACTGGTTTAATTCTCATTGGGAATTGTCAGACCTAATAGCCAGATGTTCTTCTCTGAAGTTCAAGCCCTCTACTAGGAATTAAATGTGCACTTTAGAAGACTATATACAATGCATTAGTTTTAGGAATTATCCAGGTCCTAGTGCTCAGTAGTTGCAGGAAGAGAGACTTAGGAAATATCTACCATAAAGGGATTCCCCACCCTCAAAAGTCTGAATGAGCATGGTGCCTCCTTGTGATCAGTGTACACAGGGTACACACTGGTTAAAAATAAATTACACTTCCCCAAGAGGGGCAATGGATGTTTATAACACCTTGTACACAGGCATGACGTAACATCTATATCTTTCTGCTTTGAGCTTAAGGGTAGGTGGATTGTATTTAGTGTACATACCATATAGTATTCTGAGACTTTATCATGGAAGCAGAGCATGAGTTCCTCTGTGGAACCGAAAGCTTCCCAGGGTCAAAAAGAAATGTAAAGTAATCTCAAGTTTGTTTTTTATCTTGTTTAATTTTTGTCAACACTTTGCAAACTTCTCCTTAGAAACTTCATGTTTAATTAAGTCACATGAGAACTGGCAGTGATTTTTTTTGTAAAAGAAAAAGGTGCCGGAACTCACACATGTCATACAACCCGCCTTGCCTACCCTACAAGGTTCCATCCAAAAAAGATGCCGGAACTCCGTTCTGAGCGTTCTATGAGAAAAAAAAGCCCTGAGAACTGGTATATCTATTACATACACATATATACACATAGTAGGCACACTTAGAGGAGGAATATCCAACTGAGGATCCTACAGGACAAAAAAAAAAGCAGGATCTGAAAAAAAATCAGCAGAATGAACTCACTGGTAGCAAAAATTGGTTGGTGGAGGATAGCTTGTCAAAGGTACTGGCATTCCAAGAAAGTTGGGATGGTAAAGAAAGTTTCATTTCCCTTTTCGTTCTCCTTTTGGCTAAAAGAAAACCCAAGAGGTGAAAGTAATGAAATTTTCTAACAAAATATGGATAAGGAATACTTGTGCAATCAGGAATAGACCAAGCAAGACAATTAAAAAATTGTAAAAAAAAATCCCTATAAATTATTGTATAGAAATTTTATTTTTTATTTATTTTATTTATTTTATTATATTTGTATACCGCCCATCTCCTGAAGGACTCAGGGCGGTGAACAGGGCACATACAGAGTACAAAAAAATTAAAAAAGAATTAAATAGGAGCCCGAGCTAAAACAATAGAATAATATAAAAATCCACAATAAAAACCCCAACACATCCCCCATCAGGCCAGGCCGGCTTGTTCAAATAGATAGGTCTTCAGACCGCGTCGGAAGGAGCAAAGGTCAGGTGCCATCTGGAGCTCAACCGGCAGCTGATTCCATAAAGCCAGGGCGCCCACAGAGAAGGCCCTCCCCCTGGGGGCCACCAGCCGACATTCTCTGACCGGAGGCACCCTGAGGAGGCCCTCTCTGTGGGAACGCACAGGGCGGAGGGAAGTTGATGCCAGCAGCAGGTGATCCCCGAGGTATATGACTGTATAATATGTTGAACTAAGGTCACTGTGTATTTTAGAACTATTTGTACAGGTTGTTTACCTAAAAGTACTATAATAATAAACATCACATAAATTTAGAGAAGATTGTGCATATAGAGAGCTCCTGATCCTTCATATCTTCACTTTTAAGCTATTTTTTTAATGATAAGCTAGCCATCATGATATCTGCTAAGGCTTTATTTGAAACAGTGCTTTATATTTCAGACAGAAAGGCTGGATATGACACTTATCTAAGCTCATTCAACATTTAGCAGTGTTATCTACCCCAGGATAGAGGATATAGAAACATATTGCACCATCAAAGAAAGGAAAGCAAGATCTAGTCTGATAATTAAGAGGAAAAGTGACTCAGTGTTGGATAAAGATTTAATGAACCCCCCAAATAAATTCATAAATTCATGAATTGAAAAAAGAAGCTACATTGTGTACTAACTACAAACGCACACGCATAACTTCCATCTGTAGGAAAGCAAGAGCTAAACAATTATTAGATAATCTATTCAGGAAGTTCAAATGAACCCATACAGGGCTATACCCAGGAGGGCACTTTTAAATATGCAGACATCTGTTGAGTTCAGCATGCAATAAGCTAGGTTGCCTACAGACAACTTACTACTTCTGATTTAAGCAGCTCCTTATAACATTATTTTTGCTTCCTGCCAGGGCCATGATTATAATAATTCTGCTCAGGTTTATGATAGCTGCATGTACATCTAACTAAAGGTTAACTCAAATTATTTCTTCCAGTGGTTAGTTTTATTGATGACCGTTAAAAGCTTGATACTAAGTTAAAAGTGGTATAATGTTAAGTCAAAAGCCATGCAGGAATGGAATGATAAGCAATTACACAGAGAATTAATTCCTAACTGAGTATAATACTATAAAGAAAATATGGCCAGAAAAGTCAACAATGCTAATTATCCCACTGTAAGTGAAGCAAAAAAGAAAATAAGTCCAGATCTTTTTCACATATAAATGGTATTATGCAATTATCATAAATCAAATATTGAAAACTCCATTATGTATTAACCATATTTAAAAATTAAGAATAGATTTTTGGATAAATATCTCATGGAGAATAATATTTGCTTTGAAGTCATCTGCATGTGTGACCCCTATATATAGATTATATACATGTTTATATTTGAAATGGGAGCTAAAATGAATGAATCATACATCCATTCCTAAAACAACTAAACCATCCTTTTATTTCTGGATTTCAAAGGAAGGTTTGTTTTTTCAAAGATATAGAGCACAAGTAAGAATATGAATGCATTTATGCATGTGTGTGTACTACATGTATATGAAAGCCTACCAAATGTGCATTGATAGAAATAGACTCAGAAACGGAACTTGTTAAAGATTGTATGATAAAATGGGCCCAGAATTTTCAGGAGGTTATAACAATGGATACTTGGAAAAAGATATGGGTCAGAAATGTAAAATTTACACAGGCTCAAAATTTAAGAGAGAATTTTTATAAAATGTTTTATAGATGGCATTTAGATCCTAAAAAATTAGCAAATATGTATCCGAACTGTCAGCCTAAATGTTGGAGGTGTGGTTGTGATGATGCAACGTATTATCATATATGGTGGACTTGTAAAAAAGTCAAAGCTTTTTGGATTAAAATTTGGTGGAACATGCAGAAGATATTTAAGAAAAAAGATAAGGTTTTCTCCACAGTTATTTCAGTTAGGTATTATCACAGATTGTACTGTTATAGATACTAAATTGATGTTGAATTTAATTATGGCAGCAAGACTTTTAGTAGCGCAATATTGGAAGAAGGAGGAACTGCCTACTATAGAAGAGTGGACTTTGAAAGTTTCAAACCTGGCGGAAATGGCAAAGGTTTCAGCATATTTGAAAGAACAATCGCAACAGAGATATATTGTGGAATGGAGAAGATGCATTGAGTATATTCAGAATAAATATGGGACTATAAAGTTTCATTTAGCATATGAATAAGTATTAGTTTTATATGATGTATTATTAGGTATTCATTATTAATTAGTTATTTAGTTATGTTTAAGGGGAGTTAAAGTGCGATAGAATTCAATCTGTTTTTTAGTTAGTTAGCATATTTTAGCTTAAGTTTGTAAAAGTTAGTACCCTGTATTCAGCTCTGGGAAGTCGGGGGGGGGGGAGGGCGAGGGAGGTTAAGTGGGGGGAGGGGGAGGGAGGGATTTATGTTTTTAAAACGTATTTTAAAACTTTTCAATAAAAAAAGAAAGCCTACCAAATGTAACAATGAATGGGGATAAAGATTGCATATCACTTTTTTCTCTCTTTCTGCTCCAATGTGTGAGATTGGGTGCAAGTTATAGGTTTTCCCTTCATCCACAGCAATGTAACATTAATCTAATTGGAATTCTTTTTTGGTGATTAATTCAGTACATACTCATAATATGTATATATAAATTATACAGTTAGAGTAACTCAGAAAATTGTTAATAAATCTGTTTTCAAATTATTAAATAATAGTACTTCACTGCAATAAAGATGCATTGGCAAAGTAAAGCTTCAACATATTTAATTTACACTGTTTACATAATTTAATATTTGATTTTTTATATTTATTTATATTTACATATTAGAAGTTACATTTCGTAGCAATTAATTTCATCCAGAAAAAGGATTAAGTTTAACACTTGGCTTAATCAAAGTATGAATACAATCACAATCCTTCTCTGGGTAGCCAAGTATGCATTTCCTGTTTTTATTTTAATTCTTCCCTCTCTATGGGTTACTGATATTTTTCAGTTGATTATAATCCCTATATGAAGAGCTGTAGTGGTGCAATGGTTAGAATGCAGTACTGCAAGGTAATTCTGCTGACTGCCAAAGGCCAGCAGCTCCGCAGTTCTAATCTCACAGGCTCAAAGGTGACTCAGCTTTCCATCCTTCCGAGGTTGGTAAAATGAGGATCCAGATTGTTGGGGGCAATATCCTGACTCTGTAAACCTCCTAGAGAGGGCTGTAAAGCACTGTGAAGCAGTATATAAGTCTAAGTGCTATTGCTATTGTCTCAGACTGTCCAAAATATGTATAGAGATCCTTGGAACTATTCTGAGATTTTTCCAGCACATTTAATTCTAGCAATCCAAATCCCAACTCAACAAAGCTATTTTTTCTGCTCACCCATTAACTTAAAGCTGTTACCTTTCAAAAGCTGGAGAAACAGCACAGTAAATTAAAGAAAATTTTGTCAGGTTTTAGCCTTCACTGAAAAAATATCAGCTGACCACCTCTGGCTATTAGCAGTCATTAGCTTCACAGAAGATGGTTACCTAGCAGCAGTAATACATACAGTATATGCTAACAAGAAAAACAATCCATGCTACTACTTTTGTAGCAAAATAATAACACATCTTCCAAGTTATCTATGAAGTTGGATATGATAAACAATTAAGGGTGATGAAAAATCTTGAATACTGTAACACCTAAACATTTTTCTGTGCTCATCCAAACGAATTCCATTTGAGAAAGCCTCTAGTGAATAATACAAACCAAACTGTGTTGCATTTCATCTCTTAAACTATAGAATGCTGAATTTCCAGCATGCTTTGATGTAAATCAGTGGCCACCAGAGACCTATTTAGAAACTAGAATAACAAAATAATGTGGCCATCAGCACTGAATGAATTTTGTGGAGAGGGATGTGTGTGAATAAATAGCTAACTATTAACAAGCAGTTTTTAGCTTTATATAACTTCATATCCTCATTACTGAAGGATAAACTTACTTTTGTTCTAAGGAGCTTTTATTTCAAGGAGTAGTTACAGATACATAAATTAACAACAGGCAAGACTTTCTCTGAGTCTCACCTATTTTCTTCAAGTTAATTTGGCAGGCTGGCTTCCCTTTTTTTACATAATGAGTTGTGTAATATTTAAATAATTTTAACAGGGGCAGGGAAGTAGAAATATACGGTAAAAGTCTAGAGATGTAAGGCCATGCAAACCACCTGCAGCGACCCAATATGTAATATACAAACCAGTCTCTAGACTTTCTCATTGATCATGAGAAAAGCTTTATGGGCTGGCTTGTTAGATGCAGCCAGTGAGAAAAATCACAAGGCCATGTCTTCAACAATGATGCTATTCTACCATAAAACTCCAGCCCTGTGAACCAAAGGTTATAGGATCCACTTGCAAGCAATTACTAACAGGAGGATTATTTATAAGAAAGGGACATAATACTTCTTTTCAACTAGTGAACTGAAATGCTTTAACTGCATTTATTTTGGGAAAAAAAGCATCAGCAGCTGGTAGAAATCTGAAGAAAACTCCATGTCTGTGTCTATGCACTTACTAGACGTTGAACTCGGTTTGAAGGGACTTCATTTGCATAGTTATAACATGCTTAACTAGTGTTTCCATGTTTTATACATAAGGAAATATTCCCTTGCTAATAAGCTCTTCTGGACTTTTTCCTCTGATCACATTTACCTTTATTCCATTCCAGCCAAATCTGTATAAAAAGAACAAATTGCTTCAGGTAGTTAACTCTGCTTTCTATGTAGTTTTTGATGACTCTATTATGTTCAGACATCTTGTCTTATTCAAACTTCATTTCCATCTTAGACAACTTTCTGCCACTTCAGTTCTTAACTTCTTTTTTTCTTCTTCCATAGAAGAAGACCTTAGAGTTTTGAACTTTGTTTCGTCAGTCCAGGACTAATCTTACTCAGTCTATCTTGCTGAGCTTTCCTTGTTATAAACTTTAGGCTAGAACCTTTGAAAGAAGGGGGGGGGTTCCTTACTGAAATTTCAACTTTTCAAAAATATTCAGCTGGCCAACCCAAATTGTACATTGCTGTTTTTCAGGCATTTCAAAGCAATGAATGGGGATGAGACAGCATATAGGGCGGAGGTACAAAAACTATCCATATGGTGTAGTAACAACAACATCGGCAAGACGAAAGAGATGGTGTTAGACTTCCAGAGAAAAAAGGAGGAACCTGCCCCACTTTACATCGGGGAGGACTGTGTAGAGAGAGTTTCCTCCTTTAAATTTCTGGGAGTCTACCTCTGTGAAGATCTGACCTGGAAAGTTAACATAACCCAGGTGGCTAGAAAGGCCCAACAGAGGCTTCACTTTCTTATGGTCTTGTGGAAGAACAGGGTAGAACAACAGCTAATGACCCTCTTTTACCGGTCTACCATAGAGAGTGTCCTCTCGTATGGTATTGTGGTTTGGTATGCTGGTCTGACAGCCACAGATAGGAAAGTATTACAGAGGGTAGTGAGCACAGCACAAGACATTGTGGGCTGTTCCCTGACACCACTGGATGACATCGCCAGGGCTCGTTGCCTTGGAAGAGTGAGGAAGATTCTCAGGGATGACTCACACCCTGGACGGTATCTCTTTACTCTCCTACCATCCGGTAGGAGATATAGGAATATAGCCAGCCGTACCAACAAGCTGAAAAATAGCTTTTATCCGTGGGCTGTTAGGCTTTTAAATGGGACATAATCTTATGCAGAATTGACTTGGGAGGCCGGTGTGTGGTGTAGTTGGTTCACATAGTGTGGTGGGATGGAGGGTTTGTTGTCACTGTGTGTTGGGGGGAGAGAGCACGGGGGGAGGCTCAGCTAATCTCAATGTACACATGTTGTACTTTGACAATAAAGGTTTATTATTATTATTATATTATTATTTATTATTAAAGTGAAGATAGAATAACCTGGATATACATCTTCAATTCTCAGAAGACCTGTTAGGGCAGAGATTCATCTATCCA
Organism: Vipera ursinii; assembly: GCF_947247035.1. Lineage (NCBI taxonomy): Eukaryota > Metazoa > Chordata > Lepidosauria > Squamata > Viperidae > Vipera > Vipera ursinii. The sequence goes on from NC_139514.1 coordinate 63,885,190, forward strand.
AATCCATCTGGCATTTATTTTTCTCCATTCAACTATCTGCCTGCCCCCCAAAAAAATTATTTTAAAAACTAAAAATAGAATACAATGCAATCAGCATTCCTTGTGTTTAGAAAAGACCTTATATTTAATTTAATTAAGAATCTTCTATTATTGAAATTTTCATGTCAAATAATAAAAGAAAAAAGCCCCCTTTTAAGTGTAATCTAAGACAGTGGTTCTCATTTTTTCTTCACCAGGCCCCCTTTGAATATCTTTTGTGGCCACAGACCATGGCCACAGACCCCCAAGACCTAACTCAAGATTTAAAACATAACATTTCTTCAAGCCTTGACGAACACGCCTCATGATGACAGGGGTCCACAGACCGCAGGTTGAGAATCACTGATCTAAGATATCAAGAGATGATAGAAGTATCAATAAGTGTAATAAAATAGAACAAAATAGCCAAACCACAACGCTATCATATTAATATAATAGGTGTAACACATCAGATATTTATCAATCCATATATTCCTACCAGAAGTGTCTTTTTTTAAGCAGCTACTAAAAAAAGCAGTCACGCTATGTCACACCCCTATCCTACTGTTACATTCTAGATTCGATTAAAATTAGTCTCAGACACATTCATTGCAAAACACAGGCTGGTCAAAGTGCTTCTTGTCATATGACAAATAATAAGATCTGTTTTGTTATTTATGTATTAGCCTCAAAAATTGTTGTGCTTACCATATCTGCTTTGAGCTTGTAATCTAGTTGTCTTTATCTCAAAGATGTAAATTTACTACAGGTTTGCATGCATAAGTATACACACCAAAAGGGGGAAAAAAACCTCCAAAACATGGCAAAGGCCTACAGACAAGCTAAAGATAACACCAAAGAAAGGACTACGCTCTTAGAATTTCTGGTCAGAAATCCATAAAGACTTCAACAGAACGACATTGTTCCAACTATCTTATTAAGCCTAGCTGTTTTCTAAATGCCAGCAGCATCTGAACCCACCCATCATTACTAATCAGGTCTGGGCTCTTTCAGCAGGTTATTCTTGAAGAGCCTTGCAAAATCTAGATGTCTACCAGTATAGCTGAGAATCTGCATATCTCACTGTCGTTTGCTCATATCTCCTTAGATGGAAGTGTTCTGAATGTTGCAGAAAGATGGTAAACTGCTGCCTCCAGGACAGATACAACATGACTATTTCTAGAGCTCCATTCTCCTTTTTTTCTTCCATATCTATTTTATTTTAGTTATTTACATGTCAGATTTATAAGGCCAGCAATTCCATGGAAAGTCTGGAGAACATGCAATCTTAAAAACAACAAGGATCAATGTCACACCACACACATAAACACAATTACTTTCTCGACCTATTATGCAGCATATCTCCAATCAATAATAGTAGTTGGTAAATCATCTAAAATAAGTCATTTTCTCTTAGCATTTCCTGTTTCTTTGTTTCCATGTGCACAAGCATATGCTAATGCCAAACATCCTAAGTTTCTGCTGAATGATTTTGCTTTGGCTTAGGCAAAGCCGAGAAAAGACGAATCTTTCAAGGTCAAGAGCTCAGTGATGTTTCCTGAGACTTGCACATTGTCATGTTGGGTGACATTGTCTAATGAGAAGTAATTACATTTCCGTATTAAACATTTAACAGTGACTGACACAAGGTGCTCTTCAACATTTTGTTACATTTTCTTAAAGTAAAGGTAAAGTTTCCCCCGCACATGCGTGCTAGTCATTTCCGACTCTAGGGGCTGGTGCTCATCTCCATTTCAAAGCCAAAGAGCCAGCGCTTGTCCGAGGATGTCTCCGTGGTCATGTGGCCGGCATGCCTAGATGCCAAAGGCGCAAGGAATGCTGTTACCTTCCCACTGTAGTGGTCCCTATTTTTCTACTTGCATTTTTACGTGCTTTCGAACTGCTAGGTTGGCAGAAGCTGGGACGAGTAAAAGGCGCTCACTCTGTTACGCGGCACTCGGGATTCAACCCGCCAAACTGCCGACCTTCTGATCAACAAGCTCAGCGTCCTAACCCACTGAGCCACCGCGTCCCTTTTACATTTTCTTACTGCTGCATTAAATTTTTAATATTATCTTTCTTGTAACATTTTTTAACAAAGATGTTCAGACAAAAAAGTTTGTTTCTTTGATTTCCAGTAATAGTGCCTGAAAACTAAATCTGTTGCACTCCTTCTCAAATCAAAGTGTGAAAATTGTGACAGAGAAGGAATCAACATAATATAAGTAAATAGTGGTTTTAGAAATCCCTTTCACAGCCACCCCAGCCACCGATGGTTAAATATGATCAAATTAAATTTCTCTCTAGCATGACATTATATAGTAGTGTTTCAAAACTTTTCCATGCTGAAGTTATTAGCTTTGAGTACTAATTATTACTGGGATTTCCTTGAAGTAAATGGATACCATTAAACAATGAAGATTTCAAATGAAGACTATGGTTAAGAGCCCACCAGCTTATGGATGTAAATTCCTTTGAAGATAATGAGTCCTAGCAAATACGGATGGTAGATTATTGCAGAAACATTTTAATCAATGTAGAATCACTTTGAATTTAATTAGACAGTATAGCCTAATGAACTTTCCCATGATGAATGGATATGCACAGTTTATTCACACATTTTTGTTATTCTTGTTTTTCATAATATGCCATGTCACTCTAATAAAAGTTTGTGACTTTTGTGGAGACATATAAATAGCATTTATTGGAAGCTGGCTTGTTTTCACTGTATTTGTGACTGTGGGTCATGGCTATGGCTTCCAAGAGCTGTCAACCAATGCTAATTGGGTGACAGCTGGAAAATTGCAATGTGCAGACAACTCCCCTACCAGAAATCCAATCACATTTTAAACAAACTTCTTCCTGACTGTCTGTACAGGAGAACACAGAGCATTGCGAAAAAAGTGATGCCTGCAACCACATACCACTACTGTCTTCTCTTCCACTTTTAATAATTGAAGGTCTAGCATTATATTTAGTTTTTATTCTGAAATAAAGAGTGATAAGAACACGTAACTCCACCTAAAAGAATATAGAAGAGGAATGCTGTAAGAGCTTAAAAGCAAACATGGTTTTATCAATTTACATCAAGTTTTCCAACTCTATACATGGCCTTCTTAGCTACATTCAATATGTGCATTCTGTAATAAAAAGTTTATTCTTTCCTTTTTTTAATAAAATGTCACCATCCACTTATTCAAAGGATGAACCATTTAAAGCTCCAATAAATTTATACTCTCAGAGCATATATATATATATATATATAATATATATATATATATATATATATATATATATATATATATATATATATATATATATATTTGTTTTCTGAGGTTTTCGCGGGTGCCTGTATGTGGATCCTTGGTTTTTCGGGTTTCTCCCCGCGTAGAACTAAAGGTGTAGGCGCAACGTTTCGACGAAATCCCATCCGTCATCATCAGGCTAGTGGTTTCTGCTTCCTTCTTATGGGAGAAGTATGTGGCTGTTTGTTTTTCTTTTTTAAACTGCCAGAGGGGGTGTGTTCTGTGAGTGGAAGTGTGCTGATTGGGTGGGGATTATGTGTGTTCTGATTGGGTGGGAGTGTGTTTTGAATGGTGGGGGTGTTCTGATTGGGTGGGGGTGTGTTTTGAGTGGATGGGCTGGTCTCAGCTGCCAGCCTTAGACCTGAGCTGGTGAGTTGTGCTGTTTTTGTTTGCCTTCGTGTTTGTGGTGGTGCCATGTTTTTATAGTGGGTGTCAGTTTGTTTATTATGTGGTTTGGAGGGGTTTAAAGTGGCTGATGTTGCAGCTGTAGTTAGGTTTCTGTTTTGTGGTTGTGCCTCTTTATCATTGTGGGTTCGGATTTGCTTTTTGAATAGTTGTGTGGTGGTGATGTCATGTGATGTTATCATGAGTTTGGGTCTGGTATCATTCTTGGTGGTTGGGACTCGTCTGTCAATCAAGGTGGGTTTCCAAATAGCTGGTAGGCGAGAGGTATCATCTCGTTTGTTCATGCTGTGGGGGCGTTTTTCTATCTCAATGGCTTCTCTGATTATTCTGTTTTTAAAATGTTCAATTTTGGCGATAGTTTTGGTTTTTTTAAAATCAATTTCATGTCCCGTGGCTTCAAAGTGTTGGACCAGGGATGAAGTTTGTTCTCCCTTTCTGTGTGAGTTTTTGTGCTCTTCAATGCGTGCACTTATTCTTCTGTTGGTCTGTCCGATGTATGTGGTGGGCAGGTGGTGCATGGGATTTCGTATACTCCTTGGTTTTCTAACCCAATTATGTCCTTGGGGTTTCTTAGGATGGTGGATACTTTTCTGTCTGTGTAGAATGCTGTTTTGATGTTGTGTTTTTGGAGGACTTTGCT
>NC_139514.1:63889757-64132257 GCF_947247035.1 Vipera ursinii
GTCCTGTCTAAAGGATTTAATTTTGCAGTCACTCCCAAACACATTCCCACGGAAACCATTATATGCGGAGTCGAATCCAGCCTGACCAAAATTAACCCTGATGACGCCAACAAAATCAGACTCGAAGTTACCAACATCCTCTGCACCAGCAAACCACCCAAAAGCAACTTACCCAAAGAGGAACAGACAGCACTACTTAACCTAAAAAATGACACCAGCATAATCATTCTGCCAGCAGACAAAGGCAACGCCACGGTGGTAATGAACTCATCTGACTACCATACCAAATTATCCAACCTACTCCGAGACTCCACATACAAACTCCTCAAGACAGATCCCACCACCTACCTGGAAAAAACCACAAAATCAAAAATAAAAGCCACCCCCATCAGTGAAGAGATCCAGAAAACAATCATTCCCAGAGAAAAATCATCCAGATGTCCTAAGCTCTATGGTCTGCCCAAGATACACAAAGAAGGAACCCCACTCAGACCCATAGTCAGCTCCATAGGCTCACCTCTACAAAATCTAGCCAAATTTCTTGCCAAACAACTACAGCCTTATGCAAATTCCATCACCTCACACGTACAAAACTCATTCCAATTCATAGAGATCATAAGTAAACTAAACTTACAGCCCTGGGACCTACTTGTGAGCTTCGATGTTGTATCCCTCTTCACCCAAGTGCCTATCAAAGAAGCCTTGACAGCTATCCTAAATAAATACAACCCCCCAAAACACATCCTAGATCTGACCAACCACTGCCTATCTAACACATACTTCATCTACAATGGACAAAGATACAAACAAATGGAAGGAGCACCCATGGGATCACCCCTCTCACCTGTCATCGCAAACCTCTACATGGAACACTTTGAAACCCTCGCTCTAGAAAAATCCAACCACAAACCCAAACTCTGGCTCAGATACGTAGATGACACCTTCGTAATCTGGCCACACGGCAAAGAAAAACTGGATGACTTCCTCATACACCTCAATAGCCTACACCCCAAAATACAATTCACCATGGAAACAGAAGCTAACAATCAACTTCCCTTCCTTGATGTCTTAGTCTACAAGAAATCCAACGGCTCCCTAGGACACACTATCTACCATAAAAGAACACACACAAACCGCTATCTGAACGCACTCTCACACCACCACCCAGCACAGATCAACTCCGTAGCCAAGACACTCATCTCCAGAACAAAACACCTAGCTGACGAACAACACCTAAAAACCGAACTACACACTCTCACTAATGTACTAACAGCCAATGGATTCCAAAGAAACACGATTACCAACTTAATCCGAAGAGAGACACCCACAAAAACCCAAGACAGAGAACAAGAAAATGGCAAAGCCCTCCTCCCATACTTAAAAGGGACCACAGACAGAATCAGCAAGGTCCTCCAAAAACACAACATCAAAACAGCATTCTACACAGACAGAAAAATATCCACCATCCTAAGAAACCCCAAGGACATAATTGGGTTAGAAAACCAAGGAGTATACGAAATCCCATGCACCACCTGCCCCACCACATACATCGGACAAACCAACAGAAGAATAAGTGCACGCATTGAAGAGCACAAAAACTCACTCAGAAAAGGAGAACAAACTTCATCCCTGGTCCAACACTTTGAAGCCACGGGACATGAAATTGATTTTAAAAAAACCAAAACTATCGCCAAAATTGAACATTTTAACAACAGAATAATCAGAGAAGCCATTGAGATAGAAAAACGCCCCCACAGCATGAATAAACGAGATGATACCTCTCGTCTACCAGCCATTTGGAAACCTGCCTTGATTGACAGACGAAGCCCAACCACCAAGAATGATACCAGACCCAAACTCATGATAACATCACATGACATCACCACCACACAACCATTCAAAAAGCAAATCCGAACCCACAACGATAAAGACACACAACCACAAAACAGAAACCTAACTACAGCTGCAACAGCTGCAACATCAGCCACTTTAAACCCTTCCAAACCACACAATAAACAAACTGACACCCACTATAAAAACATGGCACCACCACAAACACGAAGCCGAACAAAAGCAGCACAACTCACCAGCTCAGGTCTGGAGCTGGCAGCTGAGACCAGCCCATCCACTCAGAACACACCCCCACCCAATCAGAACACACCCACCATTCAAAACACACTCCCACCCAATCAGAACACACTTGGTCCCCTACCCAATCAGAGCACACCTCCACAGAACACACCCCCTCTGGCAGTTTAAAAAAGAGGAACAAACAGCCACATGCTTCTCCCAGAAGAAGGAAGCAGAAGCCTGATGATGACGGATGGGATTCCGTCGAAACGTTGCGCCTACACCTTTAATTCTACGCGGGGAAAAACCCGAAAAACCAAGGATCCACATACAGGCACCCGCGAAAACCTCAGAAAACAAATATCTTACCTCTACGGGGAGGAAATCTACCAGCTAACCAAGACCTACGAAAAACTCGAAGTACGAAGAGCTTCCATTCTGTGTGACCTCACATTCCTACGCAACTGCCGAGATCAAAATTTAATCCCCACATCCTTCCAATTGAAATTCCACTCCAACTCTGCAGCCATCAAACGCATCCTGACAAGAACAGAACTGGCCCTAATCAGAAACGAACTCCACACAAAAAGATTCCTCTTGGACCGAATCAACAGAGACCTCCTCACACTTCACCTCAAACTCAGCAACAAGATCCACCCCACACTTTGGGACAAATTCAAACAAATCGCCGTCTGGAGAGCTGAAACAGAGACTGCCTACAAAACAGACACACACACCAATAAACTCCGAAGACTAAAGGAACGCCAGAAACAAACCCCTCCTCTCCCACAGCAACACATGAAACAAACTGTGCACAACATCTCAGATAGGATTCTCACCAAAGCCGAAACCAACGTCCTGTCTAAAGGATTTAATTTTGCAGTCACTCCCAAACACATTCCCACGGAAACCATTATATGCGGAGTCGAATCCAGCCTGACCAAAATTAACCCTGATGACGCCAACAAAATCAGACTCGAAGTTACCAACATCCTCTGCACCAGCAAACCACCCAAAAGCAACTTACCCAAAGAGGAACAGACAGCACTACTTAACCTAAAAAATGACACCAGCATAATCATTCTGCCAGCAGACAAAGGCAACGCCACGGTGGTAATGAACTCATCTGACTACCATACCAAATTATCCAACCTACTCCGAGACTCCACATACAAACTCCTCAAGACAGATCCCACCACCTACCTGGAAAAAACCACAAAATCAAAAATAAAAGCCACCCCCATCAGTGAAGAGATCCAGAAAACAATCATTCCCAGAGAAAAATCATCCAGATGTCCTAAGCTCTATGGTCTGCCCAAGATACACAAAGAAGGAACCCCACTCAGACCCATAGTCAGCTCCATAGGCTCACCTCTACAAAATCTAGCCAAATTTCTTGCCAAACAACTACAGCCTTATGCAAATTCCATCACCTCACACGTACAAAACTCATTCCAATTCATAGAGATCATAAGTAAACTAAACTTACAGCCCTGGGACCTACTTGTGAGCTTCGATGTTGTATCCCTCTTCACCCAAGTGCCTATCAAAGAAGCCTTGACAGCTATCCTAAATAAATACAACCCCCCAAAACACATCCTAGATCTGACCAACCACTGCCTATCTAACACATACTTCATCTACAATGGACAAAGATACAAACAAATGGAAGGAGCACCCATGGGATCACCCCTCTCACCTGTCATCGCAAACCTCTACATGGAACACTTTGAAACCCTCGCTCTAGAAAAATCCAACCACAAACCCAAACTCTGGCTCAGATACGTAGATGACACCTTCGTAATCTGGCCACACGGCAAAGAAAAACTGGATGACTTCCTCATACACCTCAATAGCCTACACCCCAAAATACAATTCACCATGGAAACAGAAGCTAACAATCAACTTCCCTTCCTTGATGTCTTAGTCTACAAGAAATCCAACGGCTCCCTAGGACACACTATCTACCATAAAAAAACACACACAAACCGCTATCTGAACGCACTCTCACACCACCACCCAGCACAGATCAACTCCGTAGCCAAGACACTCATCTCCAGAACAAAACACCTAGCTGACGAACAACACCTAAAAACCGAACTACACACTCTCACTAATGTACTAACAGCCAATGGATTCCAAAGAAACACGATTACCAACTTAATCCGAAGAGAGACACCCACAAAAACCCAAGACAGAGAACAAGAAAATGGCAAAGCCCTCCTCCCATACTTAAAAGGGACCACAGACAGAATCAGCAAGGTCCTCCAAAAACACAACATCAAAACAGCATTCTACACAGACAGAAAAATATCCACCATCCTAAGAAACCCCAAGGACATAATTGGGTTAGAAAACCAAGGAGTATACGAAATCCCATGCACCACCTGCCCCACCACATACATCGGACAAACCAACAGAAGAATAAGTGCACGCATTGAAGAGCACAAAAACTCACTCAGAAAAGGAGAACAAACTTCATCCCTGGTCCAACACTTTGAAGCCACGGGACATGAAATTGATTTTAAAAAAACCAAAACTATCGCCAAAATTGAACATTTTAACAACAGAATAATCAGAGAAGCCATTGAGATAGAAAAACGCCCCCACAGCATGAATAAACGAGATGATACCTCTCGTCTACCAGCCATTTGGAAACCTGCCTTGATTGACAGACGAAGCCCAACCACCAAGAATGATACCAGACCCAAACTCATGATAACATCACATGACATCACCACCACACAACCATTCAAAAAGCAAATCCGAACCCACAACGATAAAGACACACAACCACAAAACAGAAACCTAACTACAGCTGCAACAGCTGCAACATCAGCCACTTTAAACCCTTCCAAACCACACAATAAACAAACTGACACCCACTATAAAAACATGGCACCACCACAAACACGAAGCCGAACAAAAGCAGCACAACTCACCAGCTCAGGTCTGGAGCTGGCAGCTGAGACCAGCCCATCCACTCAGAACACACCCCCACCCAATCAGAACACACCCACCATTCAAAACACACTCCCACCCAATCAGAACACACTTGGTCCCCTACCCAATCAGAGCACACCTCCACAGAACACACCCCCTCTGGCAGTTTAAAAAAGAGGAACAAACAGCCACATGCTTCTCCCAGAAGAAGGAAGCAGAAGCCTGATGATGACGGATGGGATTCCGTCGAAACGTTGCGCCTACACCTTTAATTCTACGCGGGGAAAAACCCGAAAAACCAAGGATCCATATATATATATATATATATATATATATATATATATATATATATATATATATATATATATATATATATATATATATATATCTGTATTTTCTGAAGTATTGTAGGCTTCTTATTTAGGGCTACTTCATTATATACCATTTACTATACTGTACATTTCTCAGGAAAAGGAAGATGAATCTTTTCTCTTGAAACTATAAACACAAATTGTACAATCACATTGTATAGGTTGGTTTATAGAGTCATTTCTATGATATCTGTAGTTTTAAATTGTGCAGAACACAAAAAACTGGATGTTTTTATGAGTACCCTTCATGAATTCCCCTTGCATTAAACCCTTTCTTCTGTACTTCTGAAATCTAGGAAGCTTTTTACACCTAGAGAGGCCTATTAAATCTACAAACTTCTAATTCTACTTTCTTTAAAAAGTTATACTATTTTTGTTTCCTTTTTTATTGTCAATGGGAAGAAAAACACAATTTCAGATTTTATTATTTTGGATCACAATCAAAGTAGGTGGTCTCCAACTGGAATTATCTGAGAGTCCCAGATAAAACTTATAATAAGTACACCCCCTATTAAAAACCATTAGACATGCTTCCATTACTTGAATGCAATTATTTTGTGGATATTTGGCTAATGTAACTTCTAAACATTAATTAATTGCCTGGTGTCCTGAAAGTGTAGTGCTTTTTAGTTGCTCTTGTCTCATTTTTGCTCTACAGACATGTCAGATATTTATATTAGTATTAAAATTGACAAAGGATTTCAAAAAAGTATGAAGGATAAGTTAATGTAGTAAGACATTTCAAAAGCAGAAGTACTGTAATCAGTGCCAGCAAGACAGCTATCAGATACTCAGTTTGTTTGTAGGAGTAATAGAGTGACAGCTTCTGAAGACCAAAGTAAATATCAATCAGAAGAAAAGGAGTGAGCAAATACTGTGCCAGCTGTTCTAGTTAAAACTATTAAAATAATATATAATGCCCTTTGCAGAGAATGAATATCTAATTCCTCCGAGAAGCAATTACTAGAAGAATGAATATTCCAATTTCCTCCATTCTAAGACATTCTCAAAATACTCAAGAAAGCTGAAAACAAGATACTTCATTCTATATCTATCTATCTATCTATCTATCTATCTATCTATCTACTATCTATCTATCTATCTATCTGTATCTATCATCTATCTATCAACTATCTCCTTTCTCCCTTCCCCATCCCATCCCAATCTATCTGAACCAAAGACTAAACAGACTAAAAATATAAATTTGGTATGAGAAGACAAAACTGAATTTTAAATGAACCTGATCATGTGAGGAGTTTCAGAAGAAATTTTTTTAGAAATATTCTCCCAGTGTATGAAGAAGGGAAGAAACTTCTGAGACTTCCAGTTTGACGTCGTGGCATGATGGACATAGGAAGGTGGGGCTCTGTCTTCCATGTTTGATTTCGTCCCACTGGGGACCATAAAAAGGGTCAAAAGTCACCCCAAAGAGGAAACGGAGAAGGAGGGGGCCCTCGTTGATTGTAGGAGGGAAGACTGGCTATATTCTTGTGGCCAGTCAGAAGCTGCTGGCAACCGAAGAAAATAAGCATTAACCAGCAACTTTCAAGCAATGTGAATGGAACTGGGTGAGACCCTATCTTCTCTTTATGACTTTAAGACTTTTTTTCCTGGGGAAAAAACCACTCAACGCAAAGAATCCTCCCTGATGAGAGAGTGAAGGGGAATTTCCACCCCATTCCCTCAGGAAAAGAAAAGCAGCAAATTAATTGCTTGGGGGAAAATAGAGAAAATTACAAGATTAATTTGGAAGCAATACACATATATAACTTTGAAGTTTGGGGACTAAAAATGCTCTTGGTTTTTTTTAAAAAGAGACTTAAAAAGCTCGTAATATAAGTTTGGATGTAAAAAGCTGGAAGACAGCATCAACAACATCTAGTGGCAAACTATAGCACTATAATTTATCATGCCTAAAGAAAACTTGGCTGGAAGCCCAGACTTAGATAAGACTCTTGTTGTTTTCAGAAACTTTCAATTTTGAACATTGCAGCAAGGAAAAGGAGGGAAAAAATCTCTTGGCCTGCTTATCTATGTAGCAGAGGCAATAAACTATTTTGGAACTAGCCTTCCTGGACTGTGAATATGAATACTATCTAACTTTTAGAGCTGTGTCATGGAGCTATTTCCTTATAGAAGAAACACACATTATTGATTGATATGATGGAATACTTTGGACTATAAACCTTTGATTGATGAACAATTTTTAATTGCTCTTGTCTCTCTGGATAGAAAGGGTGTGTTTTTAATTAGACAGAAAAAATTGAAAAATTCAAACTTTACTTATATTTGCTGAGGGGAGACTTAAGGATGGACTGATAGGCTGGCTGGATAATTAGGAGTGCAAATGACAATTGACTGAAACTTTTTAAATCCCTAAATAGATTGGACTATAAAGACGTCCTCGGACAAGCGCTGGCTCTTCGGTTTTGAAACGGAGATGAGCACCAGCCCCTGGAGTCGGAAACGACTAGCATGCATGTGTGGGGGAACCTTTAAGGGACGCGGTGGCTCAGTGGGTTAGGACGCTGAGCTTGTCAATCAGAAGGTCGGCAGTTTGGCGGGTCGAATCCCGAGTGCCCCATAACAGTGAGCGCCTGTTACTCGTCCCAGCTTCTGTCCACCTAGCAGTTCGAAAGCATGTAAAAAATGCAAGTAGAAAAATAGGGACCACTACTGTGAGAAGGTAACAGCATTCCATGCACCTTTGGCATCTAGTCATGCCAGCCACATAACCACGGAGACGTCCTCGGACAAATGCTGGCTCTTCAGCTTTGAAACGGATATGAGCACCAGCCCCTAGAGTCGGAAACAACTAGCATGCATGTGCGGGGGAACCTTTACCTTTACTTATAAAGACTACATACAAAAACAAAATGAGTGTTCCATGCTTCAAATGGTAAAAAAAACATCCCTAACATCTGTCCCCAAAGTCCCCAGCTTGATATACCAACAAGACAATGTTGATGAATTTCAAAAAGAAATTATTTCTATGTTAAAATCAATACAAACCAAAATCAATTGCCTTAGCTCATAATGAGACTAAAAATAACATAAAGGAGATAAAAGAACAATTCTTTAATCTAAATCTACAAACTCAGACAATGAGTACATAAGAGGAACTAGTAACCCAGAAAATAGAAGGAAAATCAGAGGAAGCAGATCCAAAGATGGAAGACATAAAGAAAGAAACTAACAGACAGACTCAGACAAATGAAGAATTAGAAGATGTAGTGATAATATCAGAAATGGAAAAGATATCTTACCTGCCAAGGTCTCAGAACACACTTAATAAAAAAAAGATCTGATTGAATGGAAGATAGAGCTGTTAGGAGAATTGTGGGAAATTGGAGAAGGAGGGAGGCTGTTTAATGAATATCAGTGGGCTGAGTGTCCTTCCAAAAATACTTTAATCAAATTGTCTTTCTTATTCCAAACAATATACACAAAAATAGAGGAAGAATTACTTGATGATTCAAATGCATTGACTTGGAAAGTTAGTTGGTAAAGGAAGAAAGCTAGAGTAAGACTGAAGAAAATAGAGGGTTTGACCCATTAGATGGGATATTATACTGTTAATCAGATGTTTGATTAAGGCTGAGAATAGATAATTGTTAGAAATAGAAGTATTATAACTAGAAAGATAGGATTTATAATTAGAATATTATCTTTTGATATGCGAAGGGAAATATGAAAATGCTAAGAGGGTTTGAATAAGGGAAGCTTTTGATTACCCAAATATAACTTATTATGAGAAATTATAAGTGATAGAGACATTTTGAACACTGATGGGAAATTTTTTAAAAAATAAAAAAGTGGGAAAACAGGATATTAATTGAACAAATGGATATTAAGTGCAAATGCAATTAAGATGTGTTTTGGTTAGAAAAGATATTTTAAACTGACATTATTGATATTATTAGGAAAATGTATCAAAGATGTTGATATTCAATTGTATATGTATTAGCAGCAATAATAATTGTATTTGCCTAAAGTGGGAAAATGTGTACTACCAGAAGAAGAGAGGAAGCATTGGATGGTGTAATATTGGGCCTAGATTGAAGAAATTAATATGTACCACTGAATTACTAATGGACCCAGGACAACATGTTGTTTATTAAGTACTTATGATTGTAAAACTAGAAAATTAATAAAATATTTATTTAAAAAAAAAGAAGGGAAGAAACTTCTGTCAGAAGGTTGCTGATTCCTTTCCTCCTGACATGACCCATGAAGTATTATTATGAGTGGGAAATTCCACAGATCATAATGTGGTCTTTCCTACTTTGTAGTATATTATAATCAATAATTCAGTAAATGGAATATAGGGGGGAAACTAACAATAATGAAATAATTTTTGTTCTTATATTCCAACTGATTAGCTTTACTGGCTGGTAAAGACATTGTTCTGGTTGGTAATTTCAACTGTGGAATTACCGTACATTCTGGAAGAAGAATCTTCCATGTATGCAGACTAGACATATTGTTCCCTCTTTAAAAATGGCCTTTTGCTATAATGTTCTTTCAGCTATAAATTTATCTAGGATCCAATTGCTGCTTGGATGTCAGTTGATGTAAACATTTAAGCAGGGAGGTGCTTATTGTCCCCAGTTCGTTGCCAACTCAACAATATGCTTGATAGCCTGTTTAGCCCAAGAGATCCTTATATAGATATTAATTTTGCATCTGCCATATCTAAGGCACCAAAATTTCTTTCTTTTCCCCATCTGCAAAGGAATGAAAAGGAAATATACGCAGGCAGAAAAAGAAGAAGGTATAGGCAGATTGTGGTAATTGTCCATGTCATAGACTTCCAGCAAAGAGAAATTAAGAGAGTGCAGCAGTGACAGCCACTGATCTTGTTACAACTTCTGCAGTGATGGAGATGTTTGTGGATGTTACCCTGTAGAAATGGAAAGGAAAATCAGCTATGTTTACAGGAAAGGCCTGCAGGATAAGTTGTTGTTTGTGCCCAACGTAAACCATAAAATACAGAAGGTCTATCAGATTGATAGCTATGGAGTTAATACTGATGGAACTTTTATCAGAGGGACAGGCAGTTTGGTGTAGTGAACCAGGCTATAAACCAGGAGTTTATTAGTTCTAGTCTCTGAGTGACTTTGGATCTGTAACTCTCTCTCAGTCCTAGACAGGCAATGACAAACCATTCTCTCCCAAGAAAACTGCAGGGATTAGCCCAAGTGGACATCAGGAGTCAAAGCTGACTTGAAGACATTAAGTTGTTTTGTTATTGATGTTGTTTTATTAGAAGATAACTAGTAATGTAATGCCAAATGTGGCATACAACCTACAGCAGGAAAGTCTGGCTTCCCACTATCATGGTTTTCTAGTTATGCACTCAGTTAGGCCTTTTGTTTTCCCCCTTCATTTAGAAAGATTGCCCAGATTGCATTGAAAACAATAGCAAAATTACCAGAAATCAGCATGGGTTGTTGAAGAATAAATATTAGTAGCAGTTTCCTTAATATATTGGAGATGCAATGCATATATTTTGACTTCAAATATTTGAAATACATTGATTAGAAAATTATCTATCTATATATCTAGCAGAGGGACACGGTGGCTCAGTGGGTTAGGACGCTGAGCTTGTCGATCAGAAGGTCGGCAGTTTGGCGGGTCGAATCCCGAGTGCCGCGTAACAGAGTGAGCGCCTGTTACTCGTCCCAGCTTCTGCCAACCTAGCAGTTCGAAAGCACGTAAAAATGCAAGTAGAAAAATAGGGACCGCTACGGTGGGAAGGTAACAGCGTTCCGTGCGCCTTTGGCGTCTAGTCATGCCGGCCACATGACCACGGAGACGTCCTCGGACAAGCGCTGGCTCTTCGGCTTTGAAACGGAGATGAGCACCGGCCCCTAGAGTCGGAAACGACTAGCACGCACGTGCGGGGGAACCTTTACCTTTTACCTATATCTAGCTAGTTCAAGTATATGTTCAAAAAGTGATTGTCATACTGCTCATTAAATTGAAAGGAGTATTAAGTGGAATGCTACAAATCTTAATCTCATATATGAAGAGATGGAGGAAAGAAATTCTTTTCATATTTGCAATTGATTCAAAATTTGATGTGTACCTCATACTCTAGATACAAAAATAGGCTACAAGCAACAAAATTACATTTAACAGAGATCAGTGTAATATTCTTCACTTACAAAACACAATTCAAACATCTAGGTATAAAGTAGCTTGGTATTGGTATTTGTAAAAATATTTTGGAATGACAACTGATTACAAATGAAATATGAGTCAGCTATTTGAAATAGCTGCAAAAATAAAAAATATTTACAGTACAACTGAAATATAATTTCAAAATCATGGGAAGTATTTATGACACTTTATTCAGTTTTGATCAGTCCATATCGAGTATTGAGTCAAGTTATGACTACCACTTTAAGAAAGATTCAGAGAAATTGGATCTGGTTCAAAGTATAAAACAAGGCTGATCAGTAATTAAAAAGTTTGTTATAAGAATATGAAGGAATCTGTGTATGTTCAGGTTCATGAAAAGACTGCTGAGTGGGATATGGCAGTACTCTTCAAATAGTTTTTTCCCAAAGATAAGAGATGTTTAATAATGGTAGGTTCTCATTCATTGGATGTTTTCAATCAAATATTAGCAGCCATTTCCCTTCAATGCTTTAAATTAATTCCTGCACTCAGGAGTGGATCTAATAATAATAATAAAGTTGGAAGGCACCTTGGAGGTCATCTAGTCCAAATCCCCCTGCTCAGGCAGGAAACCCTATACCATTTCAGGCAAATGGCTGTCCAGTCTCTTCTTAAAAACCTCCATTGTTGGAGCATTCACCACCTTTGGAGGCAGGTTGTTCCACTGGTTAGTTGTTCTAAATGTCAGGAAGTTTCTCCTTAGTTCTAGGTTGCTTCTCTCCTTGACTAGTTTCCATCCGTTGCTTCTTGTCCTGCTTTCAGGTGCTTTGGAGAATACTGTAGCTTGACTCCCTCTTCTTTGTGGTAGCCCCTGAGATATTGGAACACTGCTATCATGTCACCCCTCACCCTTCTCTTCATTAAACTACACATACCCAATTCCAGCAACCGTTCCCTATATGTTTTAGCCTCCAGCCCCCTAGTCATCTTTGTTGCTCTTCTCTGTACCCTTTCTAGAGTCTCGACATCTTTTTTACATCGTGGTGACCAAAACTGGATGCAGTATTCCAGGTGTGGCCTTACCAAAGCATTGTAAAGTGGTATTAGTACTTCACTTGATCTTGATTCTATCCCTCTGTAAATGCAGCCTAGCACTGTGTTGGCTTTTTTGGCAGCTGCAGCACACTGCTGGCTCATATTGAAGTGATTGTCTACTAAGACTCCGAGATCCCTCTCACAGTTACTACTATTGAGCAAGGTACCACCTATACTCTACCTATGAATTTGATTTTTCCTGCCTAAATGTAGAACCTTACTTTTTCACCATTGAATTTCATTTTGTTAGATAGTGCCCAGTGTTTGAATCTGTCCAGATCCTTCTGTATCTTAAATGGCTTAAATCTGATGGCTTAAATGTCCCCTTTCAACTCTTACGATTTTATCAATATTTTTTTAAGTCTACAATGCATTCTCAGTGTCCCAGATATGTAGTTAAAGTAACTGGAGATTTTTGAAGTGGATTTTCCTGCTCACATATTGGCAATGGAAATCAAAACATGCTAGGTACACACTATTGGGTCCCTGTTTGCCTCTTTCTATTTTTTCCACTAATCAGCATGGAAACTCTTGTTCCTCAGCCTACATAACAGGCAGTAGTGCTTTTTTATATAATTTCTCTAATTACATAGCCCTTAAAATGTTTCTGTGCAGGAACCAAAGATAGTTCTTCCAGCTCAAATGTGAATCTTCTCCTTTTTAAAAAGTTGGCACATAGTTATTAATGTTCCCTTGGCTGACAGATGTAGTGGGCGAACATGAATTAAGAAAAAAGAGAGAGAATGAACCAATCATTTCAATCTAAATAGGAAAGAGAGGTGAGAAAGAATTGAAAAAGAGGAAGATTTGATTTGTAAATATATTGTTCAGATTTAACAGACTATTTAAGTATCTCTATGTTGTTTTGTTGATAGTCTACACTTTTCCCCACTGAATGAAACTTTGTGCAAATGATTTCAACAACATTTTTTTTAAATGTCTGTGGAGTATTTCACTTCAACAAGCGGGATAGCTGTCCTACAGTATTTAGAGTTGCAATGTTAGAAAACCCTGGGCATGTTACAAAAGTTACATCACTTTCCAGGAAGAAATATCTGAAACATTGCCAGCTTTAGGCTTATCTCCTGCCAAGCAGCTTCTCCAGAAGCACTGCAGGTGTCCAACGTCCAGGTTGAAAGGAGTAGCAGGTGGCAGCACCTTTTTTTTGTAAAGAGTCCCTGACACTAAAGAGGAAAATTGATGGTTTCAGAAATAATTAAGCAGGGAAATGGGGCCATAATGATAAGGTTGTTGAAAGCTCCAGCTTCCTAATCAGAAGAGAAATACAGTATCTCAACAATATTCCTCTCCTTACATCTAAAAGCGAGTGCAAGCTATAGTTTGATTATTCTGCACTATCAAGTTGGTAAGAAACTTGGTTACACACTGAATATAGCAAATGCATCTGAAATAAAATAAACATGAAATTTCCAACTGACATTGGGAAGGATATGAAAATAATTCTTTTTTACAATTCCTTGATACTAACCTAACCAATATGGATTACACTAAATGTTTTATTGCCCCGTAACAGAGTGAGCGCCTGTTACTCGTCCCAGCTTCTGCCAACCTAGCAGTTCGAAAGCACGTAAAAATGCAAGTAGAAAAATAGAGACCACTACGGTGGGAAGGTAACAGCGTTCCGTGCGCCTCTGGCCGGCCACATGACCACGGAGACGTCCTTGGACAAGCGCTGGCTCTTCAGCTTTGAAATGGAGATGAGCACCGGCCCCTAGAGTCGGAAACGACTAGCACGCATGTGCGGGGGAACCTTTACCTTTTTTATACGCACATTTTGGTTATAGAGTAAACTAATGTTTATTTGCACTATTGTGCAAACTTACTGCTAGATCATATAAATTTGGTTTTAGAATAGCTAAAGAGGAACTGTACCAGGAAAGTGAATGGGAAAAAAACTGAGAGGAAAGATGAGAAAATGTTAAGAGATAGGAACGCCAATTTATAGATAAAATTTGAGAGTGAAAATTATTTAGTAATAAAGAGATTGTATAGTATTTGCTAACAAATTACTACTACTTCAGTTTACCTTTTAATTTTGGTTAAAAAGTTTTTCATTTTTTTATTAAACTATGGTCAACAAACATTATCAAATAACTAAATTAACATAATTTTAAGATGCATAAAAGAAAAAATATATAGAAAATAAAAAATAACTACTAAAAGTAAGTAAAAAGGCAGGTATTGTATATGCATAAATTTACCTTATATTGTAGGCAAGGTATCATATTATGGTTTATTGAGCTAAATCATAAAATCCATTCATATTTTACAGAGTTCATGTCTCTGGCATTTCATTATTTTAGCTTGGTAATTTTTTCTAATGTGGCAATTGGAGACATCTTGTTAATCTACATCTCAATTTTTGAGATGTCGGAAAAAGAGTTTTCCAATGCTGGGCTATTATTATTTTAGCTACTAAAATTAAATAATTAGTTCCTTATTTTTAGGTTTGAGTTGTGTTCTTGTGAATACATGCACTAAACCCAACTCTGGGGAGTATTCAGTTCTTTGTATAGTAATGGTACCTATTCTCCCCACCAATTATGTCAGAAGGGCATAGTTTGAGCACATGACCACCACAAATGAAATAATTACCCCTTTTTGACAACCTCTGTAATATTTGGAAGAATACATTTGACATATATGTGCCAATCTGATTGAAGTCTGGTGCAGCGATATATAATCTTCCACTGAAATACTTGCATTGAAACTGAGGTAAATTCATCCAATTATCATAATTCCTGCCAATTTCATATGGATTTACTGAGAACAGTACCTCAAATCCATGAGATGGATTTCCTATTTCTAATTGCAGTAATGACCTATGCATCTTCAGGTTGTTCCTTTTTGTTGTTCTAAGAAGCATTAATTCTCAAAATTGGTACAAGACCATGTTGCTGAAGCTCTAACATTTCTATTGCCCAAAAGAGATTTGAGCTAATATCAGAACCATAGTAGCTTATCAGCTATTTGTTATTGATCTTGAGAGTTCCCTATTACTACTGTATAAGTATCTTTTTTTTTTATTGAATAGTTTTAAAATACAGTTTTCCTTTAAAAAGCCCCCCTTCCCCCTCCCTCCTCCCCCCCTACCTCCCCCCTACCTCCCCCCCTCCCCCCCTCCCTCCTCCCCCCCACCTCCCCCCCTCCCCCTCCCCTCCCCCCGACTTCCCAGAGCTAAATACAAGGTATATATATATATATAAAAGCAATCATAAACAACCATATACTAACAACTATAAATTCTAAAATCCATCACTCTCTAGCTTATATAGGATAAAACAAGCCTTAGCAATATTAAATATATATAAAAAACTAAAATAGAAAAAGAAAAAAAAACGAAAGAAGACTTATTCGAATGCTACATAAAACTTCTTAACCCTATACTTGTTCTGGATAAACTCAATCCATTTTCTCCATTCCATAATATAACGTTCTTGCGAATGATCTTTCAAATAGGCCGAAATCTTCGCCATCTCTGCCAGGTTGGAAACCTTTAAAGTCCACTCTTCTATGGTCGGCAGTTCCTCTTTCTTCCAATATTGACCTATCAAAAGTCTTGCTGCCGTAACTAAGTTCAACATCAACTTGGTGTCCACAACTGTAGCGTCGACAATTATTCCCAACAAAAAAAATTGCGGACAAAACTTTATCCTCCGTTTAAAAATCTTCTGCATATTCCACCAGACTTTTATCCAAAAAACCTTAACCTTCTTACATGTCCACCATATGTGAAAATATGTTGCATCTTCATCACCACACCTCCAACATTTAGGCTGATAATTCGGATACATACTTGCAAGCTTTTTAGGATCTAAATGCCATCTATAAAACATTTTGTAAAAGTTCTCTCTTAGATTTTGAGCTTGAGTAAATTTTACATTCCTCACCCAAATCCATTGTAATAACTTCCTGAATGTTTTGGGCCCATTTTATCATACAATCCTTAACAAGCTCTGTTTCTGAATCAATCTCTATCAGTGCAAGATATATCCGTTTGATATGTGCTGGTCCCTGATTTCTAATTTGCTTTATCAAATTTTCATCAGTCATTGCAAATCCATTTTTCTGGTCTTCTTTCCACCTGGCCCGTAACTGAATATATTGAAACCAAGTTTGAACAACCTTCTCTTCTCGCAAGAGGCTATATGATTTCAAACACCAAACATTCCTTTCCAAGCTTAAAATTTCCTTGTACGTAGTCACATCATGTTTGAAACCAGCATGTATATTTTCTATTGCGTGTTTTGGAATTGCCCACAATGGTATCTTGCTGCTTAACTTATGTCTATACTTCTTCCAAACTCTCAGCAATGCCTGCCTTAAAATATGCATCCTAAACACAGTATCTACCTTCTTATCATACAACAAATATGCATGCCAGCCAAACAACAAATCATGGCCCTCAAGATTTAATAACCTCGGTTGCATCAAATTAATCCAATCGCTTATTCCTACTAATGCAGCAGCTTCATAATATAGTTTAAAATTAGGCAATTTAAGGCCACCTCTCTCACGAGTATCCTGCATAATCTTAAGTTTAACTCGTGGCTTTTTCCCTGCCCACACAAATTTATTGATACCACGCTGCCATTCCTCCAAATTAGAATCTTTCTTAAGAATCGGTATCATTTGAAATAAAAATAAAAATTTGGGCAGGACATTCATTTTCACTGCTGCAATCCATCCCAACAAAGACAATTGCAATTTTTCCCAACTCTCCAATTCTTTTTGAATTTTCCCCCATAGTTTTTCATAATTATTTTTATATAACTTTGTATTAGAGGGCGACAAAATCACCCCCAAATATTTAACCCTTTTAACAATCTCAAATCCAGTTAATCCTTCTAAGAGAGCCTTCTGTGAAACTGTCATATTTCTAGCCAAAATTTTAGTTTTCTGTGTATTTACTTTAAATCCAGAAACCTTCCCATATTGTGTTATTATCTCCATCAGGTCCACAACAGAGTTCTCTGGCTGGGTCACTGTAACAACCAGATCATCTGCAAATGCTCTCAATCTATAGTCCTGATCTCCAACTTGTATCCCCTTAATTTTTTCCGAATTCCGAATCTTAACCAATAATATCTCTAATGTTAACACAAATAACAAGGGCGATAACGGACACCCTTGCCTTGTGCCCTTCTCAATATTACATGCTGCTGTCAGGCTATTGTTAACTATGATTCGGGCAGTTTGTTTTTGATATAATGCCCTAATCGGTTGTAAAAAATTTTCCCCAAAATCCATTTTGTCTAAAACTTTCAACAAAAATTGCCAATTCAATTGATCAAAGGCCTTTTCAGCATCTAAAAAGATTAGCGCTGCAGAGATCTGGTTGTGCCTTTCCAAAAACTCTAACACATCAACTATATGTCTCACATTATTTTTCATTTGCCTACCACTAATAAACCCCGTTTGATCCCCATGAATCACCTGTTGCAGAACCCTCATCAGTCTATTAGCCAAAACCTTAGCAAATATCTTATAATCTGTATTTAAAAGCGATTTCGGTCTGTAATTTTTAACTTGAGTAGCATCCTGGTCTTCCTTCGGAATCAAAGAGATAAAAGCTGTTCTCCAAGATGGTGGCACCTTTCCCCCCCTCTGGATTGTCTGAAACAGTTCCTTTAACGGTTTTATCATCTCTAATTGTAATTTTTTATAATAGGCCGCAGTCAAGCCATCCGTGCCTGGTGCTTTATCCACCTTCAGTTCCTTAATTGCTGTAAAAATTTCTTCTTCTGTAATCAGTTGATTAATCCCCTCTTTTTGTACTTGCGTAAGAACCGGGATGCTAGCATTCTCCAAGTATATATCAATATCTTTTGCATTAATTTCCTCTTTAGTATATAATTTCGAATAAAAATCCACAAAATCATCCTTAATAAGATTCTGTTGAAACACAACCCTTCCTTTATACTCAATCTTATCTATATTAGAGGCCCTTTGTTTTTTCCTCAGTCTATAAGCTAACCATATGCCTGGTTTATTAGCGTTGCAAAAAGTATTATGCCTAGCAAACCGCAGATTGGTCGCCACTTGATCAGCCATTAATTTATCAAATTGTCCTCTTAGCAGTCTAATAGCCTCCTTGATCTTCACATCCTCTGGGTTCAAAATCAAAGCCTTTTCTTTTTCCTTTATTTCATTCTCCAGTTCTTTCCTTCTAGTTTCCACTGCACGTCTATGTCTATTATTCATATATATCAACACCCCTCTCATATAGGCCTTGCTAGCATCCCAAACCATATCCATAGAGGTACCCTTATTCATATTAATCTCAAAAAAATCCTTCATCCGCTGTTTGCATTCTTCCACATTTCTCTGATTTCTAAACAAATTCTCATTTACGCGCCACGAGCACCTATCTCTTTTCTCCTTATCAATCTCCAACCAAACTGGACTGTGGTCAGAGATAGTTCTTGCACAAATCTTCACCTTTTTAGTTCTCAAAAAAAAATCATTAGTCAACAAAATAAAATCAATCCTCGAAAAAGATTGGTGTCTGTCAGAATAAAAAGTATAATCCTTCTCCTGCAAGTGTCTCTCACGCCAAATATCTCACAATTCCAGGTTGTCCTTCAATTCAAAAAAAGATTTAGGCAATCTAGCATGACTTGGAATGCGCTTAAAAGCTCCAGCCTTATCCAACTGCACATCCAAAACACCATTCCAGTCCCCCATAAAAATAAAAGATTTATAATCCAACTGGGTAAGCTTTGTGTGAAGTAAGCTAAAAAAGTCAGCTTGTTGTTGGTTAGGTGCATATAATCCAACTAAAAGCGTCTTTTTACCTTCTAACAACAGCTCAATCATAACATATCTTCCATGCTTATCTGTTTCAATTAAGTCTGCTGTTAAGGCACTTTTAACATAAACAACCACTCCATTTTTCTTATTCTCTGCAGAAGCAACAAATTGCATACCCAGCCTCGAGTTCAGTAAGTGCTTTTGATCCAAAACTCTAATATGCGTTTCTTGCAGACATATAACATCTATCTTAAATTGTTTTAAATATTGAAAAACTTTCTTCCTCTTCTGCGGTGAATTTAGTCCATTAACATTCCAGGTTAAAAATTTAGTTGCCATGTATATCCTCCAAAAGCTCTTGGACCACAGCTTTGATAGGACTAACTTCTTTAGGCCGTGCTCCTCCCACTGCTTGGCTATGAGTACGTTGTGAAGAATCTGAAGGCTTTTGCTGATCTTGTTCTTTTATTTTCTTTGCTCGTTTTAAAGCAGCACGCGTTACTCTTTGCTCTCTAGGATCATCCAAAGAAATTGTAGCTTGATCTCCTCCAGCACCATTTTCCTCTGTTTCATCCTCTTGATGTTCTCCTTCTCCAGATCCCTTTACAGCTTCCAGAAGTGTTAATGGGGTTGCTTTTAAGACATTATTGTAGAAATCACGCGCTTGCTTCACAGTAATCAGCCGATACCTTTTACCTTCATGCATCACCATCAGCCCATCTGGAATCTCCCATCTGAACCTTATATCTCTTTGCTTAAGCTCATGCACGAGAAATGTATAGTCTTTCCTTCCCCTTAAAATCCTTGGAGGGATTTCTTTTAAAACCAAGACTTCTTGTTCAGCAATCACAACTTTAGCATCATAGGCAGCTTGTATAACTTGATCTCTAATTTCTCTTTTTGCAAAATAAACCACCACATCTCTAGGCAACTTTCTCTGTCTGGCAATCCATGAATTCACCCGAAACACTTTATCCATAGCTGCTCTTATTTCAGATGCTGGCTGGTTCAATACCACTTCGAGAGCCTCAGAGATCAGCTGCTTTAAATCTTCTTTAATATTCTCTTTTAAACCTCTGATTCTGACAGCAAACTGCATCTGGTAATATTGGGCAAGGCTTAACTCCCTTTCCATTTTGTCTCTTGCATTTTCATTCTCCCGTGCTTTTACTTCTAATATAGCATTCCTTTGAGCCAGATCATCCATTTTTTCATCTAAATCTTCCACACATTCCGCCACTTTATGCACTGAAGACAAAATGTCTACCTTCATCACGCTGAACTTCTGTTCCATCCTTTCTTCCATTCTCTCCTCCAATTTCTCCAATTTCTCCTCCATCTGTGCAAATTTATCAGCAATTGATTGATTAATTGATTCCAAAAGTACCTGGGCATGTTTATCCAAAGCATCTCGCAAATCCTTCGATGTCAGCGCTTCAGGAGGGTGCAACGCCTGTAGTGATGATTGTTGCACCGGCGAGGATCCACCACTCCGAAGAGTTTTAGGGGGAGGTTTCGCCGCCATCTTTTAGTCCACAATTATGACGCACTTTCACTTAAAGTTTAAAAAGTCCAACAAGCTCGAGAGTATAGTAAAATAATCCTCTTCACCTTTTCCTCTTGTACCGCTCTGCCTGCTCCTTTAAACCATAGTCCTTTCTTCAGGCAGGGATGGTTCGCAGACGCCTGGCTCTGCTCCAAGAAGTTCGGAGCAGAGACGCCGGCCAGCTGGGAGCAACCCAGGCTTCGGGGGAGTTCAATCCTTCAGCCGCCCAAGCTCCAAGCTCAGGCGGCCCCGGAGAACTCTACCCCTACCTGGGGCCTCACCCCCTCCTCTTCTCCCGAGGAGGGGGCTTCAATTTCGCCCGAACAGCTGATCGGCACTGTTTCGGGCGAAAAAACAAACAGCTGAGCCGCGGGCAGCCCGGGAAGGCTGTCTTCGGCGCCGCGCCGCCACCGGAAGTCCGTATCTTTTGTCTGTAAATGTTGTATTCTATAAAAAAAAAATATTTTAGCCGAACCATAATGATTATCTTGATTTACACACTCTAGGTTACTAGAAGAGTTAAGGGGAAATATCTTTTATCAAATTATGTATTTACTCTTCCAAAACATGAAGCTTCATTTTAGTGAAATATTTTCAATTTTTGTTTTTCTAGAAACTTATTGTAGGTGACAGACCACTGATTTATATAATTATTTGGCTCTAATATAGTTTCAGTTTGTGGCCATTGTTTAGAAGAGTCTTCTGTAATGAATGGAATCATATACCTTAACAGTGCCACTTGATAATATATTTTAAAATTGTGCCTCCAGTTTAGGAGTTTTATAAAATAGCATCCTTTTATTTATTTTTATTTTTCCCTTTTTGCATAAAAACAAAAAAGTATTCTTTCTGTTTCATTCCCTACAGCAGACATGTCAAACTCGTGATGTCACACGACATCGTGCAATGTATTGGGACAGTTTTGCCATTGCAGGCAATGGGGTGGGAGCAGCTTCTGGATGATGCATCCGGCCCGTGGGCCGGTAGTTTGACACCCCTGTCTTACAGCCTATTTTGGAATTTCCACTGGGACACTGAAATAAAAAGTTAAATCCTATAAGGATTTTCTGTTTTATAACTGCAATTCAGCCTATAATATTGAAATGTTTTGAAGACCGATTTTTGATTTTCCTATTTAATTTCTTCCACCTGGTATACATGGAAGAGCCTGGAAACCTCACTCTGCTACCTGGCCTGTGACCCTGACAGGCATGCTATATTGGGGTTGGCTGTTGGGGCAGAAAAGATCCCCACCTCTGGGCCCCTCATAGCTGTAGTTTTTAGTTTCCTGTTTAGTTCTCCTAGTTTCAATTGTTTTGTATTACCTTTTAATTTTTTATTATATTGTATGCCACCCAAATTCACTCTTATCAATGAGATGGGTGGTCTAAACATTGAATGAATGAATGAATGAATGAATGAATGAATGAATGAATGAATGAATCCATTGCATCATTTGGTGTGAAGACTATTAGCCAAGGATCTGGCAAGAAGAGTGATACTGCAATTCAGTAGATGGTGGCACTTGCTTAGCACTGAAGGAAAACTAGAGTGCGCAGTTTTATCATTCCTCTGTCACAGCAACTTTATGCCATGGTTCCGACAGACAGAGTGAAATAAAGCAGAACTCCAAGGCTTGCAAGTTTCTCAAAGAACATGTTTATTGATACAAAGTATCGGCACATCAAAAATGAAACCAAGTCTGAATAGACACGTAACAATCCCCAATACGAAGTTAAGAAATCTCACCCCTAAAGCTATGCAAGCTACTACATTCCCCAATACATCTTCTTGGCGGGCTTTTCATGAAACGCCCAGCCTGCAGTCCTGGGAGCAGCAGATGACCTTGGTTCCCATGGGAGAAGATCTGTTTAGTCGAGTGAAGCACCTGGTAACCTCCCCACCCTCTGTGCAATGTGTCAACCGAAAATGAATAGGGAAAATGGCTGCAGCCATGCTCATTTTCAAAGGTGACAGTATAAGTTTTTGTATGACATGTTTTTGGTAACTATGAGATTGTATTTTATAAGTAGGTGTGGTCTGTAAAGTGAACAGAACAGCAGACGAATGTAAATGATGAATAAGGTCAATAATCTAAAGGTCCCACCAAGCCTCAGAAGAGATTTTTCTGTGACCTGTGGGTCATTCCTTACGTTAATAAGAGGGTATTACAACTACATATCAGAAGTTATAGAAATTAACTACAATATGTTTTGATCCTGCCTTTATTGTCCTGTCAAACCAGAAGCATATTTAAATTATTTGATCATGGCTGACTGAATCCATGAGAATCTATCTTGCTGCTTTTCCAAAATAGTAGGGCTGAACTTTGTTCAGTACAACATCTCTAAAACAAACTTTTGTCAGCCATTCATAACTTAAACAAAATGTTCCCTTCAGGCTGCAACCTGTCATGCTTATTGTCAATCTCAAAGTAAAGTCATCTGACAACCTATTCATGTGAAATTTCAATTTATACTGCCATTTTTTAAAACAATGTTGAAAATGATGTTATTATAAAAATGCAAGCAAAGCTGGAGCTTAGCTTCTAAAATTGCTCTTGCAAGCACATTTCTTTTAAAAACTTAGAAGTCTGAAATGTATCTATTAACAAAAAAAACCCTTAAAAAGTTAATTTTAACTTTTCTTAGTGTTTTCTTTTTAGGATGTGGACTACTATCTTGTTCCCTTGAGTATTACTGGCACTATAAGAGCTACAGATCAAAAGCAACCCTTCAAAATGTGGGGTCAATAATGTCCCTTTTAATCTGTTCTTAAATGCTGGTCTGAATGCTTCTGTCAGCAATTGCTGAGGTTCAAACTTCATATCAGCTTTCAGACAGAATACCCTTGTGAAATGCATTTGTAGAAGGTACAAAAAAGCTCTCCAGTCCATGAGGCAAATTATATTTCTGATACCCTGCTGCTCCAATAAAGCAGCATCAGTGATGCTTTCAAAAGAGAAATGGAGTGCTCTTGAAATAAAATGTAATTCTGGTCCTACACAGGCACA
Source organism: Vipera ursinii (assembly GCF_947247035.1). Classification (NCBI taxonomy): domain Eukaryota; kingdom Metazoa; phylum Chordata; class Lepidosauria; order Squamata; family Viperidae; genus Vipera; species Vipera ursinii. Next base: position 63,913,696 of record NC_139514.1, read on the forward strand.
AAAATGAGGCAGAAAATGAGGCATTAGAACATCCACCACTTCAGACAGCAGGTCAGCAGTAAAGAATGAACTTGAATTCTGCAGTGGAAATAATCCCCACAATCTATTACTCTCATTGTTGTTATTAATTTTTATATGACATACTTCCATCAAGATCTCCTGCTGGCTTATAAACTTTAACCTTAAAAAAGTTACCAAAAAAAGAAAACAAAACTCCATTGTCCTGGAATAATTTTCTAGTTAATTATTACTTAAAGAGAGCATTCCACTAAATATTTTGAAAAGTGTTGGAGGTATGAGGATGCCTGGTTGACAGGGTGGAAAAGATCTGTTCTTCTAATAGGCAGGGTGTATAAGTGCAGCATTAACCTTGCTGGGTCTATTAGAGATTAAACCACTAGAGTGGAGCTCTACATCTTCAGAATATGTGAAATGGATTTGTATTTCACAAGGGAAAGCTGTGGATGACAACCATAAAATATAGTGAGGAGTGGGACCCTAGCTTAACAGTAAGAAAAGTATAATAAATTTTCTCTCCACTGACATAAACATTTCATGACTTATTTCTTTGCAGCTGATATTTAGACCCTCAGTTTACTTGTACAACTGTGTTTTGAGTTGAGTTTCCAAAGATGAAAAATACTAACTATGGCAGCTGTGGGTTTAGCTTTACCCCCTATGCATATAATCCTTTTGCTCTAAAATCACACTACTCCCATTGTATTCATTACATTTAATTGAACCTTTTGCTATGAACTTCCATGTCTGGCCATTAGAAGATGTTTTATTTCTTTAGGGATATTAAGAAATATGCCATACCAACCTCACCTTATTTATTCTTGGATCTAAAGTAGGTTACTGGAAATTGTACAATACATCTGACTTATTTTTAAAGAACTGAGTCATCTAGCTGATGCAACAGTTCCTAAAAGTTCTTTGTCTATGGTAGGTATAATCAAGAACCTACTATATATTTTCCAGGAGGTCCTTTCTCACAATGACTAACTAAAGCCAATGGAAAGCCAGAAAGATGCTTCTAATGCTAGATATTATGCCTGTGATTATTAATAACTAGTGACAACTTTATCCTGCATGCACTTCCAACAGAATTCAGGATCCAAATGAATCTATATCATTTACTATATTACTATATCATTTACTACATTATATTAATAATAATAGTGACAGTAACATTCTAGAAACATTCTATTTTCTCTTCCCTGATAAGGAAATCTCAAGGAAACACTTCTGTACTGGCCGTATTAGTGGGGTATAATAATTTCATGATAACTAACACCACTGTGCCTTCATTTAGCAGGTATCTGTTATGCAGCCAAACTCATTATATTATTTCCTTTTTCAATGTTGATTTAACTAAAGGCTTTGGTAATCATCCTATCCTACTTTCTTTTCATCTCTGGTTCCATGATATGACCTGCTATTTTGCAAATCTTATTTTGATTTGGATAATAAACCTCTTAAAATCTATAAAGCAGATGGTACCTTTTGTCCCTTCCATAAGGATCCAGGCTAGGATCTAATTTGAAATTCCCCTGTTGTGTACAAAATTACTTTTTGCTGCTGTGCCAGCAGAGAGGAGAAGGTTTAACCATTGTTTATCTGCATACATGGCAGATTCCTATTCTTGAAATAGTAACAGATTTACCAACTTTTTACAAAAAGTATGTCAAAAGATCAATGCTATGTTATAATTTGAGCTAACTTAATTTTATTGAAAGTGATAGAATCATCTGAAATGAGAAGGCATATTTTAATTCCTTGGCACAAGAGATCATATCTGCCAATAATTTTAGCATATGAATACCTTGATCCTTAAAATTTAGTACCTTTATGAGGATAATTTACAGACTATATTTGCAAAGTTGCCTCTTAATGATTGAGAATGGGATGATAAATAACAAGATTGCAGTAAACTTCTATTTGATAGCAAATTCTGCAACATGTGTCATGCATGGATAATTTTCCCAATCACCAAATTATGGTAATATCTTCTTTAAAAAAAGAAAAACTTGTGATATGTTTCTCTATAGTTAAACCTGAAACAAACTGAATCTTATGTGGCAATTTACTGATTACATTTTCTTCTGATTTTGAATATTAAACTCCATGTGGTAAAAGACAAAAAAGCATCCCAAGAGTCCTTCGCTTTGTTGAAATATAGCTTTGAGGTTGCAAGACAGAGAACCCACCTTTCTGTACTGAACATTCACTTCACTGGCCTTTTCACCACCAAATGTGATGTATATATAAGACACATGCGTAGAACGCATTTCTGGTGAAACAAAGCAGCAAAACAAGAACCTAGAACTAAGGAGAAACTTCCTGACAGTTAGAACAACTAATCAGTGGAACAACCTGCCTCCAGAAGTGGTGAATGCTCCAACACTGGAAGTTTTTAAGAAGAGACTGGACAGCCATTTGTCTGAAATGGTATAGGGTTTCCTGCCTTAGCATGGGGTTGGACTAGATGACCTCCAAGGTCCCTTCCAACTTCTTCTTCTTCTTCTTCTTCTTCTTATTATTATTATTATTATTATTATTATTATTATTATTATTATTATTATTATTCACTTTCTTTGACTGTAGGCATCCAGGAACAGCCTTTCACTTTTCCAGCTGCAGAGCTGGTTTTCACAACATAGTGTTCAGTCGTGTCCTATTCTGTTATAGCCGATTGATTTCAAAATAGTAAAAACAAGGATTGGAAATCAAGAATTATTATTAAATTTAGACTCTTTGGTTAGTAACTACAGATAATATAAATAATGTAAAGTGCTGTTAAAATGATATAGAGTTTTAATTGGCTTGGGGATTCTTTTGTAATGTTACTACTTTCATTTCCTTAATCCAAAGAGTTTAGAATTTAGCATAAATATTAGCTCTTTATTTTTTTAAAAAAATACTATTTTCATTGTTTTCTCTCTAAATAGCTTTGTGTGTGTGTATATGTATATGAATGTGCATAAAAATATATTTTATATTTTTCTATTTGAATGAAGATTTACTGTTCTTTTTTGTATCGATTGCACATATTGTCTTGTGGGTTATTTTTACTTTTACTCATGTATGAAGTTCATATTCAGGCAGCAGTTCATATGGCTTGGCTATGATGGTCAATCAGTGCTTCTGAAGAATATATTTTTCTGGGCTAATAAGAAGAGTGTTTGAATTAACTTCAAAGAATCTTCACAAATGAGGACTGCAACAATATACTGTAGGCTAACTATGCTATCTATACCAAGAAGAAATCACAATAGATCTAGCTATTGATTCTAGCTCTAGAATTATTTCACACAATTTTAGTGAAATGGAGAACAGGAAATTCATTTAGAATAAATTAGTCAATTTTCTTATTAGATTTGAAAGTAGCACCTTTGATGTAGCCAGACAAATTATCACTTTATTAATCATTCACACTTTTTTGTTGCATCCTTTATTCCCCTGACTCCTGTTGCATCTCAATGCTATTTCCTTCCTTCTTTCCAGTGACAGAATATGGCTTTATTGCTTATATTGCAACATCCATCATGACATATAATTTGTTTCCTGATACTTTTTTATTTTTAAAAATATCTAAGTGGTTTACAATAATTATAAAAACCAGAGGTAAAAATGAAATAAAATCAGAAGTTTAAAACTAAAGTAAAATCAAGAAAAGTGTAATAACAAATATACAAATATTAGGAGAATTAATTGCTGGGGAAGAAGAACAAAAAAGACACAGAAAAAGTATAATTTCCATTGAAGACTGTACATATCTTAGAAGCTGGTGTATTTGAAAAGATTTTTCTGAATAGCCTGACCCTTATTAGGTCAAATAAAAATCATTTATTATGGTCATAAGGATGGAGTTTAGTCAATTGAAAAGCATAGAAAATAGAGATCTTCTCTTTTACAAAAATAATTATTAAAAGCTAGAAGGCATACAAAATATATTAAAAACAAAAGTATATATAGAAAACAAATGTCTAAAAGAATCTAAAAGGAGGAGTATTAGATGGGCATAAGGAACATAAAGGTTAGTATGTAGAAGACTACAGTATATCTATAAAATTATAGGGCACTCTAGTATGGCAAATTAGATACTCATTAAATCAAGTTTATGGCACAGGTCATTTCCAAAGAATTATAAGGGCTGCTGTGGAGAACCTAGTAACACTGACTGTTGTAGCAAGGCTAGTATCTGAAGGCAGCAGAGAAGTGTAGCATTGCCCTGATTAGTTCTAATGGGCAAACTTCCTTGTATGCTTTGTGTATGACACAGGAATGCATATTTAATAAGTGGTGTGTGTGTGTGTGTGTGTGTGTGGGTGTGCATGTATGCATTTGTGTGTGTGTGTGTGTGTGTGTGTGCATGATGTTTGGGTGCAAGAAAATAGATCTGTATATGTGGAAGAAAGCATGTCACAAAAATACATTTTCAAATACAGAGGAGATTTTAAAAACTATTGAATTTTCCTGTGTTTACCAAAGATATATAAACCAGTTTGACTTGAACATTCTTGTCTCCCGTTTTTTTACAGATTTCGTAAGGTAATTCACAATCATCTTCAAACCTGCTAATCCCAAACATAATTGTAGTCCTTCCCATTCAAAAAAAAAATTACATAAAATATACTTCTTCCAAACCTTTCCCCACCTATGTCTAGTTGTATGGGGGGGGGAATGTGGTTCCCACAACAGCTGAAAAAATGTCAACCTTTTTCTTTAGTTTAGTTTAGTTTAGTTTATTAGACTTATATACCACCCTTCTCCCATAGGACTCAGGACGGTTCACAAGGTTTTTAAAAGAAACAATACCACAATTACAAAATTTAAAACAATTAAAATGATTATATTAAACCTTGAATATAAAAATCTTAGTTAAAACCAATTAAAACCCCAATTAATACCCTCAGTCCAGGCCAGAAAGCTCAAAAAGCCAGGTCTTCAGGTCCCAGCGGAATGAATGGAGGTCAGGAGCAGATCTAAGCTCTACAGGCAGCTGGTTCCAAAGGGCCAGCGCACCCACTGAGAAGGCCCTCCCCCTGGGTATTGTCCGCCAGCAATATTTTACCGGCGGTACCCTGAAAAGACCCTCCCTGTGGGAGCGCACAGGATGAAGGGAACTTGATGCCGGCAGCAGGTGCTCCCTCAGATATCCCGGACCCAAGCCATTTAGGGCTTTATAGGTCATCACCAGCACCTTGAATCTCACCCGGAGGTCAACCGGAAGCCAATGCAGCTCGCGGAGCAGAGGTGTTATGTGGGAGTATCGGGAAACCCCCATCACAACCTGCACGGCTGCATTCTGCGCCAGCTGAAGCCTCCGGGTGGTCCTCAAGGGCAGCCCCATGTAGAGAGCATTGCAGTAGTCCAATCGGGAGGTCATGAGTGCATGAGTGACTGTGCGTAGGGCATCTCGGTCCAGATAGGGCCGCAACTGGCACACCAGGCGAACCTGGGCAAAGGCCCCCCTGGTCACGGCTCCTATATGATCTTCAAAACTGAGCCACGAATCTAGGAGGATGCCCAAGTTGCATGCCCTATCGATGGGGGGCAACACCTCACCCCCCCATCATTAAAGATGGAATAGGCTGGTTAGCCGGAGATGCCAGTATGCACAGCCACTCAGTCTTGGCAGGATTGAGACGAAGCCTGTTTCTTCCCATCCAGACCCGGACCGCCTCCAGGCAACAGGACATCACGGCAAGGGCATCACTGGGTTGGTTTGGGGTGGAAAGAAAAAGTTGGGTATCATCAGCGTACTGCTGATACCCCACCCCAAAACCACGAATGATCTCGCCCAGCGGCTTCATATAGATGTTGAACAGGAGGGGAGAGAGAACTGACCCCTGAGGAACTCCACAAATGAGAGGCCTCGGGGCAGACCTCTGCCCTCCCGTCAACACCAATTGCGAGTGGTCCAGGAGATAAGAGGAGAACCACTGCAAAACAGTGCCTCCCACTCCCAACCCCCTAAGACGCTGCAATAGGATACCATGATCGATGGTATCAAAAGCTGCTGAGAGATCTAATAGAACTAGGACAGAGGAGCAACCCCTGTCCCGAGCCCGCCAGAGATCATTCACCAGCGCGACCAATGCCGTCTCCGTGCTGTACCCGGGCCTGAAACCTGATTGGTAAAGGTCCAGATAATCAGTTTCCTCCAGGAACAGAGGAAGCTGATGCGCCACCACACTCTCAACAACCTTCGACAAAAAGCGAAGGTTGGAGACAGGACGATAGTTATTTAAAATTGCTGGGTCCAGGGCTTGAAGGACTTGAATCAGGTTCAAGTGTACTTGGACTTAGACTTTAAGGAAATTTAACAGCTGGACTCTGTGTTAGTTCCAAAACCTCTACAAACTCATATCATCTATATTTGAGCTGAGCCATCTTATATCTTGGCTCAACTGGAGAGTACATTTCAAATATACTTGTTATGATGTAGTTCTGTAAAATTTATTCTGGTCTTAAGTTTTCCTTCCAGATCTTAGTTTTAAGTCTTTCAGAATGTGGAGGGCAAAAAACAATCTCACTACATACATGATACTGAAGTGCACGTTAAGCAGAACAGAAAATTTGAAACTGCCTACTGGAGGAAAAGGAGACAGACAACATAAACCTGGTTTTATTTTCTGTAATGTGAAGGCACTCAATATATACTATAGCTACAATAAAGGTCACTATTTATATTAGAAGATGTTATATCAGCAGAAAGGGTAGGCTTAGATTCTCTTTAAAAGAGTAGAATGTAAAGGTATCATGTCAATCAATGTTAAGGTCAATCCATGTTATTATCAGAACTCGGTGTCCTGCAATAATAATCATGTTATCATTTTTAAGAAATGTAAATCAACAAAGTCTCTTAGAAGGAAAGCTTGCCTGTGTGTTTTCACTTTTAACAAGAACACAGGAGAAGTATAATCAAAACCCAGTTGAAAGAGCCAACTCAGGTTTATCAGCCAGTCCAGCGTCAAAGTTTCACAAACAGTATTCACAGGAATGACACATCAGCACAAGAAATGAGACAGTTGTTTCTAACAAAGAAGCAACACTTAGGGCTGCCTTTTAAATTAGGCTGTACCACAAAAGAGTTATTCCCTTGTTTGGCAAGGAGTCTCATTGAGCTTCTTTGCTATGCTCTCTGCTCTGTTCACCAGGTATGAGAGCCTGGAAATCTTTTGTCATCATCTGACTTCTCCAGCTGTTCCAATGGTGACTGTGTTTGTTCAGCCTCAGGTGATTCCTGACTTGATGTCTCCTGAGGCTGACGTTCCACTAGTTCAGCTGGAAGAGCTTCTTCAGAGTCAGAGCCTGGGGCCATGATGGCTATCAATCTCACAGACTATATTCTACTATAAATAACAGAAAAATAAGATAAAAATGAAATAAATGTTCTAGATTTGTAGCATGAGGCAGATAACTGAGTAATTCAGCGCCCTACCCCACTCTCAGGAGATGAATCAATTTCTGAACCTATAAATAAAATTATATTTTTAAAAAGAAAATAGAGACTATAAAATTATTTTTGTTGCTTTAAATACTGATATTAAAAAATTACAGTTGGAAGAAACCAAACATATTGTTACTAAGCTCATAGATAACATCTTAAAGGAATCTGCTACAAAGGCTATCATAAATTTGGAACAGATTACAGGATGGAAGAATTTGCCAATAATAATGGATACTGCACAGACCAAGGTACAATAATCAAACCTGTGTAAATCAAATGAATCTCAGAAATAATAATAACCTTGACTAGCACATACAAAATAATTTTATTTTGATTATTTTAATTCTAGGGCAGGGGTGTCAAACTGCAGGCCCATGGGCCGGACGTGTCATCAGGAAACTGCGCCCACCCCATTGCTGGCAACGGAGAAAAAGCTCTGATACGTTGTGCAACGTCACGTGACATCGCGAGTTTGACATGTCTGCTCTAGGGTATACCAATCTCCACAATAGTTACCAATAACTACCCACACAAGTAACAGTTATTTCAAATCAGAAGTCCCTATCAGATTAAGTTTAGTTGCTCTTGATTTTTAGTACTCTGTAAATCAGAAGCATATATCAAACTTAAAGTTTACATTTCCCTTCCCTTCAATTAGACATTTTTTTAACCTGGACAAGAAAGGGCTGGGGGATAATTTCTTCCTTACTTCCTGTCTTTGGTACTACTATAGCTATATGAGATGATAAGATGGGAAGAGGCTCCTCTCATAACAATGCTTTTAAATTACCTCCTTTTTGAGGAAAGCAAATAGGGGAAAAAACATGTATAAACACTTTTACAGTATCTTGCTTATGCAAATCCACACACATACAACACATAAACTGAACCCTGGACTCTGAAAATCTACTTTTGTATACTCAAAGTGTATGTCTATTTTGCTTGTTTGTTTTGGAAAGGGGTTGGTGTTTCTGTATTATTTTGAAAGGCACTTAATTTTTATTTTTGTAACAACTGCAGTGCTGCAATAATTGCAGCCAATTGAAGTAAAATAAAACTGAATATTAACAACAATATTAATAATATTACAGCTTTAAATTTTACAATTAAAATTGTAGTGGTCTAAGCTACCTAAATTATAAGATGCTGTCTACATAGTATAATAATCTAAAATGGTGGGTGATAATTTCAAAAGCAATGATAATGTCAACTCTGCAACAACCTGGCTGAGGAATGTGGCTGATTGCATAGCTCTGCAGTGGGAAGTTTGACATTGTAATAGTGTAGGTCTTTGAAGGGAATTACAGACTTAATTTCACTTTTGACCATGCCGATATTTTGTAACCAATAAACATATTCTTTGAGGAAACCTTTAGCCTTGGAGTTCTGATTTAATTGGTCTTAGCATCAGAACCATGATAGATAAATTATGCTTCTAAAATGCATCTGAAATTAAATATATATGTAATTTTAATTCATAAAATGTAAACATTTATGTGTGATCTCATCCTCTACAAAATTTATTAATTTATACTCTTAGTTCTTTGTGAATGTTATGACTGCAACACAAAAGCAATCAAATTGCAAACACAAGAATTATATAAATAATTTATACAGAGAAGTTAAAAGATAGACAGAACATCTATAACTAATTAATTAGTTACTTTGGTTGTCAGGTAACCGCTAAACCTAATGAAATAAATAAATAAACTATGACAGACTTTAAAATGGAATAGAATAATATTTCTTCACGACAATCAATTGCCATTCTTCATTCAGCATAATTGAAATGTTTTACTTTTATAGAATTATATCTTTTTAAAAATTTGCCAGCCTGGACTTCCGGTTTTGTGCCATAGCGCCTGGTCACAGGATCACGGACCTCCGCACCCACGGCTAGTTTTGCCCTGCCAGGGGACCCTAAATGGGTCTAAGTTGCACTGGAGAGGCGGCAAAGAAAAGAAGGGTGCTCTGACAATTCTGGAATGATGGTGGTCATTTTGCTCAATTCAAGAGAAGCCTTCTAACCCAACAGGAGAAAGGCTGGTCACACTTTGTTGACCAGCCCAAGCTACTTGCAGCCAAAGTCCAAAGGTACTAACCAGCACAACAGTGAACAGCGTGCTTGAAACTGGGTGAGGAATTTGATCTTCCCTTTTCCTATTTCTTGGAAAAGTTCCCCAAGAAGCAAAAAGCCTCCCAAAGTGAGAAGGGAGGGGATTATACCCCCACCCCACACTTCTATAGACAGAAGCAGCAAATTAAACCTTCATGGGGAATAAAAATATAAAATACTACAGTTTGGATAAATTTGAAGGCTAAGAAAATTGCTAAAACTCTATACCTGAAAAAGCATTGATGAAATTGTGTGTGTGTGTGTGTGTGTGTGTGTGTGTGTGTGTAACAAAAATAACTGTTTGTTTTAAAAAGTTGGAAAATGAACAGTGACATATAGTGGAGGATTAGAGAAAACTATAGCTGCATTGACCTAGAATTTGGAAAGATGCCTAGAAATGGCAAAAAGCAGCTGGGAATAAACCATTGAACTATCTACTACTGAGTGACACTACATATGTTTAGAAACTGTTGACCTTCTGGGATTATAAACACACTGAGCTTCATTTTTAAACCTAAGAATTGTTTGCAGAGAAAGAAGAATCTTGGCCTTTAGCTAATCTTCTAAAGGAGAAATTACTGGAAAATGTTTAGATGGTCAAATACTTTGGACTGAATCCTGACTGGTTGATAATTACAAGACCCTTGAAAAGAAGAACTGTCACAAAATATTGTTTTCAGTGGTGCCTTGACAATTGGAAACATATTGGATTATAAAACCATTATATAAAGATAAAAACTATGTAAGATCTGGCTGTTTGGATTTTAAGATGGGCTGATTGATAAAGCTAATTAAAAAGATTATGACACCAATGAAAAACTACTTAGAGGGGAGAGATAAAATGGATATTATATACCTATCTAAAAGAGATAGAAAACCATGCCCAACACTTTCTCCTGAAGACCCAATTTGGAGATTCAAAGATCTGCAGGAACAATGACTCAAGACAAAACAAATACATTCCAGGAGAAAATGTACAAAATGCTGCAACAGATTCAAATGATAATTGTTTCAAACCATGATGAGATTAGAAATAAGTTTGACAATATAAACGAACATATCTCTAACTTAAACCTACAACTAAATAACACTCAAAAAATGACAACAAAGAAATGAACAAACAAATCAGACAACAGAACATAAATTAAATGAAAGTGACTTAAATAGAAAAGCTACAAATAAAGAAAACTACAATTTAATACAAACAAAAGAAAAATCTGCAAAACCTCACTATAATAAAGAAGACAAAAAGATACTTTATCCTCCAGGACTTCAAAACAAATCTGAGGATAAAAAAAGAACTAATAAAGTGGATTAAAGAATTGTCAGAAGAATCATTAAAACATGGGAGACAAAAAACTGATACGTTACTTGAATTGTCTTTTTTGTCCCCAACAACACTTACAAAAATACAACCTGGCAAGCCAAACTTACTGATTTGGAAAATGACCTGGCAAAAGAAGAAGATTAGAGTTTGAGTCAAGAGACATGATTCAACTTGTCATATATATAAAGGGGACCTATAGTAAGAGGAATAAGATATATATAAGTAGTATAATATTTTTAGAATATATGTAATGTTAAAAAATTGAGAGGGTCTATCTAAATGAAAAGGTTGGAAATTTAAAGGTAATTAATTTTGAGAAAAATATGACTGATAAGAGTGGTTTGAATACTGAGAGGAAACTAAGCTTCAATGAGAATCTTGAAAACAGGACATATACGGTAATGACTTAATAAGATGACTTTTATAAATATAATAGAAACATAAGCTGATTAAAAACATGTTAAATGTTGATGTTATTATATGCGTAACTACTAAAAAAATGTTTATATTCAATTGGTATATACTGAAAATATTAAGAATTATATTTGTTTAATGTAGACAAAAGGAGAATATTTCTGGAAGAAGAGACGACCAAGAAATATATTACCAACTGACATATTGATTAATTGTAGAAAGTAATTATCATTGATTGTTTTAAATATATGAACATAGACAACACACTGTTCTACAACACTGCACTAAAGATTGTTATTGTAAAAAGTTAGTAAAATATATTTTTTTTAAAAAATTGCCAGCCTGCAAAAGTCTTTCAAAGGAAATTCCAGTTGATCCATGTGTAGATTTTCTAATGAATACAATTCACTCCCACAAAAGTGTAGTGAGGAAAGACTATTTGATGATGTAATGATGCAAACCTCTTTACCTCTCCAATCTTTACAAATATATTGTGCAGAGAACAAAGAAAGTGTACAATGAATTCCAGCCAAATTGGCATAATCTGAACAGGGGTGAATGATGAATTCCATTTTCCGGTTGTAAGACTGCCTCCTGTTATTTGTAATGAAGTATGTTTTCGTTGGCGGTTTATGGAATATTCCCATCAACTTAGTTAGGTTCATATAGAAAGCATTTTATGTTTGAAATGTGAGAAATGTGAACATGCCTTTTTCAATGTTCAAAACATGAAACCTGGCATGAACCAAGTTAGATAGGAGTTTCAAAACATCAACACACAAAAATAATAAGTATATTTAACTAATCCATTTCTTAGGGCTTAACAAACTGAACAAGAGAGAAAAGTAGGATGATCAGGAAACAACTTGAAATTTGCTTGTTTTTATAGAATAATTGTCATGGTTCCCAAGAGTTGATCTGATCACTTATATTATGCTGCAAATTGTCAGACCAATAATTCTGGAACAGCCATACCTGGGCTACAAAATTGCAGATGACTATTCTATTCCATGGTAGAAAAGAAATATGTTGTCCTTGTGGAAATTTGGTGGGATGAAACGACAAACGGAAGACACAACTAGAGGGATTTAAATTATTTAAAAGAAACAGACGAAATAAAAGAGGAGGTGGAGTTGCTCTCTATATAAGAAATAACTACATCTCTACAGATATAGAGCACAGCAAAGATGAAAACTGTCTTGAATGCATTTAGGTCAATATAAAGGGTGGGGGGAAGGAAATGACATTGCCATAAGTCTATACTATAGGCCACCCAACCAAACAGGGGGAATAGATGAACTTTTTGCTAGTCAGCTAACTAAGGTATGTAGGAAGCACATCATAATAGACTTTAACTACCCTGACATCTACTGGGAGACAAACTCTGCATCAAGTGGAAGATCAAACAGATTCCTGACAAAACTAGCAGCTTTGTCTGCCAAAAAAGTAGACAAGGGAACTAGGTGATTAGCCATATTAGACTTAATTCTCACTAACAGAGATGAAATGATAGGTGTTGAAGCCACAGGAACCTTGGGGCAAAGTGATCATGCAATATTGGAATTCAACATTATGCAAGCACAAGCAATAGAACACAGTCAAACTAGAGTCTTGGAATTGAAGAGAACTAATTTCAATAAACTTAGAGACAGCTTGGAAAGGATTCCATGGATGAGAATCCTCAAGGGGTAAACAACTGAGCAAGCTTGGGAAATTTGAAAGGTGAGATTATAAAAGCCCAGTCTAGCACAATACCAACAAAGAGGAAAAATAACAGCTCTCAGAAGAAACCAGCATGACTGCATAAAGAATTCTCTGATAAATTGAAAGATAAAAAGGACAAGTATAAAAAGTGGAAAGAGGGGCACATAACTAAGGCAGAATATCAGCAAATAGCCCGACCCTGCAAAGATGAAGTGAGGGAAGCTAAGGCTCAAAATGAACTAAGGCTTGTGACCAAAGTCAACAATAACAATAACAAAAAGCTTCTTTCAACATGTAAAAAACAAGAAAAAAGTTAAGGAAATGATTGGTCCATTAGTGGGAGAAAGTGGCAAGAAGATGACAAGCAACAGGGAGAAAGCAGAACTATTTAACTCGTTTGTTGCATCCTTCTTTACACAAAGGGAAAAAACAGTCCAACCTATAAAAAACAGTACCGTAAAAAACAGATTAGAAACACAAGTTAAAATAGGCAAGAAAATGGTAAGTGAACACCTGTCCAGCCTAGATGAATTCAAATCACCAGGACCAGATGGATTACACCCCAAGGTTCTCAAGGAACTGGCAGATGTGATCTCAGAACCACTGAACTCTATTTTTCATAGATCCTAGAATACTGGGGAACTACCAGAGGACTGGAAAAGAGCTGATGTAGTTCCCATCTTCAAAAAAGAAAAAAAAGTGGATCCAGGAAACTACAGACCTATCAGCCTGGTCTCAATACCTGGGAAGATTCTGGAAAAGATAATCAAACAAGAAATTCGGTGAACACCTAGAGGCAAACAAAGTTACCAAAGCCAAATGTATTTGTCAAAAACAGAGCATGCCAGACAAATCTTATTGCATTCTTTCACCAAGTGACAAAATTAGTGGACCAGAGGAATGCTGTGGGCATAATTTATTTGGACTTCAGTAAGGCATTTGATAAAGTAGATCACAACCTACTACTTGATAAGATAAAAAAAAATGTGGGTTAGACAGCATCACCACCAGATGATTCACAGCTTGCTGACCAGCTGTACTCAGCATGTAGTCCTCAATGGAACTGCATCTACATGGAGGGAAGTGAGTAGTGGGGGTCTGTTCTGGGCCCAGTGCTCTTCAACATCTTCATCAATGATTTGGATGAGGGGTTAGATGGGGAACTCATCAAAGCTGCAGATGACACCGAGCTGGCAGGAATAGCCAACACTCCAGAAGATAGGCTTAAAATACAGGAGGATCTTGAACATTGGATGCTATCTAACAAAATGAAATTCAACGATGAAAAAAGTAAGGTTCTACATTTAGGCAAGAAAAACCAAATTCACAGGTATAGTATAGGTCAGGGGTAGGCAACCTCGGCTCTTTTATGACTCATGGACTTCAACTCCCTGGGAGTTGAAGTCCATGAGTCATAAAAAAGCCGAGGTTGCCTACCCCTGGTATAGGTGGTATCTTGCTCAATAGTAGCAACTGTGAGAGAGATCTCAGAGTGAGTGGACAATCACTTAAATATGAACCAGCAGTGTGCTGCAGCTGCCAAAAAAGCCAACACAGTGCTAGGCTGCATTAACAGAGGGATAGAATCAAGATCACATGAAGTGTTAATACCATTTTACCATGCCTTGGTAAGGCCACACTTGGAATACTGCATTCAGTTTTGGTCACCATGATGTAAAAATATTGTTGAGACTCTAGAAAGAGTACAGAAAAGAGCAACAAAGATGACTAGGGGACTGGAGGGTAAAAAATATAAGGAACGGTTGCTAGAATTGGGTGTATCTAGTTTAATGAAGAGAAGGACGAAGGGTGACATAATAGCAGTGTTCCAATATCTCAGGGGCTGCCACAAAGAAGAGGGAGTCAAGCTATTCTCCAAACCACCTGAAGGCAAGACAAGAAGCAATGGATGGAAACTAACCAAAGAGAGAAGCAACCTAGAACCAAAGAGAAATTTCCTGACAGAACAATTAATCAGTGGAACAGCCTGCCTCAAGAAGCTGTGAATGCTCCAACACTGGAGGTTTTTAAGAACAGACTGGACAGCAATTTCTCTGAAATGGTATAGGGTTTCCTGCCTGAGCAGGGGGTTGGACTAGATGACCTCCAAGGTCCCTTCCAACTTTATTATTATAAATATAGAAAATGTTATCTCTTTTCTGCCATTTGTGTTTTTATATTCCAGATATAGAATCCTAACCAACTTGAGATAATTAAAGGCTTTGATGCCTTGTACATATGGGGGTGTTTGAGGCAAATTATATATTAAAAAGTATCCAAACATTATTTTAAATATTCTAAAAGGTGATTAGTTTCCTAACATAGGAACATAAAGTGTGCTTTAACCTTGCTGCAAAAAGTGGTACATTGAAACAAATGAAATAATATTTGACCAAACTGGATTCAGCAGAAGCAAAGGCCTCAATACTCCCAATATCCTATAGCAGAGACCTAATCATTTAGACTGGGTGTCTCAAGTTTACTTCAGAGTGTGGCTGGACACCAATTTGCCTACAGTTCACCTTATGGGATAACGTCTTTCAAGACAGAATATTTGGGAAATATTCTATCTTTCATGATACTGGCAGGACTTTTAAATGTTTGGAATAAAGCAATCTATTGGTTCACGGTAGCTGTATTAAATGCTAGTTGCAAAGAAGCAGAGGTAATGAAGGATATCACTTTCCATCCTTTTGTAATTCAGTTGGATGCCCATTATGTGACATTGGGCTAGATGTTGAGTGTCTGTTATGTGACACAAAGCATAAGGCTAGATGGCCCAGCAGTCAACAAACCAGTTGTTGATATGCTGTAATTATCATACTGGAAAGAAAGTTTTTCTTTTTCTTAAGAAAACAGTTTTCTGATACTGTTTTCCCTTGGATTCTGTTTAGAAATTAGTGGGCATGCTTCCAATCATGGAATAGGCATTGGATTCCACCAGAAGCCCACCAATAATACCATTGTTAGGCTGTCAGTAACTTGATTGACAGCAGTGTAATGTTTATAGTAAGTCAAAAAAGAAATTGCTAAAGATTTAAAGACAATGTATTGTTTGAATTGAGTGATTATTTATTAATTTATTGGTCAAATATATATGACCATCCTTTTCACATGAAGTGGTATACACTAAAACCAACTTTGGTAGTGTACAATAAAACCAAATAAAATATAAATATAATATAAAATATAAATATAAATAAAATAAAATATTCTATAAAACAAGTGCAGAATGCAGCTGCACGGGTTGTGATGGGAGCTCCCCGATACTCCCATATTACACCCCTCCTGCGTGAGCTGCATTGGCTACCAGTTGCCCTCCGGGTGAGATTTAAGGTGCTGGTACTTACCTTTAAAGCCCTACATGGCTTAGGTCCGGGATACTTGCAGGACCATCTGCTGCCGGGAACAAATTCCCATCGTCCAGTACGCTCACACAGAGAAGGCCTCCTCAGGGTACCGTCAGCTAGGCAATGTCGGCTGGCGACCCCCAGGGGGAGGGCCTTCTCTGTGGGAGCACCAACCCTATGGAATCAGCTCCCCCCTGAGTTTCGGATAGCCCAAAACCTCCAATCCTTTTGCCGCGGCCTCAAAACACACCTGTTCCACCAAGCTGACCTAGACTGACAGGCATTTTAATTAATTTATATTTAGTATTTTTAATTCATTTTTAAATTCTCTAATTTTTATTGCACTGATGTTCTCAATTTCATTTTATCTTGATTTATGTACTTATTATATGTTTTATTGTTAGCCGCCCTGAGTCCTTCGGGAGATAGGGCGGGATATAAATCCCATCAATCAATCAATAAATAAATAAAGTTAAAAACTGTTTGTGACAGGTGAAAAACATAATATAAATACTTAAAATAAATTAATAGATCATAGTAAATGTGTCAACTCTACAACGGACCTGGCTGCAGCCCTCTTGCTCATTCTAGATTACCATACAAAAGAGAGGAGGTGCAGAGTATTTTTGCTAAACAATTCTCTGCCCCATGGGAATCAAGGTCATTCTATCAGTTAGCTTAGAGGGTTGGGCATTTTGTTAGAAAGCCTGCCAAATTATTCTATAGGGGAACGTAGCTGATTGCATAGCAATGGGGTGGGAAGTTTGACTTTCTAATAGTGTAACTCTTTGGAGGGAACTTCAGACATGGTTTCACTTTTAACCATGCCAATATTTTGTAATCAATAAACATGTTCTTTGAGAAAACCTCTAGCCTTGGAGTTCTGATTTAATTGGTCTTAGCTTCAGAACCATGACAAAATGTAGGAAAAAACTTCAAATATCATCCTGCAAATGGAAAAAAAAAGAATTTCTATAACACTCATAAGTGAGATTTCTGGTAGCCAGATTAACCACTGATAGAGTCCACAATCTTCTCAGGTAATATGTTCTATTGTTAAAAACAAAACTTTTTAACATTTTATTTAATTTTTTTGTAATGTGAGCCAGTGGGTTAGGTTTACCCATTGAGTCTTATAATTTATTATGTGCCATATAGAGGTTGATAAGATCCATGATCCTGGGTGTTTCAATCTTTGTATATTTGGTTAAGTCAAAGGTGTTGTGGAACAACGTTATCATTGATTCTTTGGCTAATTCTGGATCTATGGACATAAAAAGGGTGTGATATCAAATGAGACCATGATTTTATCTTCATCTATTGTCACATCTTTGATCCTTTGAAAACACTGTAGTGGGGAGTTGATGAATGTGTGCTTCCCCTTGTGAGGTGCCCAAGCTTATTTGTTAGTTCTTTCATTATGCTGTAGGTAGGGGTCCATGGTAACGATACAACTTGATTGAGAAGTATGTCAGAGGTAATATTTTGGGACATCCACGGAAGTATGGGAGGATGGGTCCACTGTTTCTCATCTGCCAGTATCCCTCTTTG
Organism: Vipera ursinii; assembly: GCF_947247035.1. NCBI lineage: Eukaryota > Metazoa > Chordata > Lepidosauria > Squamata > Viperidae > Vipera > Vipera ursinii. Next base: position 63,931,617 of record NC_139514.1, read on the forward strand.
GCAATTTGGTCTTTCTAGGTTAGGTTACTGACAATTCTCTTGAACTGGTTGTCAAATTTCTTTATTGGGCTAGTGTTCAGTGGGATATAAGGTTTTTTTCTAGTAATTCTTTCACATTTGGAATATATTGTGATCTGCACATGGTTCAGTCTTTGTCTGCTGATAGGATGATGATAGTCTGGTCCTTTTTTAGGTTTCTGAGGGCTGCTTTCTCCTCTGCTGGGAGTCAATTTGGTTCTCATCTTCTTCTGATGGCTTGTCTGATGTTTTCTTGGATCTCTTTGGGAAGCCCAGTAGTTTGAAATGCTCCTTCTAAAGCTGCAAAGAATTCTAGTTGATTGGAATCATCTATTAAAATTAAAATTAAACTCTAAAAGATTTAGCACCGTTTGTCACTCCTAAAAATATAGAGCAGTAGGAGGCTCAGTATGCAAACTCTTATAACTCCCTTTTACAAAGCTTTCTAGATTGATGAAAAAAGCTGTTAAGAAGTATCAAATATCTATACATCATTTTAGCAGTAAGATTGTCTAGGCCTCATATTTAATGACAGAACACAAGATGAAATTGGGCAATAACTGGTAATTATCTGGTGTTTAGCTATAGTGCTTTAGGAAAGTATCATTTGTTACAAAATAGAATTAAAACAACCAGAAAACCAAATCAGGTGGAGAGAATGTCAAACGTTAACTGGGTTAAATAATATGCTTGGTCACATGTTTGTAAAGGGATGGAAGCCAAGCCAAGAGTTAATTGATAATTGGTTGAATTATTCATCTGTTATTAATGATTACTAATGAACAACACTGGAACAATCAATGTTCAAACCCCACACTTTGCCAGATGTCATGTTAATTGCTATTGAAGACAGCAATAGCCTCACAAACTGCGGAAACAAATTAGTGTGATTGATTCAAACCTAGCTATCTTATGCCTTGCTGGAGCTTTTTTTTTTTTAGCTATACTTCAGCAACATCTAAGCTATACTTAGGTTGTTGGAAGAAATTCTGCCCACGGTAAGCTTTTAAATAAATACATCTGAATTAGAGAAATATTTGTTCTGAGATTATTATGTGCTGCTGCACAATAATGGACAAAGAACTCTCCTTCACAGTGTATAAAATGTGTACCAGCAAACTAGTGTTTGTGCATAATGAAATCTAAAATTCATTCTCACAGAAACATTTATCTTTTAAAAGCTATATTGCTTTTTAAATGTATGAATGAATTTGAACAAAAATCATGAACTATTTTACTACACTGATAGGTGGGTACTAAAAAAATGCAGCATTGTTGGTGTGTTGTTGACTTTTTAAACTATTTTTAACTATTCTTATTTGAAAAGACAGATATAACAGTGAATGGGAAACCTCTCTTTGAATAGATTAAAGTGAATTACTGTGCTTCTAAAGTATCCACTAGAAAAGGTAGCTATACACAGTATGAATCATTGAAATCACAAAGCCACAATTACGTTCTAAAACCATACAAACCAATTTGCTTTTGCACAGACTTCCCAGTGGACCTTGTCTATACTCAGTGGCAATCATTCTAGCAATGGTCATTTTATTTTGTTTGTCATAGCAACCTATATCTTAATTCCTGTTTACTGGCTGTGATTCTGCATCCTTAGAGAAATGTTCCTTTCTAGCTATGGTCAGCTTTCCAGTTATTGTTATGTTTCTTGCCCCATGAAGCATGGAAAATAAAAATAAACTTTTGGATTTGATAGTCCAGTTGTTGTAATTTGATGATGTTCAACAGCCATAAAAACAACAAGAAGCTACATGTGACCCTGGAGCTTCACACTGCCCCTTTTTTATTGTGATAGGAAAAGTAATCTACCCTTTTGCAGCTCTTTACTCTAAATGCTTTAATGGGTAGGGTTACATTCCAGATAGCAATATAGATGCTTGAATTAAGGTTGTCCCTGCCCTCTACAGGGTCATTGATAATAACTGCTGTATTATATGTGTATTTTCCTTATAATCATTTATTAACAACTGTCAGTCCCAAGGAAAGTATTTAAATTCATTGTATATCGGAGATATTTATTCGGATAGGTGAGAATAATAATAATAATAATAATAATAATAATAATAATAATAATAATAATAATAATAATAATAATAATAATAATAATATAATAATAATAATAATAATAATAATAATAATAATAATAATAATAATAATAATAATAAAGTTGGAAGGGACCTTGGAGGTCATCTAGTCCAACCCCCTTCTCTGGCAGGAAACCTTATACCATTTCAGGCAAATGGCTGTCCAGTCTCTTCTTAAAAACCTCCAGTGTTGGAGCATTCACCACCTCTGGAGGCAGGTTGTTCCACTGGTTAATTGTTCTAACTGTCAGGAAGTTTCTCCTTAGTTCTAGGTTGCTTCTCTCCTTGACTAGTTTCCATCCGTTGCTTCTTGTCTTGCTTTCATGTGCTTTGGAGAATAGCTTGACTCCCTCTTCTTTGTGGCAGCCCCTGAGATATTGGAACACTGCTATCATGTCACCCCTCGCCCTTCTCTTCATTAAACTACACATAGCCAATTCCAGCAACCGTTCCCTATATGTTTTAGCCTCCAGCCCCCTAGTCATCTTTGTTGCTCTTCTCTGTACCCTTTCTAGAGTCTCGACATCTTTTTTACATCGTGGTGACCAAAACTGGATGCAGTATTCCAGGTGTGGCCTTACCAAAGCATTGTAAAGTGGTATTAGTACTTCACGATCTTGATTCTATCCCTCTGTTAATGCAGCCTAGCACTGTGTTGGCTTTTTTGGCAGCTGCAGCACACTGCTGGCTCATATTGAAGTGATTGTCTACTAAGACTCCAAGATCCCTCTCACAGTTACTACTATTGAGCAAGGTACCACCTATACTATACCTATGCATTTGATTTCTCCTGCCTAAGTGTAGAACCTTACTTTTTTCACCATTGAATTTCATTTTGTTAGATAGTGCCCAGTGTTCGAGTCTGTCCATATCCTTCTGTATCTTAAGCCTATCTTCTGGAGTATTGGCTATTCCTGCCAGCTTGGTGTCGTCTGCAAATTTGATGAGTTCCCCATCTATCCCCACATCCAAATCATTAATGAAGATATTGAAGAGCACTGGGCCCAGAACAGAGCCCTTGGGCACCCCACTACACACTTCCTTCCATGTAGATGCGGTTCCATTGAGGACCACACGCTGAGTACAGCCTGTCAGCCAGCTACGAATCCATCTGGTGGTAATGCTATCTAACCCACATTTTTCTATCTTATCAAGTAGTAGGTTGTGATCTACTTTATCGAATGCCTTACTGAAGTCCAAGTAAATTATATCTACAGCATTCCTTTGAGACAGGGAGATTAAAATTTTCTGAAGGTTAACTATTCTTAAAACATATGTAAAATGTATTTTGCACATAATGCCAACCTGAATTCATATTTCCATTGTACACTTTTTAAATCTATATACCTGAACTCTGTCTTGACTTTTATTAATATGATCAAATAAAAAAATCTGTCCTATGTTGTTTGTGAGATGACGTCAGTCAGAGACAGGGAGACAAACAATACCCATACAAAATGCATTTTTATACTACAAATACAAAGTTTATTTATAATAGTAATGTCATCATTTTTACTGTTTGAAGCTTTACTATATTTTCTATTTCTTGTCTTGTCTCTTTTCTATTCATCTAGTTTATCTATATTTTTATGGCTTACTATTTATATATGCTTGTAGAAGCTTCTTTACTCCTGTCCTTGTTTTACCGGATTTACAAACTAATCCTTTGCCAGCTCTCTCTACTCTACAATTATGAATGCCTTGCTGGATGCTACTGGAGGGTAGAGGTCACTACAGGCTACTACAAGAAAATTGCTATTAGTGTTTGAGCCTTTAAATGGGTAGCGGCAGTGGTGATGATCCCTCAGTGGAGCCTATGACCTTGGGTGTTCTGCTACAGCCAATGCTCCTTCTCAGCTGACCCATTTCTATCTCTCTGCTATCATTGATGTGGCCTTCCTGTATTCATCTCTTTTCTTCTTGCCTTGTTTTTTATTTTGCCATTACTATGACCTCTACAGCTGACTCTTTTGTAAAGGGGAAATTCATCAACCATTAAAGACAGGGGTGGAGGCGTGACCCTGCACATCCTTCCTTTTATAGAATGGATAATAATTGATAGCAATTTGTTCTTCTATTTATCCTTTCATCAGCAATGCTTCATTTTTTGCATTTTTTTCAAAACAGACTTTATGTTCTATTTTTGTTCCACTTTAAAAGATTAAAAGGACTTGATGACAAGTATACTCTCCCAGTTATTACTGTGCTTTCATATGCACTAGATCTAGAGAGATGAAATCTATTGGTATGTGGAAATGATCTAGGGAGATGGGGGAGGGCAGGCAGACATGCTGCCTAGGAAACAGTCAGGCAAGAGAGGAAACAACCTATAGAGAAAAAGTCACAGATGGGATACTTTCCCCCCCCTACCCCCCAGTTCTCAGGCTATAAAAGAGATGGTGATAGATTTGTACTTTCAGGGTTGCAAGATTCAGTTAATGAAACTTTACAATAAATCAGAATTAGCTTCTCTGGTTGTTTCCTGTTTGGTCCATCTCAATCCTGCAGGTATAAAAGTACAAATCACCCACTGTCAGCATTACTTGCACAACTGCACAATTTACAGTCAGTTCCTTTATTAATTTATTCTTTTTCACATAAAGCTAAATGTTTATATATGTATGGTTATATATATATATATATATATATATATATATATATATATATATATATATATATATATATATATATATATATATATATATATGGTGTTAATGAATCCTTCCATCCCTGAATTCATTGGAACTTACTTACAAATGACTAGCAGAGTGAACTCTTAATTATACAATTATGAATAATGTTTCAAGACATTTTAGTTGCTTTTGACATAAAAACATGTTTTTAGATATGCTATCTCACATCTACAAAAAGTGCTTCTAAGTTAAAAAATATATTTTCCATTATCTTATCAAATTAATTTTTATTTTCAGTCTGGCCTCTAGTGAAGTACATAGAATTGTGATAAAAACAGTTTGATTGTACAGGTAAACTTATATCTTCACAGAAACCCAAATCCCATATGGATTGGGGGGGATAGCAACTTTGTTATTCCTTTTTCTTATTATTTTCATAAAAATATGCAATCAAAAGGGTGACATTAATATAAATTTAATGTACCATTCTACATTCTCGTATCATTATAACAACAGCTTTTCTAAACTAGACAAGAAGCTTACCTAATCTAATATTCGACGTCACATAATGACCAACCAAATGCATCTGAGAAGCTCATAGACATACAGAAATACTTACAGGTATGTAGTATTTAAGATGTGCTAACTGTGATCCAGGAGGTATTATTGAAATGTCAGTCGGGAAAGCAGCCACTAATAGGGATCTCCTTCATGGATCCTGGTGCTGGGGGAGCAAATATGGCCTATTGTAAGTCACCTGTGTCCTTCTCTTGCCACAACATAGTATTCCCTTTTATTGACCCTAACTCTCCCCTGTTTTATTTTCTATCTAAGTTCCTTAATTCCAGCCATGTTGGACAGTATGAACACACTGTTCATATTTCCCAAGCCAAGGATGATTTTAAGTCTCTCTGATATATCTATTATGCCTTTAGCACTTCAGTAGTTTCTGTACTTTTTGTTCAGATAGCAGCACTGATCCTGAGAAGACGAAATAGGTTTGTAGAAGAGATTAAAACAATGTAACAAAAGAGGCGGGTATGATGAGAGTTGTCATAATCTTTCCAGCCCAAGATTCTAACACATGGGCGACAATTCATAGCCCCAATTTTGTCCTTATGAAATTCGGCATCATTTTTTTAAAACAAAGGTGGGAATGGAAGTAACACATATTTAAGAGACAAACCATTCCCAAGGCCACCCTTCACTTCCACCTAAATATCCTAAAAAAAAGATCTCGAACTATACTAAAATTGGCAAGTACGGGTTAATTAGAAGAAATATGGCTAGAGTGGATGCCAGAACCACCCCAAAATTGGCCTGAAAATTTTTGGTCCTATTCATTTCGTTAATGTCAATATATTACCAATCTACTGGGGCCTTTGAAAATCAGTAGGATGAACAACAGTCCCCAGTCTCTAAAATGATATCTGTGCCAGTTGTAATGTACACGAGAAAGATAAGACCCAAACTGACTAACCCGGATTCCTTGTGGCCATCCAAATGATTTGGCTTGGCTAGGAGGATTTCAGTTGTTGTCCATTATGACTGTCTGTCTGTTGTGTACCCTTGAGGATTTTCCCCCCTATCAGGTTTTTTATGTTGTATATTTTACGATTCTTATTTGTTATTTATTTATCTATAGTATATCACTCTAAGAGAGTAGCTAAATAAATAAATAAATTTAGCACTTTGTTAACACAGAAAAAGAAGTATAGTTCTTGGCATTCCTATGACCATCAGAAACCTATTAGCCAGACTGACCAAAAAAAACCAAACCACCAGCCAAAAGTCTTTTAACAAGTTTGATTTAAAAAATTAAACTTTCATGGGCTGCAGCTCACTTCATGAGATGCACAGAATAACCACACTGATGGAGAATACAAATTGGGGGGAGAGGAAAATGTGAGTAAAGCATAGAGCATAAGTTGAACACCGAGTACTTTATGAATTAACAATTCTATTGTGTTAAAAACCACTGTGTTTGTTCAGATCTTTTAATTAATTCCTTATAATCTTTAGCCACCTTTATCACAGCTCTCTCTTTCTACAATAGTCAGTTTGAGAGTCCCATCATCTCTCCAAAATGGTATTCTCAGAAAATGGTTTGTTGTCTATCTGTCTAATACGAAGATTATTCATTGTGGAGTATAGACTACATTGGCTAATGGCATTATTTTCAGAGCCATCCACCTGCAATGTACACCAACCACTGCAATGTAAACATAACTCTTTTTAAAAAATGTTTATAACATGAAGATCACAGAGAAATGCAGTCTAAAGTTTCTTTTCATCTAAAAAGGAGCCCCAAAAGAGCATATTCGGAGGACTAAATCAGTTTGAAGCAATACAATATTTCCCTGTAGGAAAACTGTCTTGTCTTTCCTAATTTCACTGATTTAATTGTATCAAGGGATGTTTTTCAGCTATTAATTTATAGCTGATAATTGCCTGAATAGTATTGATATTATTGAATCAATACAATGAATCCAGATTAAAAAAAAAATTAAATCCCTGATTTATCCATTCAAAATCATTATGTAAATCTTTAACTACAGGAATAATATTAGTTTGCTGATATTATACATCAGATTTTCTCCTCACTGCTCACTTTAACATAATTTAAATTTGGTTTGACGGCAAATACATATAGAGGGTTAAGTTCCATTTCAGCACTTGTAAAAAGAGTATATAATTTTGGTGAAGTTTGTTTCATAATTATTCAGGAATTGCTTATCAGTATTTGTCAACTGTTCATATTTCAATACATTTCCCAAGCTTGAGCAATAACCTTTCATAAATAAATGCATTAGAAATGTCCCCTACAAACCCTAAATTTCCTTAGTGTATATATATATGAACATATACTCTGTGTGTGTGTGTGTTTGTGTGTGTGTGTGTGTTTGTGTGTGTGAGAGAGAGAGAGACAGAGAGAGAGAGAGAGAGAGAGAGACAGAGAGAGAGAGACAGAGAGACAGAGAGAGACAGAGAGACAGAGAGACAGAGAGACAGAGAATTGTTAATGTAGTATGTTTAATTTCTGAATAGCTCTTCTGAGGATCCCCAATTTGTTGTAATTTTGTTACATTGTGTTGTAGCATTGATTTGACATTAGCATTTATACGATTTGCCTTGTATTTACATTCTTGCCAAGTTAGTATTATTTAGCCTTATCATCTTGTTTCTGATAAATGTTGTTTTGTGACTTGCTACTCATACCATGGCCCTATTTTTTGAAATTGTTGGCAAACTCCAAAAATATGAGAATTCTTGCTGTATTCCTTAATCCTCAGTCTGAAATTGGTCTTAATGTTTTTCCCAGAAATAAAGAAAACATACCATTCAGATACCCACTTTCTTCTTCATCTCTTACATAGGAAGTTAAAAAAACCTTTCCAATCTTAGACAATTGCAAGTGGCTATAATACTACTACATCTAATTACAGCACTTGTGTTAGAGACATTTACGTTGGCAATTAAACATGAAGTTGCATGAGATGCCAATCTTGTGTCTCCTAAGAACTGGGAGCACATCAAGATTTTCAGCATTCTATGAAGCCCTGCATACATAATGTGATTTCATTTTGGGCCAAGTGGACCTCCCATGCACTTTTTATCCCATTAGAAGTGATACATTTCATGTTATGTTTAATATATTACAGCAGGCCCACTACCCAGCCTTGAGCACTACAGAACTGGGCCATAGAAGTGGCTGGCAAGAGAGCACATCCCCACTTGCGCAAGCAGCAGGTAAGTGTGTGAGTGCACACTCCATTTGCACAAGTGGCAAGAGTGAGTGCCTGCTGCTCACATTAATGGAGCTGTGTGTACGCTTGCCCACTGCTAGTGCAGAACCATCTCCTCTGCCCCCTGCCTCCCCACCCCCTGCTGCCAGTCTGCAAAGCCGGATAGGTTGGGGAACTGTGTATTACAGTATATAAATTGTTGTTTTAAAAAGCTATTGCTCCTGCATGCCTGTTTATAGGGAATAGATGCATGTCAATTAAATGTCCCTTTTGATGCCAACATATGAGAGCTTCCTTCTCAAAACCACTTTGCAAGGTTAGAGTGAGCTTTTTGTGTCATAATTTTAGTCTAGATTACAGCTTTATACTGTGGCAACTGATATTAAATCTACACCCATATAGCAAAAATAAACATAAATGCTAAAATGAATACAAGATAATGTAGTTGTGGCTTTGCCTGCCAGAAAAAAAGCTTTAACTGAAGCAAGAAATCGTATACGCTGTTTTTATGTCCCTGAAATCTTTAAATATGTGGCTTTTTATTCATTTATCTATCTATTTATTTTTCTTTTAATTAAGCCACCCAAATGCACATGTAATATTGCCAGACTTCCTGTTACTCTTCCACAGTAAGAAGGAAAAGTTATGTTTCTTGGAGTTTTATGCTTCAGAAGTTTCTGTTTCCTGCAAAAGGAGAAAACATTTGAAAGCAATTTTCTGTAGGCTTTCCTTGCCTCTCACTTGTTTGTTTTAACATGAGGCAACTTTCCTGAACTTGGTGCCTGCTAAATATATAGACTACAGATCCCAACACTACTGACAACAAAGTTGCCAGGTTGGAAAATGTGAATATAAAGGAAGCAGCAGCATGATGATCACAGCCCATAACTTTCTTCCCTTCGCTCCTAGGCTTAATTAGTGTGGCTCAGTCTGAAACAATATTAAAGGCTTACTTCTAATTTAATAAATGAAAACTCCAGGCATGAACATCTGTTTACTTAAGTCATATGCTAAATGGGCTCCCACTCAAGCTAGAATAAGTAATTAAACCCCTTTTAAAAAATCCTATGTATATGTTTTCTTATATTAAAGAAGGAAATTGGTACTTACTATACATGCCCTATGTCATATGACTTTCAGTTGTCTATTTGCAAAAGAAAATGTGTTTTTGTTGATTAAATGGTATAAGTTCCTATATCTGTCAGTTACAAGTCTCTGAACTACTGTATATAACATACATGGTATCATATTTCTAAAAATCTCATTAAAAAGAATCAAATTATTCCATTAACTAAGGTAAGTCTCCACCAAATATCTGTAAAGCACCAAGTTACTAGCCAATCCTAATGTAGATGTGTAGTCCTATGACATTGCCCTTAAGTTCATAAGAGGTGTTTCAATCTCATGAAGAATATTCTGCCACTTATCCCCTTACTTCTCCCACATCTTCATAGTCCTTGACGTACGACCATAACTGAGCCCAAAATTTCTGTTGTGAAGTGAGACATTTGTGAGTTTTGCCTCATTTTACGATATTTCTTGCCACATTTGTTGTGAATCAATTAACGTAAGTCAAGGATTACTTATGAACTGCCTCTCCATATTGTTCTTATATAATTCACATGGTTTATAGCACACACATGATTTTATTTGAGAAAGCTGATTCTGAAAGTGGAGTGCATATTGAACATATTGTACAGTTTAATTTATTCAAATGATTCCCTTCATTTTTGAAATGTATAAGAGCAAAACCATTTATTCTATCTTTAAAATATAGACAGGCTGTTTAGAGAGCCAGTTTGTTGTCGCACTAAAAAGAACCAAACTGGAGACAATGAGTTCTAGTCCTGCCTTAGGCATCAAACCAACTGATGACTTTCAGGCAGTCTCTCTCTCTGTCACTCTTAGGAAGAAAGCAGTGTTAACCCATTTCTGAAAATCTTGCCAAGAAAACTGCAGGGAGTGGTCCAGGCAGTCACCAGGAGTCAAGACTGATTTGAAGGAAGCGTAAATAAATAAAGTTTACCACACATTTCCTTAAGGTCAAGTATGCAGATTAACCCCCTATGTAAGGTTAAAGTTAGCCTCCACTAACTAACAATCTACTGGTTTGTAAATGAATTAACAGTTGATTTTGTGGATAGGGAACTTTCATCAGTGTGTGTTTACAGATGGGCAATTAGAGGATCTGAGGCATGGAGGAAATAATAAAACCAGATTTAGTCCCATCATCATTTAGTCCCATCATCCTTCTGTGCCTTCCTTATCCACCATTGTACAACCCATGCAAACAGGAGCAATAAAGAGACACCTAGTCACAGCCTGCCTTACTAAAATTAATTCCTCTAGTCAGCTGGAAAGTACCTGCAGTTGTGGAATTATGGATCCTCGCAAGTACAAGTAAATGCCTGAATCACTCCAGAGCATCATCTTTGGGAAACTTCACAGTCTCTCTTCCCAAATGCATTGAAATACAGTTGTCTTTTTTTTTTAAGACTTTGGCACAACAGCCAATTTCATATATGAGGCTATTTGAATTGCCCACAAAGTTGTTAGGCAAACTTGTGCTAGTTGAAATGATTGATGGCCAATTGCTCTGAGCTAGTCCTGTTTTACAGCTAAAAATAAATGATTATACAGAGTTCTTGACATTCTACAACACAGCTTCTTTAAATGTCCCAATAGTATTGCTCTTAGATTGGCTGCAAACATATATTCCAGATGTTCACCAGGAGCAGGGAATGATTTCTCTTCCATTTCTACAGTGTTTTCTTCTTACTTTCTATCTGAATTGTCTTTCTTGCCAGAAAAGTATGCAACTTCTACAGATATTATATGGAAAGTGGAAGTCGTTCCTTGCCTCTTCACAGAGTATGTGACTAACCATCCACTTAAAGCCCTGAACCCAGATCCCAGGTAAAAGAGAATATTCCATGTTGGCTCAAGAATTACCATTTTAAAAGAGTTTCATGATAACCATTTGAAGAAAGGGTTTATGTGTCCTTCTATATCTCCAGTATCTGTACCTATGTATTCTTTATTTCAAGAAAGCTAGCACACAGAGAGAGAGAGAGAGAGAGAGACACACACACAAACACAGAGGTGTACAATAAATATTTCAGTGAATGGAAGCCATTATTCCTTTCCACTATTCATAGCTAATTTACATTGATCAATTCTATAAACCAATGAATAGTTGGAGCCATTTATGTTTGGATCTTATTATACTTTGTCGCATAGTCAACCAGAGGTTCAGACTGGATTTGGCATTTTTTATCCACTTATTAACTCCTTGCCAAGGACCTGGGGTAGGCAAATGTTGATGTTTGATGGTATTAAAGGTATTGTCGAAGATTGTAAGCTGTTCTGAGTAAACTTGCCTTTTGAAATTGACTAAAGGTGATTTTTAAACGTGTTTGAGTGGTGCTCCAGTTGTTTTGAAATTGGACCCAAGGCACTTATAACTATTGGTGCTACCTTTGTTTTCTTTTGCCACAGTCATTCTATTTCTATTTTTGGGTCTTTGTATTTTGCTATCTTCTCCAGTTCTTTCTCTTCTATTCTGCTGTCTCCAGGTATTGCCATGTCCACTATCTAGACTTTTATCCCATGTGATACTTCTGCTTTGTGAGCTGTCCTGGATGCCAGTTTGCTTCTGGTATGATTCATGCTGCTTGAATAGGGTCCAGTTGTCTGAGAAACTGCCTATCACCTATGCTGTTTGACAGGGTATACAAGCCAACAGAGTTGACATGCTCTGGGTCTCTTCAACTAAACAGTATCATCTTTCAGAATCCAAGAAGCACACCTTTCTTGTCATGGCACCTGCTGTCTTCAGTGAGGTTAAAAAAAATTATCTCCCTGAGCTAAGGTAGTCAGAACCCTTGGTGAGCATTATTAATCTATGTTTTCTTTAGACTACTGGGATCCCAAATCACTAGCTTACGTGTCAAGAAAGATTTAGAGAGTTGTACAGGGCCATTCAGACAGTCAAACGTAATGTGACTGAAGTAGGAAATTATTAAATACATGGGAAATGTTGCAGTTCTGAGAAAAAGTATTGATTACTCAGATTTTTCAGAATTTTATCGTGGGGATTTTTTTTTTATTTTATTTTTTTTGCCTCTTTATGTGGGTTCCATTGATATATACAGAAAGTCTGACTGAAATCTTTGTTAATGTCCCCGTTATAAACCCAGTGTTTTCAAATAGTGTCTTCTGAATCTATCTCAGGCTTTGAACAAACAATCACAGGTTGTGTCAGGTCGACCATTTGTATTCTGGTGTTCTGCCATTGTGATGAGGGGGAGAGAGGATGGCATGCTTGCGATTTTTTTTGCTTCTGCTGATCTCTTGGGAATTTGCATCCAGTTTCTCTCAGTAAAAGTTCTTTTTATTGAACTCAATGGATTCAAGAGTCTTACTTTCCTGAGGGACCAGCTGGGGCAGGTCTGACAGGCTGCCTCTTGTAGGAAGAATTGGCTCAAGTCCCCAGCCAGGAAAAAAAACAAGGATGCCGCCGAATGAAGAGAGAAGCCAGCTGTTTGGAAATAATGTTCATTGATGGTCAAAAGTGACTTCAGCAATTGGTTCTGGGACAGCTGACCAATTGGTTTGGTGAGTTGATAGGTTTGTATACATTTTTAGCATTTTACCATTTCGGGGCTAGGATTTGTGTATCTTTTTATTATTTAACTAATGTTGTTTTGTTGCCTACTCAAGTTTGTGACTGGTCCCAAGGGTGGGGGAAATACTAATCTTAAGTGTTTGTTTCCTTGGTCTAATCCTATCAGTTTGATTTAATCAGTTTTCAGCTCGCTTCTATTGTATTACCCATTCAGAGATTGCTGCTGCTGCACTTTCCTAACGAATGGGGGAGGTCCGGTTTTATAAATGAAATGAATGTAACATTGTTTCTCTTCATGAAACTTAGTGTCACTCAGGCTGTTTGAGGCTGTTTCTGAGGGTAGAAGTGGAGATCACTCTCAGGCTCTGTGAATTCTTTTTCTTCAGGCTATTTGTGGGGTTGGAGAAGGTGAGGGAGAAGGGAGGGGAGGTCTTACCACACTCTCTTGGAAAGAGTTATTATTGTCCCAAATCTTCATTTCATGATCTTCCGATTCTTACTATGGATCAGTGGAGCCCCAGAGCTTTAACAATCATTTTATAATCTTTCCAAGACTGTGAGATGTTCCTTTTTATTAAGAAATTTACTTAGAATGGAGCATGTCATTACTTTAGAATATATGCCATGAGAACTTCACTGTTACAAGGGCAACCAAAGTTTGTAGAATTGATGAAGGGTCAGTTTAGCCCTTTGTTAATTGTTTAATTGCTTTGGCTGACGTGGGAAAATATAGTACTTTACCACACTAATATATTGCATATTGAATTACATAAGCACCATGTATTTACAGAGATTTCCTGTACAGATCAGTAAGACCCATAGAAAACACTGATAATAGATCGTGTTATGTTTGCTTTTAGAATGCATCTGCACAGGAAATGCTAGGCATGTTTTAATATGTTCATGTATTTCATGAGCTGCACTAGTTGCCAGTATGCTTTCTGATAGGATTCAAGGTACAGAATACCATCTATAGCGCCTTACATGGCATGGGCATTATTTGAGGGACAACCCACCCATGTCCCTTCATATCCAGTTTCTATACAATCAGTACAAGGAATAAGTGTGCCCTGGGTCCCTTTGATTAAATAGTTCCATTGGTTGGGACCCAGGAATCTCACTTTCTTTCTTATGGCGCCAGCTCACTAAAATGAGATCCCTCTTGAGATCCAGGTGGCTTCCACTCTGATGGCCTTCTGGAGGGCTTGAAGAATTGAATATTCTCCTAGGCCTTGAAACAGGGAGTATGTTGGATGTGTTTGACTGACCAGATTCCATATTTTTTTATTTATTTTTTTATGTCTTTGCCTTGTTTTTGTTATAAAGTGAGACTCCCAGGATTGGTTGGTAGTCAGATGGTGCATAAATCAAATCAAATAATTTAATCATCATTATCATCCAATTTTCAGAGTATAACCAAGAGCACAACCCTATAAACTTAAATTCAAAAAAGCTGTGCGCTAATTAGTGCTCTTGATTACTTTAAGAATTTGTAATAAAGTAGTATAAAATCTGTTATGTGCTAAATTTACCAAAATCTTCTTGATTAATTTGCAGATTGCAACTCTGCAATACAATTTACATTCAAAAATGAAAACAACTATAAATTTGACAAGGGAAGGGAAGGGGAGTTGCTTTAATAGAAGAATGAATGAAATGGCATTTTGTAACAAAAGAATTGATATTGTTTATCTGACAGTAGCATTTGAAGACTGCATGCTTTCTTCTAAGAAGCATACTACTCATTTCATGAGACTCCTAGAAGAAATTAACTTTGAATTTTACACATTTCTTAAAATAGTAAAAATCATAGTGAAAAAAAGTATACAGAGATACATGCTGACAGCAAGGTGGAATGTGCATGAGAGAGATAGTATTACAGAAAGAGCTCTGTACATAATAGGAAACTCTTTCTCATTTCTAACAACACTGATTTACCATACATCAAATGTCAGAATGAGAAAGGAATGTTTAATATGAAGTATTGAGGACACACTGTCCTTTTCAAAGGCATGTTTAATTAAAATTGTAAAATGTACTGTGAATTCTGAAAACTTTCAGAATGAGTTTACGTGTATATAAAAAAACAAAGCTTCTCATATAATATAACATTTGTACTCCACAAGTATAGTCCTGCACAAAATGTACAAAATTTGTACTCCACAAATATTGTACTCCACAAAAATGTTACCTTCATATTGCCTTTTGGTTTCATAAAGTCTACTGCAGTCTTATAACGTCTTATACACATCTACCATGGGAGCAAAAAGAGGGAAATGACAAAATTAGTGTGTGACAATATTCTTACTGAATAGCTGTGACCAAAAACTAGAGCACAGTCTTTTTGTTGCCTACATTTATATGACAAGTAAAATATTTAAATATTTTTACTTCCATCAGAGGAAAAAAATGCTTTTAAGGCTATAAAAATACAATTCCCAGGCTAAATATTGGGCACTTCAGTATTAGGGAAAAATTGGATATAACTGTAATGGGTAATAAATTATCTTAGATATTAAAATCATTTACAATTTAGAAACTTTATGTAAATCCAGAGACTAACTAACTTGCTTAGCTTTTTCAAACTCTGCCAAAGTCAAATAGATCCTGCGACCTAGTCCAAATATAAAAATTCTGGAAGCTCCAACAAAAGTCATAATTCATTATTCAATGAATTTATATACATACACTATATATTCCTAACAATTTAAAAAATATGAATCCCAGGCATATTTACTTAAAGTATAAAATCTTCGAACACTGGGATTGATAAAAAACAGTCGTTTATTGCTAAAAGATCATAATAAGCAATAAAAACTGTTTAAAGCATATCTACCTAATCTAAGCTTTCGCTGGTCCTCTGCCAGCATCATCAGAGAAAGCGTTAACATTAACAATATTCACAAATATGGACACATATGATCAATAATAACCACTCCTTCGACTTTGCAGGGGGACAGACCATTGCCCAAGACACCTCCAAAGGAGGCGGATTACTTAAGGAAGCCTGGTTCTCAAATAAATTTACAATTAATCACGACATAGAATTGCCACCTGCCTACCAGGGGTTTTAGTTTTTAAATATTGTTTTAATTGTTGGGCTTAATTAATTTAATCTATTAATTTTATATTATCTTTATATTGTATTTTATCCTGCCCTGTAAACCACCCTGAGTCCTTCAGGAATAGGGCGGTATAAAAATCTAATTAAATAAATAAATAAAAGCACATCAACAGCAACAGAAAGGTCTACCCACAATAAAAAGGAGAGAAACCAAAAGAAATCAAAGTTGGATAACCAGGACACCGGAAGAGATATCTAAAACACAACAATCCACTGAGCCCAAAAAACAGGAACAGACAACAAACAATCATGCAATAACTCCTGAAGATCGGAGGTAGATAGAGTGAGGGAAGAGAAGACAACATCACATGCATGCACAAACAGATGGAGACCACCCGGAAGACAGGAGCTTAACAGGAATGGATGGACGGACAGGCACAATGAACAGATGAAAGCGATCACCCCAAGGCCAGGAAAATAACCAGCAAATGCATGACCCATTGAAAGAAATACGGCAAACAGAGAATTTTGGAGTTTGAATCAGAGCCAAATATCCCAATTATTGTAGAGGTGACTGCTCAGGGGCAAGGTATGTTAAAAACATCAAAATAACAGCCATGAGTACATCATTGAGGCCACCCGATTATGTGTGTGCTGTGTATTCTAATCCCTCCTCCAAACAATCCCACTTGCCGTTAAGGCCCATCATATTTGAAATGCTACTGCATTCCCACAATATTTTAGAGTTAGTATTGTATGCAAGATCAAAATCTTACCTACAAAGCCCATGTAGACTGAACTCTGTAAATTAGATATACAGTGTAAATGTATTTCAGAAATTAAGAAAAGTTGAGAATGAGGCAATGCAAAACAAAAACAGCATGGGTGAAAGACAGGCTTGTCTTTTGATGGCTTCTGACAGGTGCTCAGAATAGCAAACTTCTTGTGTAAGTTCTTCACATTATTAAAGTGAAACACAAAGGATTTATGAAATCTTTGCTATTATGAAATGTTTAATTGAACTGGGAATAGGTGTCTCATAAATCCTAATTCTCACATATTTCTTCATTACAAGAGTATTTTACAAAATGTGTATGTGTATCAATGACACTGAGTTATATTTTTATCATATTATAAAAATGGACTTGCCTTTCTTTCTGCCATTCTATGAGTTCTACATGAACTTTCCTGTAATATCTTGGTACAAAAGTCCAACTTATCTGCATCTTCTCTAATTTTTGATAGTGCCAGCAGATTGTTTTTCAACCTGTGCCTGGCATCATGCTTTTAGCTTAATACCCTTCTTTTCTCTTCAGCCAATGATTATCATTTTCCATGAGCTAAAGCTGTGGAAGTTTGAGCCACGTGTCTAATGCAAGTGTGCACTGGCAAAATCTAAGCACATGTTCTAAGGAACAATAGAAGATTAATGAGCCTATATTTCATCGCTTCCAAACACTGGTAGCTGAAAAAAACTGTTTTGGCTAATTACTATATATCAGGAAAAAATGCTGCTCTCAGTAATTTCATTTTATTTTGCATTTTGGCCCTGATTCTCTTGTTCCTATGCCCTGTGTAATTACTTATCTCTATAAAATAGATGTAAAATGTTACCATTCTAGTGACTAATGATTAGGAGCAAGACAAAATTTTACAAAAGATTTTTACAGGTATAAATAGTTGAAGAAGTTCCATGTAACTTCTTATAACTTAACTCCACACATTTATAGATGTGGGGAAAGAAATTTCATAGCTTGACCAGTCAGGCAAAATATATTACTACAACTTTAGATCACAGCAGTCTCCATATCCTCAGAGTAAAAAGTTACAGGCTGAATTGGTGTAAAGGAAGATTTTAACCTGGAAAAAATAAAATACGTTCATGGTATTCTCCAGAAATTATAATTCAGATTTTAAAATAAGATGTGAGAAATCAACAAAACAAAACATGCCATAGAACTCTATTCAAGTGGAATAC
This sequence comes from Vipera ursinii, assembly GCF_947247035.1. Lineage (NCBI taxonomy): Eukaryota > Metazoa > Chordata > Lepidosauria > Squamata > Viperidae > Vipera > Vipera ursinii. Next base: position 63,949,785 of record NC_139514.1, read on the forward strand.
AATTGATATTGAAATCCTTATATATGCATTATCCAGAACTTGTTGTATTTATTTATTTGTAAATCTTATCCATAATGATTTCATCTTCTCCCAAATAGAGCACCCATTTAGAAGCCAGTTTTGCATTGCCTATCAAGTGATAGTGCAAGGTTCTTTGAATTATTTTACAGAGTGAACAGGTCTGTTTCTGCATACACAAAAAACAAAGGTCCATGTTAGTACAGAAATATGGAAACAGCCAGGAGCAATTCAACCTTATGAACAGTTGCCACTAGCATGAAGAATTAAGGCTGAAGACATTTTAGAAGATATATTTCACAACCTGTTCAGTATGTATCTCTGTTACTATGACCACTGCTTCAGTGACTGACTGAGTGGGATTTTTCTTTCTTGTTTGTTTGTTTGAGCCTTGGTTGTTTGGTGAGTTCTTGCATTTTTCCTGGCAGGGATCTTAGAATTGGTTTGCTACTGCCTACTTCCTAGGGCCAAGAGAGAATAATGGTTTAAGGTCACCCAACAGGCTTTATGCCTAAGGCAGGACTAGAAGTCACAGTCTCCCAGTTACTAGCCTGATGCCTTAAACCATTACAGCAACTATGTCTCTGAGGAGCAGTAGAAATAAGAAAATGTTCTGACTTGTGGCTTTTGAAGAAAGCTGCTGGATTTTCCAGGATAATACAGGAAGGGAAATCAAGCAAGGTTCTGACATATTTCAATGGTCTCCCTACCAACTGAAGTAATAAATAACTTTCTAGTCTTAAGTCAACTGTGCTTGATTAAAAAACAGACTTCATTCAAAACTTTCAAAGCAGAAGTCAAACTTTAGATCGTAGTGTGATAATGTTTGTCCTTCCTTTCTTTTCTGGTTCAAGGTTATAAACAAACCTGAGGAACAAAAGAAAATAATTATCCTTTATCAGTCTGAGATAGAGGTAAATTTCATATAATATGCAGAGCTATCATTGTGTTTGTATGGAATGTCTGGTAGCAACATTTAAAACTGCTTTCTCTACTGCCTTATCTCAACACCTAACAGTGTCTTCAGAACAATGTGTAAGTAATTTTAAAGTCATCTCCTTTTTATTCTTTTCTATTCTCTTTTGTTTCTCTATTTTAGTTTGTATTAAATTTTACTACAAAAATTTGATAATTGACAAACTGACAAACTGAAGGACAAAAAGGACAAATACAAAAAATGGAAAGAGGGACACATAACAGCCAGAACATGCAAAGATGAAGTCAGGAAAGCAAAGGCTCAGAAAGAACAAAGACTTGCAACAGAAATCAAGGACAATAAAAAAAAATATTTGAACATAATAATAGCAAAAAAAGTCAAGGAAACTGCAGGTCCACTAAAAAGAGAAGATTGCAAGGAAATAACAAGCAATAGGGAGAAAGCAGAACTGCTTAACTCATTCTTTGCATCAGTCTTAACACAAGAAGAAACTATAGCCCAACATACCAAAAAACTACTGCAAAAGACAAACTAGAAACAAAAATTAAAATAAGCAAGAAAATGGTAAGAGAACACCTATCCAACCTTGCTGAATATAAATCACTAGGACTCTACAGATTACATCCCAGAGTTCTGAAGGAGCTGGCAAGTGTTATCTTAGAACCATTTTGCCGAGCATTCTCATCGAGAAGCTGACTGACTTGAAATTCTCCCCCGCCATCTGCAATTGGATTCAAGACTTTCTTAGGGACCGGTTACAAACAGTGAGGGTCGGGTCTGCTTTGTTCACCTCCCTGAAGCTTTGCACCGGCACGCCACAGGGCTGTGTGCTTAGCTCCTACCTGTACTCTTTATACACATATGATTGTGTATTATCTGACCCATCCACTGCGATAATCAAGTTCGCAGATGATACAACTGTGGTGGGTCTTATTACAGGTGGGGATGAGACAGCATACAGGGCGGAGGTACAAAACTATCCATATGGTGTAGTAACAACAACTTGCACCTAAACATTGGCAAGATGAAAGAGATAGTGTTAGACTTCCGGAGAAAAAAGGCGGAACCTGCCCTACTTTACATCAGGGAGGACTGTGTGGAGAGAGTTTCCTCCTTTAAATTTCTGGGAGTCTACCTCTGTGAAGATCTGACCTGGAAAGTTAACACAACCCAGGTGGCTAGAAAGGCCCAACAGAGGCTTCACTTTCTTAGGGTCTTGCGGAAGAACAGGGTAGAACAACAGCTAATGACCCTCTTTTACCGGTCTACTATAGAGAGCGTCCTCTCGTATGGTATTGTGGTTTGGTATGCTGGTCTGACAGCCGCGGACAGGAAAGTATTACAGAGGGTAGTGAGCACAGCACAAGATATTGTGGGCTGTTCCCTGACACCACTGGATGACATCGCCAGGGCTCATTGCCTTGGAAGAGTGAGGAAAATTCTCAGGGATGACTCACACCCTGGACGGTATCTCTTTACTCTCCTACCATCGGGTAGGAGATATAGGAGTATAGCCAGCCGTACCAACAGGCTGAAAAACAGCTTTTATCTGTGGGCTGTTAGGTTTTTGAATGGGATATAATCTCTGTGAACCTATGCAGAATTGACTTGGGAGGCCGGTGTGTGGTCTAGTTGGTTCACATGGTGTGGTAGGATGGAGGGTTTGTTGTCACTGTGTGTTGGGGGGGAGCACGGGGAGAGGCTCAGCTAATCTCAATGTACATATGTTGTACTTTGACAATAAAGGTTTATTTATTTATTTATTATTTATCATTGTATGATATCTCTCAAAAATCCTGGAGCACTGGGGAAATACCTGAGGATTGGAAAAGGGCTGATGTGGATCCCAACTTCAAGAAAGGGAAAAAAACAGACCCAGAAAACTACAGACCAATCAGTCTAACATCAATACCTGGGAAGATCTTGGAAAAGATGATCAAAAAACAGATCTGCGAACAACTAGAAGCAAACAAACCAGTAACCAGCAGGGATTTGTCAAAAAACAGATCATGCCAAACCAATCTTATTTCATTCTTTGATAAAATAACTAAATTAGTAGACCAGAAAAATGCTGTGGACATATTATACTTAGACTTCAGTAAGGCACTTGACAAAGTAGACCACAAACTGCTGCTTAGTAAGCTAGAAAAAAGTGCAATAGACAAGAACACCATCAGATGGATCTTTAGCTGGCTGACAAACCAAACTCTGCGAGTAGTCCTCAATGGTACTACATCCACATGGACAGAGGTAAGCAGTGGGGTACCACAAGGCTCCATCTTAGGCCAGTACTATTCAATATCTTCATTAATGACTTAGATGAGGGAATAGAAAGGGAACTCATAAAATTTGCAGATGACACCAAACTGGAAGGAATAGCCAACACCCTAGAAGACAAGCTCAGGATCCAAAAAGATCTGAACAAACTTGAACAATGAGCCCTATCCAACAAAACAAGTTTTACTCTGGAGAAAAGCAAAATTTTACATTTAGGCAGGAAAAATCACAGGATTAATTACAGATTTGGTGATACCTGGCTCAAAAAAGTAACTGTGAGAGGGAACTTGGAGTCCTAGTGGACGATCACTTGACTATGAGTCAGCAGTGTGCATCAGCAGCCAAAAAAGCTAATACAATCCTGGGTTGTATAAACAGAGGCATAGAATCAAGATCATGTGAAGTATTAATACCACTTTATAAAACCCTAGTAAGACCACACTTAGAATACTGAAGCCAATTTTATCACCAAAAAGATATTGAGAGTTTGGAAAAAATTCAGAGAAGAGCAACTAAGATGATCAAAGACCTGGAGACTAAAACATATGCAGAATAGCTGCAGAACTTGTGTTTGGCTAGTTTAAAGAAAAGAAGAAATAGGGGTGACATGATAGCAGTGTTCCAGTATTTGAGGAGCTGACACAAAGAAGAGGGGGTCACATTATTCATCAAAGCACCAAAAATAAATAATATGAAATAATGTTTGGAAACTGATCAAAGAGAGATGCAACCTGGAATTAGGGAGAAACTTCCTAACAGTGAGGACAATTAACCAGTGGAACAGCTTGCCTCCAGAAATCATGGGCACTCCATCACTGGAGACTTTTAAGAAGAGGCTAGACAGTCACTTGTCTGAGATGGTATAGGTTCTCTTGCTTGAGTAGGTGGCTGGACTAGAAGACCTCCAAGGTCCCTTCCAGCTCTATTCTAATTAAATTGTTACTACTTCATTTTTGCAATATAGCCAGAGTCACCATTTTTGTGAAGCATCAAAAGTTATGTAATAAAACTTACTAAACTTTATGGAAATGGTAAAAAATATTAGTTCTTTGCTATTCCAAATAAGTCATTAATGGCATCTAAATACTGTAGACTGCTTTTTGATATTATCTTTTTCTGCATTCCATATTTATAGGTCATTGAGACATATATCAGTTCAGCTGACTAGTCATTTTTTTACATTTATGTAAACTGGATTGTCTTGTTTCTTTCATTATTCTTTCAGCATTCATCTCCCGCTCTACATTTATCTGTATTCTTCTCTTATTTATGTTGGTCTTTCTTCTGAGTCACCAAGCTCTATGAATTTAGCTGTCATTTTTAAATCAAGTAACAATGCCTTTCTCAATCTTCTATGGCCAAAAATTATAAGTCTGTATAACTTTAAGCATTCAACAACTTTTGCTCATATAGCTCCAGCCTTAAGTTCTATCCATTTTGTCTCATTTGATCTTTTCATCTGTAGAAATATATTTTAAATATCTCTATTTTAAAATATGTATAATACATTTTAAATTGACAAATAAGTGGGACATTCATAGGATATTTTTCTTAAATCAAAATTTAATTTATTTTAAAATCGCCCTTTATCAAGAATAGAATGTTTCCCTTCAATTTAATAGTGCCTCAGTTTTTTAAAAAAATATATACTGAAAATAGCAAGATATATAAGATTCTGATTGAGCCTCTGTGTCAGTGAAATTAATCAGAAAGAAACAGCTTAGAGAGCAGCAGAGTTTATCGCTTACATGTGCAGAAGCAAATAGTCTCAAAGAAGAAAGCATATACTTGAAAATTTATTTTTATCCAAGGTAGCAAATTTCACTCCCAAACAACCTATCATTAAAAAAATATCTGCTTATGTAAACATTATCGTTTTGCCAGTTGATTAAAGGCAGCTTTATGAACACAAAATATTCTCCCTACTTTATCTTCATACGGATGAGCTGAAGTGCCCTTAGCAGTGAAGACATAGTCACATCAATAGACTATATATTGGAATTCTGTAACAAGTAAAACTACACTCTGGAAATGACTACTAATAAGAAAATTCTGGAATCTGCACCTAAATATTAGCAATATTAGCAATAGTGTAAATCAGTTGATCTCTCTATATAATCAGTTGATCTAACAATCAACAAGCTCTGCCACTTTATCCATAATAAATAGTTGAGTTTGGTGTATTAGTAGTATTAATATTAGTTTTAGTAGTATAATTATTTCGAAATAGATTTTTAAATCAACCAAATCACAACTATAATTGTCTTAATGTGATTTATATTAATAAATGATCAGGCAAAAGGCAACAAGATCATACAATGACACAAAAATATTAAAACACAGGGAAATAAAACAGTACTTGCAGAGTAAACAAATGAATAATTTAAAGAAAAATAAATATCAGTTGGAACCCATTTTAGAGACAAAAATAACAGTATGAGGTTATTATTACCTAATATAAACCAAGAGTAACAATGTTCTGTTCTAATACAGTTCTGATACATGCAGGTCTGGCTTTAGGTTGTGGCTGAATAGACAGTGATGTAGAACATCAAATCTTAAAGTCACCCTTATTACCCTTTCTTCTGAATAACTCTAAAAATGCAAATCTTTGCATCAGTCAGTGCAGCCTAGGGGTGCTATATAGCCTTCAGCTGGCAGTAACCACAGAGATCTACATATACTATATGAGGAATAAGGTCTAAATATGGTTAGGGACAGACGTATCCTGTAAATTCTCTTTCTGTACTCCATCCCATTTCTTTAGAACCCAAAAGAAATTATGGGCTTCAAGATTATAGGTAGAAGTATCTTCTATGTCCCCAGTGGATCCTTTAAAATATGAAAACAATTAATCAGACTATTTCAGATACAGTAAACAAAGGATTTTAAAGGATTCAGAATCAGTATGATTAATTGCAGAACTGGTAGAATTTGAAAGAAAAACAATAGTGTCAGTACATAGAAAAACAAAACATAGTTTTCTTTGCCCAAACTGTCAAAATCAATTCCAAATAAAACTTAATATATAGCTATATTATACCAGACATAACATAGTGGTCCCCGTGAAGGTTAAAGCAATCTTGTTCTTATTAATGCCTGGATGGATGACTGCCTGGAGACAACTTTGTAGTGAGTGCCGCATGGGCACATATAAATGTAAGGAAATATAATTGTGATTCCATCAGACTCAATTGTAAAACTTTAAATGATCCCACAGCACTCAAATTCTCATTTTGTGACTCATTCACATTAAAGTGGGGAGGGGGAATGAAGCTTTTTCTGATTCTTGAGACACTAAATCAGTGCTTTTCACCCTTGACAGTTTTAAGGTCTGTGGATTTCAGCTTCTGACTGGAGAATTCTGGGAGTTGAAGTTCATACATCTTAAAGCTGCCAGGCTTGAGAAACACTGCTCTAAATAATATTCAAGGAATTATATAACTAGACTCAATGACAATTAGAAAAGAAATGCATAAAACTGTGCCAAAATATGCATGCTTTCCACTTATCTGTGATTCATCTGCAGCACAGAATATAAGCTACTTAATTAATTGAAAGGGCCTGATTGATGAATTATTTTTACATTAGAGGAAAAGGAAAAATCAAGACAAGCAAAAAGACTAAGAGCACTCTCTCTCTCTCTCTCCCTCTCTCTCTCTCTCTCTCTCTCTCTCTCTCTCTCTCTCTCACACACACACACACACACACACACACACACTCCAGAGCTCAAACTTGTTTTCATGTTGTTATGCAATTCTCATGTTCCAGTCTCCCACTGAGCCAATTGACGTTGCTCAAAAACCTACATCAAGGCGATACACCTATTCCACACGGCTCTTCCCTCTCTACATGGATGTGAAAATATTGCAAAATGCTGCAGCATTTCATTTGGAAGAGGAGCTAACCTCTATGTTCCCCAACGTCTACAAAAGCATCACACCAAGAGCAATACGGGAACACAAACCAGAATGTGATTCAAATTTGGATTAGCATAATATTTTCAAGTGGAAGGAGGAACAGCATTCTCAACCTGTGGTAACAGCAAACATATATAGGTACACACACATGCAGTGCATGAAGAAAGTATTCAGATCCCCCTCACTTTTGTCAATTTTGTTATGCTGCAGTCTGATTCTACAGTTGTTGAAATTCATTCTTTTTCTCATTAATCTACACTCAGTACCCCATAATGACAAAGTGAAAACCAAATTTTAGAAATGTCTGTAAATTTGTTAAAAAGAAAAAAAATTGAAATATCACATTGACATAAGGATTCAGACCCTTTGCAACACTAGAAATTTAGCTCAGGTACCTCCCATTTCTCTTGATTGTTGCTGACATGTTTGTACAGATTGATTGGAGTCCACTTGTGGTAAATTAAATTTATTAGACATGATTTGGAAAGGCACACACATCTCTATAGAAGGCCTCACAGCTGACAAAGCATGCTGTAGCAGAGCAACAGCCATTAGGTCAAAGAACTGCCTGCAGATCTCAGAGACAGGATTACTGCACCGCAGACATCTGGGGAAGGCTACAATAAAATTTCTGCTGCACTGAAGGTTCCTAAGAGCACAGTGGCCTCCATGATTCTCTAATGGAATCATTTGGCACAACCAAAACTCTTTCAAGGGTTGGTCACCCAGTCAAACTGAGCAATCAGGGAAGAAGGGCCTTAGTAAAAGAAGTGACCAAGAACCCAAGGTCACTGTGATTGAGCTCCAGAGATCATGTGGGGAGATGGGACAGAGTTCTAGAAAGACAACCATTACTGCACCCCTCCACTGATCTGGGTTTTATGACAGAGTGGCTAGACGAAGCCTCTCCTCAGTGCAAAACAAATGAAAGCCCACTTGGAATTTGCAAAAAAGCACCTGAAGGACTCTCAGACCGTGAGGAACAAGATACTCTGGTATGATGAAACCAAGACTGAACTGTTCAGCCTCAATTCTAAAAGTTATGTCTGGAGGAAACCAGGCACCTCTCATCACCTCCCCAATACCATCCCAACAGTGAAGCATGGTGATGGCAGCATCATGCTGTCAGGGTGCTTTTCAGCAGCAGGGACTGGGCGACTGGTCAGGGTTGAGGGAAAGCTGAATGGAGCAAAAAACAGGGATATCCTCAATGAAAATCCATTCCACAGTGCTCAGGACCTCATACTGTTCACTTTCCAACATGACAACAATCCCAAGCACACAGCCAAAACAACACAGGAGAGGCTTAGTGTCAACTCTGTGAATGTCCTAGAGTGGCCCAGCCAGAGCTCTGACTTGACCCCTATTGAACATCTCTGGCTGTCCACCATCCAACCTGATTGAGCTTGCAAGGTTTTGCAAGGAAGAATGGCAGAACACCCCCCTCCAATCCAGGTTTGCAAAGTTTGTCATCTCATACCCAATAAGACTCAAGGCTGAGACTTCCGGTTCCTGTTTCCAGCGGAGCAGTCGGAAGATTCAGAATGCCGAACCCTTCGGCTGAAATTTCTTTTTGTTGGGGACCCTAAGGGGCCAGAACCCACCCTGAAGGGGTGGAATGAAGGAAGGAAATCCCAGGGACTTAGAAGAGATGGCGGTCTCCCTGAATGGTCCAGGAGAAGCCTCCCAGAAACCAACAGAAGAAAAGGCTGGCTAACTCCATTGTCCAGTCATAGCTGAAAACAACGGAAGTCATAAGCTTTTAAACTAAGCGGATTTTAAACAGCATGCTTGAATCTGGGTAAGAATATTGATTTTCTATATCCTACCTATTTTCCTGAAGAAGAAAGTCCCAAAAATAAGAGATTTCCGAAATAAAAGAAAAAAAAAGGAGGGGGATTCTACTCCCTCCTTTTGGTTACCAGAAGTGGTGAAACTTACCCTTTAGAGAGAGAAAAAAAGACTAGAAAGATCTGAAAAATGAGCAAATGCTGACACCTACTGGTGGGTGAGGATTTTTTTTCCTCTGACCCTCAAAGTTCTTAAAAAATGCAGCTGTGTAAACAAAGTGAGAGTAACAAATCTGAAGCAATGAATACTTTACAAAAGGAAACATATGATAAGTGGCAACAATTTCAAAGGACAATGATTTTAAACCACAAAGAAATACAGAACAACCTTGAGAGTATGAATCAATTTATCTCCAACTTTATTTCACTCCGAGAAATTTCCCAGGAAAATACAGTAGAGATGACTGAACATACAGTAATTCTGAGGATAGAGACTTAAAGATGGAACTGTATAAAGTAAAAAAATCATGATTTAATTCAAATGGGAAATATTTCAACACGTCCAAGCTACTTTGAAGATAAGGAAAAGAATGAGAAAAAATACTTTACAGGGAAACGAATGATGCAGCAAAACATACTGATTAAGAAAGGCAATGGCCAGAGAAAAAAGATTAAAATGGAAATCAAGAAAATAGATGATGGGACTTATCAGACAGAATACTTAAAAAAGAAACATTTGTTTGAATATGGCTAAAAATGGAAAAACGTTGGAATATATTACTCTTAGAGAGATGATATTTTTTTGTTAACTAATACAATAAGAAACATTTGTTTGGATATGGCTAAAGAAATGGAAAAACTTTGGAATACATTACTCTTAGAGGGATGAATTTTTTAAATTAATACAATTTTTTTCTTTTTCCTTTCTGTAAAAAAAAAGTTGAAATGATTTAAACAAAGCAAACATTTTAGTTATTTAAATGTGACACTAGGAAAAACATAAAAAAATGTGTTTGAATGAGAGTTAAAGGATTAGATGATTAGATCTATTGAATGGAATGCTTAAAGTTTAAATAGATTAAATACATTGTCAGCTATGGTAAAAAAAAGAATAAGAAATTGGAATAAATGTATAATAAATTAGGAGGGATACATATTTTAAGTAGTATGTTATTTTTGGTATTTCAGTGCTTTGGTCTTTTTTTTTCTTTTCTCTTTCTTCTCTTTCTCCTCTTTTTGTCCCTCTCCTCTTTTCTTTTCTCTTTCTACTTTTTTACCTATTGATTAAGAAATATAAAAGTATGAGAGGGCTTATATGGAAAAAATAGAATTAAATCCACCAATATAAATGTAGTTAATTGTTGAGAAAATTGTCACTAGTAAGAATATTTAGAATTTGGGGGAAGAAATAAGCTGAAATAAGCACGGTAACAGGATTTACGATAAGGCAACTAAAATGACAAATAGGAATATTGGGAAAACTGTATACTTAATTGTTGTTTATCAAAATAATGAGAATTGTTTTAATATAATGTTTGCAAAGAAAGATACTTTGGGGAAAGGGGAAATCAACTGAAATTAACATATGGAATATAGATTATAGAAATCAATTGTTACAGTTTGTCTTATAAATGTTACCCAGACAACATGCTGTTTACAAATTACTGAATGATTTATGTTATGTTAAAAAATACCAATAAAATATATACCAAAAAAAGACTCAAGGCTGTAATTGCTGCCAAAGGTGCTTCAACAAAGTACTGAGTGAAAGGTCTGAATACTTATGCCAATGTGATATTTCAGTTTTTTTCTTTTTAACAAATTTACAAGCATTTGAAAAATTCATTTTTCACTTTGTCATTATGGAATACTGAGTGTAGATTAATGAGAAAAAGAATGAATTTCAACAACTGTAGAATCAGGCTGCAGCATAACAAAATTGACAAAAGTGAGGGGGATCTGAATACTTTCTTACTGCACTGTATGTGTGTGTACCTATATATGTTTGCTGTTATCACAGGTTGAGAAATTTTCTTTTTTAAAAAAATCTTCTAAAGTTTGGGAACTTTGAAAATAAACTTCTAGAATTTTTACAATTAAAAAAAATCCTTTCAGTGAGGTGAGAGGCAGCCCAGCTGTGAGGAGGCCCAGCAACCGATCTGAGAGGAGGCCCAGCTGAGGGGTGGCCCGGCTGAAAGACAGCCCAGTGTCCCAACTGAAAAATGGCCGAGTGACCCATCTAAGAGAAGGAAAAACAGAGAAGCAGCCCAGCGACCTAGCACGACACTTGATTGGAGGCTGTGCAGTGCAAATGGAGGCCACTGAGCAGTGATGAAACAGAGCTAAGTGGCAGCAGGCCAGCAGCTATGAGCAGCATGGCAGACCTTGAGCAGCAGTGGTGCAGAGCTAAAAGGCAGAGGAGCGGAGTGCCCAGAGCAGCAACTAAGACCAGCGCAGTGGACCAACTGAGCAGTACAAACCACTTGTGGACAGGGAGGAAAAGAACTTTTTTCTTGTTTTGTACATGTTGAAAGAAGCTTTTTTGTTATTTTTTGCTTTTGTCGTAAGCTTTAGTTCATTCTAGCCTTAGCTTTCCTCAATTCATCTTTGCAGGCTTGGGATATTTGCTGATAGTTATGTGCTGATAGTTATGTGCTCCTCTTTCCATTTTTTATACTTGTCCTTTTTGTCTTTCAATTTATCAGAGAGTTTCAACATGTAAAAAAACAAGAAAAAAGTGAAGGAAATGATTGGTCCATTAGTGGGAGAAAGCGGCAAAAAATTGACAAGTAACAGGGAGAAAGCAGAACTACTTAACTTGTTTTTTGCATCTGTCTTTACACAAAGCAGTCCAATTTATCAAAAACAGAACCATAAAAAACAGATTGGCATCGCAACTTAAAATAGGCAAGAAAATGGTAAGTGAGCACCTGTCCACCCTAGATGAGTTCATATTAGGTCTTATCTCGCTGCGATAAGGGAGGCGAGGTCTAACCACTTCGCCACCCTTATCGCGTCCGCAGATAATCGCCCGGCCGCCCTGTTTAGGGTGACTCGCTCCCTCCTAAATCAGGAGGTGAGGGAGGATCCCTTGCAGGGTCGTGCCGAGGAGTTTAACCAACATCTGTCGGACAAAATCGCTCGGATTCGGACCGGTCTGGACCCTGACTGGGCAGAGTCTGACGATCAGGACACTGGTGGTCTTGTCGATATCATCTGGGAGGAGTTTGATTCTGTGACTCCGGAGGAAGTGGACAGGATCATGGGGAGGCTGAGCACCACCACGTGTTTATTGGACCCGTGCCCTTCCTGGCTGGTTTATGCAGCCCGGGAGAGGACACGCAGCTGGTTCCAGGCAGTTATATCGGCTTCTCTGAGTGAGGGTAGCTTCCCCGCCGTCTTGAAAGAGGCGGTGGTGAGGCCCCTCCTCAAGAAGCCTGCCTTGGACCCAGCTGTATTAAACAACTTTCGTCCTGTCTCCAACCTTCGCTTTCTTGCGAAGGTTGTTGAGAGTGTGGTGGCGCATCAGCTCCCTCTGGTCCTGGATGAAGCGGATTATCTAGACCCGTACCAATCGGGTTTCAGGCCCGGTCACAGCACGGAGACGGCATTGGTCGCGCTGGTGAATGATCTCTGGAGGGCTCGGGACAGGGGATATTCCTCTGTCCTAGTCCTATTAGACCTCTCGGCGGCTTTCGATGCCATCGACCATGGTATCTTGCTGCGGCGTCTCAGGGGATTGGGAGTGGGAGGCACAGTTTTACAGTGGTTCTCCTCCTATCTCCAGGGACGTTCGCAGTCGGTGTTGGCAGGAGGACAGAGGTCGACCGCGAGGTCTCTCATTTGTGGAGTTCCTCAGGGGTCAGTCCTCTCGCCTCTCCTGTTCAACATCTACATGAAACCGCTGGGTGAGATCATTCGTGGCTTTGGAGTTGGGTATCATCAGTATGCTGATGATACCCAACTTTTCCTTTCGACCCCAAACCACCCCAGTGATGCCCTCAACGTGATGTCCCGGTGCCTGGAGGTGGTTCGGGTCTGGATGGGGAGGAACAGACTCCAGCTCAACCCCGACAAGACTGAGTGGCTTTGCATACCTTCATCCCGGGTTTATTCGGATGTTCCACCTCTGGCTATGGGGGGTGAATTATTACCCCCCGTAGATAGGGCTCGCAACTTGGGAGTCCTCCTAGATTCACGGCTCACTTTGGAAGACCATATAGGAGCTGTGACTAGGGGGGCCTTCGCCCAGGTTCACCTGGTGCGCCAGTTGCGGCCCTATCTTAGCCGGGATGATTTATGCACGGTCACTCATGCGCTCGTGTCCTCTCGTCTGGACTACTGCAACGCTCTCTACATGGGGCTGCCCTTGAGGACCACCCGGAAGCTCCAACTGGTACAGAATGCAGCCGCGAGAGTTGTGTTGGGAGTCTCCCGATACTCCCACGTTACACCGCTGCTCCGTGAGCTGCATTGGTTGCCAGTTGTCTTCCGGGTGAGATTCAAGGTACTGGTAACAGTGTTTAAAGCCCTTCATGGCATGGGGCCGGAGTACCTTAGGGAACATCTGCTGCCGGCATCAAGCTCCCTGCGCCCTGTGCGTTCCCACAGAGAGGGCCTCCTCAGGGTGCCACCGATCAGAGAATGTCGATTGGTGGCCCCCAGGGGGAGATCCTTCTCTGTGGGCGCTCCGGAGTTGTGGAACCAGCTACCGGTAGAGCTCCAGATGGCGCCCGATCTTCGCTCCTTTCGTCGCGATCTCAAGACGTTTCTGTTTGTTCAAGCCGGCCTAGCCTGATGGGGATTGGTGGGGTTTTTTAATTTTGTGCTTTAATTTTAACTAGGTGTTTTAGAATTTTATTCCAACTGTTTTAATATGGGCAATTATTTAATCTTGTTTTAATGTTTGTATTTAGTATTTTATTCTGCCCTGTGAACCGCCCTGAGTCCTCAGGGAGAAGGGCGGTATATAAATATTATTAAATTAAATTAAATTAAATTAAATATCATCAGGACCAGATGGATTACACCCCAAGGTTCTCAAGGAACTGGCAGACATGATCTCAGAACCACTGAACTATATTTTCAAAGATCCTGGAGCACTGGGGAACTACCAGAGGACTGGAAAAGAGCTTATGTAGTTCCCATCTTCAAAAAGGCAAAAAAATGGATTCAGGAAACTGCAGACCTATCAGCCTGACCTCAATACCTGGGAAGATTCTGGAAAAGATAATCAAACAAAAAATCAGCGAAAACCTAGAAGCAAACAAAATCATTACCAAAAGCCAACATAGGTTTGTCAAAAATAGAGCATGCCAGACAAATCTTATTGCATTATTTGACCAGGTGACAAAATTAGTGGACTAGAGGAATGCAGTGTATATAATTTACTTGGACTTCAGTAAGGCATTTGATAAAGTAGACCACAGCTTACTACTTGATAAAGCCGTACTCAGCGTGTAGTCCTCAATGGAACTTCATCTACATGGAGGGAAGTTTGTAGTGGGGTGCCCTAGGGCTCTGTTCTGGGTCCAGTGCTCTTCAATGTCTTTATCAATGATTTGGATGAGGGGATAGATGGGGAACTCCTCAAATCGGCAGGCGACACCAAACTGACAGAAAGAGCCAACACTCCAGAAGATAGGCTTAAGCTACAGAATGATCTTGACAGACTTGAACATTGTGCGCTATCTAACAAAATGAAATTCAATTGTGAAAAAAGTAAGGTTCTACATTTAGACAAGAAAAACCAAATTCACAGGTATAATATAGGTGGTACCTTGTTCAACAGTTGTAATTGTGAGAAGGATCTTGGACTCCTATGGGCAATCACTTAAATATGAGCCAGCAGTGTCCTGCAGCTGCCAAACAAGCCAACACAGTGCTAGGCTGCATTAACAGAGGGATAGAATCAAGATCACGTGAAGTATTAATACCACTTTACAATGCCTTGGTAAGGCCACATTTGGAATACTGCATCCAGTTTTGGTCACCATAATGTAAAAAAGATGTTGAGACTCTAGAAAAAGTACAGAGAAGAGCAACAAAGATGGTTAGGGTACTGGAGGCTAAAACGAGGAACAGTTGCTGGAATTGGGTATGTCTAGTTTAATGAAAAGAAGGACTAGAGGTGACATGATAGCAGTATTCCAATATCTCAGGGGTTGTCACAAAGAAGAGGGAGTCAAGCTAATTGTTGCTAGAGCAAGGCATTGTCAATGAGGAATAGACAAATCTTTCCACATTCTAAACAAGATGATGATGATGATGATGATGATGATGATGATGATGATCAAATGAAATTCTCAAGTGCCTTTCCTACCCAAATTAAATAGGTATAACTGCTTCCAGGTTTGAACAGCCCATTGTATGTGTCTGCTATTAAAAACAATGAGCCAGGTTCATTGAGAACAATGGAATTTGTAGTTTACTGCATACATAGACACATGAATGGGAAGAGTGACCTTGATATTTTTGCCTGCTAACAAAGGAATTCCAGCTGGCACAAGCATGCTTTTCAAATCAATTTCTTACCCAGAAATCCTAGTTTTACAAAATTGATGCAAGTACTATATACTTTGACTGAATGTTGATATAATTCATAAGGCACAAAATTAGAAAAACTATCAGTCACTTTATTAAAATTATGCTAATCTACAATATATAAAAACATATACTAAGGTCTTATGTTCTAGGTAGAATGATATATTTAGTTGTTATAAATAGTTACAGACAAAAGACATGCAGACAAGATAACAGCAGCACTGAACAAAAGAACTAAGACATCTAAGAAAGGTGGAGGACTTTAAGTACAATTAAGGAACCAAATGTAAACAAGGTCACATGGTTTATCCAACTGAATCAGCAACCTAATCACCTGCTGCATACTGTCTCATAAGAAGAGATGGAAGTTGAGAGAAGCAATTATATAGGCAGTGCTTTTTTTGTCATGGAACTCACCAGAACAGAGTTCTGGCACCTTTTATTGACAGATTTTCCAAGTTTTAAAAGTAACTTTTGAAAATTTGATGTGTGATCCACATGGACTTGAATCTCCCTGTCTAGCATAGCAGGTTGGCGGCAAAATCATTTAAAATGGTGCATGCGGGCTACTTGTGTGTCAAGTCCAATTCATGAGTACTTTGTCTGGCTGCTCGGCTTGTGGCACTGCTCGGCTTGTGATTGGTCATGTGGTCACATGCTGAGTGCTTACTACAGGCAACGACCATTACGTTTTGTTACACAACTGACATGTGGGGTATGTGTACAGTGATTGACTATGTACAAAAGGTAAATAAAAGATTAATAAGATGTGAGTTCCAGCACCTTCTTTCTTACAAAAAAAGCACTGTATATAGGTACAAAAATAGAACATAGGTCACATCTCTAAAGCCAAGAGTTTTCAACTTGGTATCCTGGAGCAGCTACCTAAAAACCTGGCTCTTTGAGCTATCTGGTCTGGACTGAGGGGTTTAATGTTTTTAAATTGTGATTTTAATTTTTTGCGGCTAGACTTAATTTAATTTTATTTTAATTTTATATTGTATTGTTTTTAAATTTTGCCTTGTAAACCGCCCTGAGTCCTTTGGGAGTAGGGCGGTATATAAACTGAATTAATAAATAATAAATAAATAATAATTAGCACCATATTCATTGGCCAAACAGCTGTTGTTCTCCAAGCCTGAATCTCCAAGGAACATCTAAAACTCTGTGGCTTTTTGTGAAAAGCCAAACAATTCAGCCAGGTGTAAAATAGGCTTGGAAACACTCATGCAGCCTCTCAATCATCACAAATTGTGTACAGTTGGTTCTAATTCATATACAAAATACTTTGAAAATAATTTTTTCACTTTTTCTAAAAAAAGTCTACCCATTTTTAGTGGGCAAGTATAATCTATTATCTGTTGTAATAACTGCACCCTATTGCCCCCAAAACTGTTTCCTCAGGAACCAGAAAATACCTGGTATAAAAGACAGTTTGGAGATAGTTTTTCTTTCAGAACTCATAGGAATGTAGGAAGTCAATACATGTGAATGGAAATACTTTCAAAAGTTGCTTTTTAATATTCTTATAGAAATACTGTGAGAATAGTAGGTGAATTTTTCTGTCAATAAAAATGATACAATCTAATGAAAGTTACGTTAATGTTCCACTGGACAGAATGAAAGGTCCAGATGGCACCTCTGGTATGGGATGATAGCAGCAATCTAAGAACTGAACCAGAACATGTCTCAAAAAAGATATATTTTTCAGGAAATTTAAGAGTATCACTACTCCTTATATGTGGCTATTCCTTTGTTTTGGGGCAGCAAAGATTAATACTATTACATATTGTCTTTTCATAGATAAATACTTTCTATTTTGTAATGCTTTAAATATGGAATCTCTATTCTCCTCCAAATTGTTGCTATGGTATTGTCTTTTTAATTTATCATGTTATTGCAGATAAAAATCTATTATGAATTATAATACTCACTAGGCATAGGTGTTGTCCCCAATGCGGGTCTGAGCCTGGTGCCAAAGCCAATGAAGAGCACCAGACATGAGGTGCAGGTTTTGCACAAGGGGCCCTGGCTAGAAAATGCCTCACGGGCCGGAGGGAAGGAGAGCAACTTCCACACTGGTTGAGAGGGGACATGGCAGCTAGCTTCAAATATCTGAAGAGCTGCCACTTTGCACAGGATTTAGACTTTTCTCAGTTGCCCTAGAACAGAGGTGTCAAACTGTCAGCCTGCAGGCCAGATGTGTCATGCACAGTCATGCCCACCCCAGCTCCGCGAAGGCAAAAAAACATCCTGATACATCACAATACATCACATGACACGATCAAGTTTGACACCCATGACCTAGAGCACAGGTCTGCAACCCGCGGCTCCGGAGCCGCATGCGGCTCTTTCAGCCATCTCCTGCGGCTCCCAGTCTTCTGCTGTGTGTAGTCCAAAAAAAAAGTGGGACTAAAAAAGTTCAACCAATCAATTCAAATATGCAGGGTAGGTGCATATCTCGCCTTGGCTCCACTCTTCAGTCAAACCTTGTTCTGCGCATGTGCGCATGTACGCGCATGCGCACATTTTTTGCGGCTCCCAGTTTTTCCTTTTGTGAAGGAACCGGTTCCGAGTGGCTCTTTCACTGTTTCAGGTTGCTGACCCCTGACCTAGAGGATAAGACTAGAACTAATGGGATTAAACTTCAAAGATATAGATATAGTTTAGAAATGTAAAAGAACATCTTGCAGTAGGTGCTGACAATCAGAGGAATAGGATACTGCATAGAGTGGATTCTTCCCTTTCAGTGGAGGTTTTCAAACAGAGGCTGGATAGTTATCTATCAGGGCTTGTATAGTGAATCCTGCAGAGTGCAAGAGATTGATTTCATGATCTCCTAGGGCCCTTCTAATTCTATGATTCTAAGGCAGAACCATTTCTGTTGAAGAGAACAATTTGCACAGTAGGTTGAATAAGAAAAAGGTTCTCTGTGAAATGGATAACATGAAATTCTATTGAGAGAGATTCATAATTTGAATCATTTTTCTTATGAATCAAGACCAACTGAATTCTTAACTAAGATCAAATTGGGTTATGTGACAGGAGGAACTGCCTGAACTATTTAAAGTCCCACCATCTACCTATGAAGTTTCAAACTGTGATGCTAGGAAGATGGAGGTCCTGCTGCAAATTTATCACCTAAGAATGATGATGTAATATTTCTTGGCCAGGAAGACCAAAAGTATAGTACTAAATAATTTGTCACCTTGGAGTTTCATCTGAATCCTCCACATGTTTTTGAAGGTTGTGATAGCAATTTTAATTAGCAGCTTTCAGTGCAAACTTGTGAAAAATCAGCACACAGATCAGCAGATGATAATGAGGATTATAGTTTAATTGGCTGTATGAATCTTTCTTAAAAATAGTTCAAGGTCCCCTCTTTTCTTGGCACATTCTAAATGCCTTAACTTCTGAATATGTTAATGCTCTACTAAAGTTTTGGGATTTTTCTCATTGCAGAATCTATTTTAGTGAGAAAAGCCCTTTTTAAAAAAAATCATAAGGGAAATCTACATGAGAAATCTGCTAGTAGTTACCTCTACTAACCTAAACTTGAATAAGCTTGAGATGGAAGCTGTTATGATATATTTACTTCTAATTTTAGGGTTTTCTGCCACCTAAGTTTTTTTCTTTAGTCACTTCTTGAACAGCAGAAAGCTTAGTATTTGGTATGTGCTTATATCTAGGTACAGCACAACTCATAACCTCTCTCTGAAGTAAGCTGGGATGAAACAGAATGATTGGCTGAGATAGCTATGCTGACTCAGGAATTCTGGGAGTTGAAGTCCATGAGTCATAAAAGAGCCAAGGTTGCCTACCCCTGCACTAGAGCTTGGGTTTCCTTCTTCCTAATCCAAATGTTACCTATTTTACCACACAGTCACTCCAAGACTTTAAAACAAATCATGTGCTATTCTAGCTTGTGCTAAATATAAGAATTAATATTTCATTAAATGTACTTTGCATCACTATTCAATTATCTGTACTGATGAAAGAGATTAAATCATCACCTTTCTTAAGGACATTTCCTAAAGCATATGTCCTATTTATTTATCTTGAGTTGTTTCTTGTGTATATCCTTGAATTATATATTACAAGATTTTCATTCCCTTGTGCTTCATAATTACAGTCCCACAGTGCCATCCACTGAATTTCTAAATAATGTTTTATGCTACATTTCCTTTAGAATGGTTCTAAGTTAATCAAGAAACAAATGCTTCTTTTTCATGGGGTTCAAAAGTTAGCATTATTTGGGATTTTTGTTTTCCTTTGAATAAAATCTAATGAAATTATAGTTATTGTTTAAACAAGTTTTTGTAACAAGATTTTATAATATAGGTTGACAGTCTATTTAAATATCATGAAATTTCAATTATAATTTATTATTTAATAGTAACAATTATGTTTTAATGTTTTTAAGAAATAGTTAGATAAATAAGGCACATACTAGTATTTTCCTTTCCTGATTAAGCTGGCTGTATCAATAATGTTTCCTTAAAATAGTTTCATTTCATTTATCACCTGTTTTATCTAAATATATTTATTTTTTTTATCTTACTAAAACACCATAATTACTTATTTGAATCTTACATGTATCTGCAGCCATAGATAAGATGATTAGTGTTAAACTACCTATTTCCATTTTAAATAAATGGTAAGAGAGCATACATAGTTCAAATAATCAAGGAGAATCAATGGCAATAAGGAATCATTTAACAGTTAAAGTATAGCTCATCAGAAATAGTCAAAGTACAACTAAACATTGCATAGTTCATAAATTAAATTATGTTATTTTTAATTGAGAAAGTTATTTTGTTTTTCTTAGGATGGCAATGTGAGTAGTTATAAATTGATTACTTTGGGGATGACTGTAATCACCTGACAGGTATTCCATAGCGCATGTTATACTTCTATTTGCACAGTTAAAAAATGCTAATGATACACCTCTTAAAACTATTGTCATAACAGGAGCAATAGAACAAGGAAATAAACTGCATAAACTGACAATGCAATATCTTTTAAAGTGTTCCAGAAAAAGTGCCATCTGCAATGTTACCAATCTGGAGTTTCAATCTTGATTATTATTTTAAATTTGAACATATCTAAAGAGGATTTTTTTTGTTGTTGTTGTTATCATTTTACCAATCTCAGCTCAAACTGAGCTTTAGTTTTCCTGATATTCTCCCTACAGTTCCAGATTGCCTGTATAAACTCTTTCCCACTTATCTCTTTTTTGTTTTGTTGTTTGTTTTAAAAATCTTCAGTATTTGCATGTGAATGCCAGTGTGGATATCTCTCTGACTTCTTGTGCATATTTCCTCCACCACCATTGAAACCATTAGCAATTGTGGGGGTTTTTATTTTGTTTTTTTATTTTAAATTGTGTCTATCATATAAGCTCCATTCTCCCATAGTATCCCCTGTCATAGAATATTTATTTATCTTTCTTCTAATCATATTTTATTTATTTATTTATTTATTTATTTGTTGTTGCCCAAGATGGCGGCGGCCGCAATCTGAGCTTCAGGTGCTCCACGAGGGCTCCAAATGGGTCAGCTCAGGGAGGCCCACCCGCGGCACGGTACGATGGGGCGACTCCGGGGGTAGGGGGATGCAAAAACAGCTGCTGAGCGCTGTTCTCCGTGGCACTGAGCCCCCCCTCCGAATTAGCGGCGTTTGGAAATCGCCGGCCTGCCGACCTGCCGAGTAATGCTGCAACGCCGTGAAAGTTCTGGACGTCCTTGCCTGCCTTTCCTCTTCTGCCCGCTCGCCGTGGATACCCTCTGCTCGTTCGGAGGGGCAGCGGCGACGATCCCACCGGCTGGAGATTTGCTTACGACCACCAGCTGGCAGGCGCCGTTTTCGGCGGCGCAGAGCCTGTGTCTCCTCCTGGATGGCGGCTGCGGACTGTGGGCCTGGTCATCGACCTCGGCGGACGTGCTGGTGAATGCCTGGACTCAAGACAGCTGCCGGGAATGCCTCTCTCCGCCGCTGGAAGACCGTTTGGACTGGCGGACGGGCGTTGGGGGAGAGAATGCTTTTGCCCTCCCCCCCAGACTGACGGCATTGGCCGGCGACGCGAGGATCGACAGAGGCCTGGCCTGCCTGCTTTTTGCTTTCTCTGCCGACAGGCAGGCATCATGGCTAGCTCCATGCCTGACGGGAACTAAGAACTAAGACCCCCCTATTGACAGTCCAGTTTGGTTGGGACATGACCGTGGTGGGAGGACGGTTTTGGACTGGGGTGGGCTTGGCTTAGGACTCCCCTGTTCTCTCTACTCCAGATTGGACTGGAGTAGAGGACGGCTGAGGCTTCCCCTTTGATTGCCATCTCAGGTGAGAGCTGAGATGGTCCTGTGGACTGAGAGACTATGCCTACTGGACTTCTTTTTCCATCTATATAACATCATTGTGCTACCCTTTGGACATATTTATAACATCTGCCCTATGAGACTATCCTAGCACTGTATGGTTTACCTTCGCTACTCCGAAGCTGATCTGTATGCCCTCAGGGGGGTTCCTGCCTCCTGGGTGCGACCTACTGCCTGTTTCCACACTCCCCTTAATGACGAGCCCAAGTGTTGGGACTCCGAGAGGTGGCTGGGCTTAGATAGGGGCCTCGAGTTGAGACGTGCTAAGAGGCCCCTGATAAAATTTTTAGCCGGTTATTTTAAAAGGTTAGGGAGGGGGAGGGATAGGGGGGTAGGGAGGGAATCTTTAACCGGCACTCAGTCTGGACCTGTTAGGGGTCCTGACGGGATGGGGTCGGGGGAGGTGGCTGCTGGTTCTGGGAATGTGGGGGTGGGGCTTCAAATCCCCACAGCGATAGGGAATGGCAGCAGGTGCTTGTGCGGAGGGCCATATCAACACCCAGGATCACGTCCCCGCTATCTTCGAGTGGTGGCGCGCTCCGACCCTCCGGTTAGCACCCTCTTACCCGGGGATGAGGGTAATCAGGTCCCTGAGCTCAGGTTGGTCTATTTTAATGCTAGATCCGTAGTTAACAAAGCTCCCCTCATCCATGATCTGATCGAGGAGGAATGTGCGGATCTAGCATGCATCACGGAAACTTGGTTGGGTTCGGAGGGAGGGGTGCCTCTTACCGAGTTATGCCCTTCAGGTTTTCGGGTGCTGCAGCAGCCTCGGGCTCAGGGCAGGGGTGGCGGGGTGGCAGTGGTTATTCAGGAGACTTTGTGTCCCCGGGAGGCCACCATTGTCCAGATGGCCGGGAGTGAATCCCTCCTCTTGAGATGTGGTCCTCGGGCTCAGTTGGGCTTGTTGCTTACATACCTGGCGCCCAGCTGTGTGGCAACAGCCCTGCCTGAGCTGCTCGACACTCTCTCAGGGTTGGCGGTGGAATTCCCCAGACTTATAGTCCTGGGTGACTTCAACCTGCCGTCACTGGGAGGGTCGTCGGAGTTAGCTCGGGAGTTCATGGCCTCCATGACGGCCATGGGCCTGACCCAAGTTATTGAGGGCCCGACTCATGTGGGGGATCATACTCTCGACCTGGTGTTCCTATCTGGACAATGGTTGGATGATCTGGGAGGGGGTTCCCCGTCCATCACCCTTCTGTCATGGTCAGATCACTACCTCCTGAGGCTGGTTTTCCGTTATGCCACCCCCCGCCGCTGGGCGTCGGAACCGACCAGGTGGTTCCGCCCCAGGTTCCTAATGGACCCGGATCGGTTCCAGAGGGCGCTTGGGCCTACACCTATCACCCTTACCCACAGCCCAGTCGATGCTCTGGTGGAGGCCTGGGAAACGGCTGCCGCCAGGGCACTTGACTGCGTTGTACCCATGCGACCTCTGACCCGGCGCAGATCCCGTTGGGCCCCATGGTTCTCTGTGTAGCTCCGGGAGATGAAGCATCGGAGACGAGGTCTAGAGAGCGGTTGGAGGTCCAGCCGATCCGAATCCGACCGATTGCAATTAAGAACCTTTATAAGGTCTTATCTTGCGGCGATAAGGACGGCGAAGTCTAACTACTTTGCCGCCCTTATTGCGTCCGCAGATAATCGCCCAGCCGCCCTGTTTAGGGTGACTCGCTCCCTCCTTAACCAGGAGGTGAGGGAAGATCCCTTGCGGGGATGAGCCGAGGAGTTTAATCATCTGGCGGACAAAATCGCTCAGATCCGGACCGGTCTGGACTCTGACTGGGCAGAGTCTGATGTGGAGGAATTGGGCGGTCTTGAGCATGTTATCTGGACTGAGTTCGACCCTGTTTCCCCTGATGATGTGGACAGGATCATGGGGAGACTGAGCACCACCACCTGTTTGTTGGATCCGTGCCCCTCCTGGCTAGCTTATGCGGCTTGGGAGGGAACACGAGGCTGGTTCCATGCAGTAATAACTGCTTCTTTGAAGGAGGGTGTCTTCCCTGCCGCCTTGAAGGAGGCGGTGGTGAGACCCCTCCTCAAGAAGCCTGCTTTGGACCCGGCTGTTTTAAATAACTATCGTCCAGTCTCCAACCTTCGCTTTTTGGCGAAGGTTGTTGAGAGTGTGGTGGCGCATCAGCTTCCTCTATTCCTGGAGGAAACTGATTATCTGGACCCGTACCAATCGGGTTTCAGACCCGGACACAGCACGGAGACGGCATTGGTCGTGCTGGTGAATGATCTCTGGAGGGCAAGGGACAGGGGTTGCTCCTCTGTCCTGGTCCTATTAGATCTCTCAGCGGCTTTCGATACCATCGACCATGGTATCCTGCTGCGGCGTCTCAGGGGGTTGGGAGTGGGAGGCACCATTTTATGGTGGTTCTCCTCCTACCTCCAGGGCCGCTCGCAGTCGGTGTTGACGGGAGGGCAGAGATCCGCCCCGAGGCCTCTCATTTGTGGAGTCCCTCAGGGGTCGGTTCTCTCGCCTCTCCTGTTCAACATCTATATGAAGCCGCTGGGCGAGATCATTCGTGGTTTTGGGGTGGGGTATCATCAGTACGCTGATGATACCCAACTTTTTCTTTCCACCCCGAACCAACCCAGTGATGCCCTCACCGTGATGTCCCGTTGCCTGGAGGCGGTTCAGGTCTGGATGGGGAGAAACAGGCTTCGTCTCAATCCCACCAAGACTGAGTGGCTGTGCATATCGGCATCTCGGGCTAACCAAACTATTCCACCTCTAACGATGGGGGGGTGAGGTGTTACCCCCCGTTGATAGGGCTCGCAACTTGGGCGTCCTCCTGGATTCACGACTCAATTTTGAAGACCACATAGGAGCCGTGACCAGGGGGGCTTTGCACAGGTTCGCCTGGTGCGCCAGTTGCGTCCCTATCTGGACTGAGACACCCTACGCACAGTTACTCATGCGCTCGTGACCTCCCGTTTGGACTACTGTAATGCACTCTACATGGGGCTGCCCTTGAAGACCACTCGGAAGCTTCAACTGGTGCAGAATGTGGCCGCGCAAGTTGTAATGGGGGTCTCCCGATACTCCCATGTAACACCTCTACTCCGTGAGCTGAATTGGCTTCCGGTTGCCCTCAGGGTGAAATTCAAGGTGCTGGTTATCACCTATAAAGCCCTACATGGCCTGGGTCCGGGGTATTTGAGGGAACACCTGCTGCCGGCATCAAATGCCCTTCGCCCAGTGCGCTCCCACAGGGAGGGTCTGCTCAGGGTCCCACCGGTAAGAGATTGCCGGCGGGTGACACCCAGGGATAGGGCCTTCTCAGTGGGGGTGCCTGCCCTCTGGAACCAGCTCCGGTCATTCCGCCGGGGCCTGAAGACCTGGCTCTTTGAGCTCTCGGGCCCAGGCTGAGGAGTAATTTATTTTAATCGGGGTTTTAATTGCACAGGGTTAGTTTAATTTTTTTTAAATTGGTTTTAACTTTTGTATTGCTGGTTTTTTAACTCCCTGTAAACCGCCCTGAGTCCTCAGGGAAAGGGCGGTATATAAATGTAATAAAATAAATAAATAAATAAATATTGTATAGATTTTCTTAAAATAAAAACATTCCAACATAACAAGTCACTTTTTTGCTACTTCAACTTTCTCAGCTAAATTTAATGTCAGGTCAAGTATAACTAATCCTCTTATATTTTCCTACTCCCTATGAAGAAAAAGTTATCAGAAAGATAAATCAGAAATTCATGGAAATACCATGTTTGGCGGTTTGCCTTCCAACAGATGTTAGGCTAATTGAAGTTTTACAACACTACTCCATGCTTCTTTGACGGTTCCTTTGGGAAGGTATCTTTAGCATCTTATTCTTGGGTTGATGGGAACATGATATCAGCTGTGTTGCTTTTATTCAGTATCTTCATTCACTTATTTTAATCTCAATGTTTTATCCAGTATCAAGAAGTTCGTTCCCTAGGATTCTAAGCAAAGATGGGTACAGCACATTTAGCATATAGCACAACTATTCCAGTTTTTTTTAATCAGATCTGTTTCTTTTGAATAAGAAGCAAATTGGCAATCAATGTGGTTTGCAGAACAGAGGTGTGACATGTGCTGTTCTAGGAGCATACCACTACATTCTGCACCAGCTGAAGCTTCCAGATACTCTTCAAGGCATCCCCATGCACAACACATTTCAGCAGTTCAATCTGGAGTTAATTAAGGCATCAGGCTCTCCATCGAGACTCTCATAGCATCATTTAATTTGCCAAAGGGAAAGACATGCAATTGGGCATCATCAGCATATTCACCCCATGATGCCAGATGAGGTCACCAAGTGGTCTCATAATGTTAAAGAAGAGAGGAGAAAGCACTGAACCCCAATGGCTGAGGGCAGGATCTTTCCTCCCCAATCATCAGTGACTGGAATTGACCTTGAAGGAAGGAAGGTTTCCTCTATTATATTAATAATCAAATGTAGTTTTATTGTTTGTATCATAGTATGTCACCAAAATAAATGTTGACTATATAAATGCCTTACACAGATATAATGTGACAGTACATAGGCTTAGTGATATTTATACATAAATATTTTCAGGCAAGTAAGAATAATGTGGTTAAATGGTGATATTGTGAAATGGGAATTTCCAATTATTGACTGTTTTCATTGTTGGGATGTTAACTACTTCTGGGAAGATCTTGTTACATCTTGATCACATAATTTATTCCATTAATAATTTGGTTTCAAATTGATTCACATACTATAATATCCATTTCTAAAAACCAAATACCACCTATTAATCTCAAGGTGGAATGGGACGTTTAGGCTCCTACCCTTGGCCACACGTCCTTCACCTCAAGCCTACCGCCTCTACCCATTTGCCTGCAGCGTTCCTCCTCGGCTGGGCCACCCCTGCCCATTCTCCTTGGCCAATGGGCTCCTGGTCCTCCACCTTGCACTGGGATGAAGGGCGCAAGGTGGAGGGTCAGGGGCCCATTGAGGAGGAATGCTGCAGGCAAATGGGTGGAGGCGGTAGGCTCAAGATGATGGAGGTGTGGCCAAGGGTAGGACCTCCTTGGCTGGGCCACCCCTGCCCATTCTCCTTGGCCAATGGGCTCCTGGTCCTCCACCTTGCACTGGGATGAAGGGCGCAAGGTGGAGGGTCAGGGGCCCATTGAGGAGAAATGCTGCAGGCAAATGGGTGGAGGCGGTAGGCTTGAGATGATGGAGGTGTGGCCAAGGGTAGGACCTGAAGGATCCTAGACCCATCTCAAGGGTATGACTTATAGAACAATTCAATGAGGCAATTGAAATGGCCTGATATAGCTTATTATTACTAAAAAATTTCAGATTCCCCCTCTTCCCTGTTCCAAAAGGTATGATTTTATATTTAATAAACCAAACTGGCTTCATTAAAATTACTCACTAGTAGATGTGCAGCACTTTCTTGGAAAATGTGAAAGAAAGGAAGAAAGCTTACTGCCAGATTATGCCAAACATAATTAGAAATAGGCTATGCAATATGCTATTTAGTGGAATGAGAAAGTCTGCCAGGTAACATGAATACTTGCTGCTGGAATTTCAGTTCACAAAATAAACATTTTGGATACTGTCATTAATTGGTATAAAGCAGGGGTGTCAAACTCAATTTCACTGAGGGCCACATCAGCGTTATGGTTGCCTTCAGGGGGCCGGGTGGGCGTGGCCAGGTGGGCGTGACCAAGTGGGCGTGACCGGGTGGGCGTGGCCAGCTCAATGCTGCTCACTCAGCGCAGCTTACTCGAAATGCCTAGGTCAGGAGAGAACACGTTGCACCAGCTAATTTGATGTGGGGACATCTCATTGCCCCACAAGCTCTTCACCTCCCCAAACATCTGCAGCCAAGCATGTGCAGAGGATGGAAAGGGCCTTCTTCCCAAGCCCAGGCATGATTGGTAGTTTGTTAGCTCAAATGTAGATAGCCTCCTAGTCTCCAAGCTTGGAGAGAGAGTGTGTGTGTGTGTGTGTGTGTGTGTGTGTTCCTTCTTCTGCCTTGACAGATCTCTGGAGAGCAAGAGGAGGCAGGGAGCAGCACTTCCCAGTCCTGCATGAGGGAGGCTGGCCCTTCTTGAAAGGGAAACCCCATTTCCACTCATGCGTGGAAAGGATGCTGGCTGGTTGGAGCAGCCTTCCCTCATGCAGCTTCCCTGCCAACTTATGCTCCTCTCCAGAGATCTTCCCTCAGCAGCGGCCGGCAAAGAAGCTCGCACGCGAAACAAGCCTGGCAGAGGAGCCGGAGCAGCGAGCAAAGACGCCCGGCCTGGATCCTGCAAGGCCCGGCCGAGACGCGTCCCCAGCAGCGGAGCTGCTCCAGCTCCTCTGCCGGGCTTGTTTTGCATGCGAGCTACTTTGCCTGAGGCTGCTGGGGACGCGTCTCGGCCGGGGCCTTGCAGGATCCGGGCCAGGCACCTCTGCTTGCCCTCAGAAGCACCTGGCCCAGAATTGCATGCGAAAGAAGCCCGGCAGAGGAGCTTCAGCACAGATGCGCCCGCGGGAGCTGAGCCGCTTGTCTCCTCGTTCGGGCGCTGTGGAGGGCGAGCCGAGGCGCCCGGGCCGATCCTGCAGCGCCCCAGCCCAGATGCCCCCACGAGAGCTGAGCCGTTAATCTCCTCGTTCGGGCACTGCGGAGGGCGAGCCGAGGCACCCGGCCTGATCCTGCAGCGCCCCAACCCAGATGCGCCCGCGGGAGCTGAGCCGTTAATCTCGTTCGGGTGCTGTGGAGGGCGAGCCGAGGCGCCCGGCCCGATCCTGCAGCGCCCCAGCCCAGACGCGCCCGCGGGAGCTGAGCCGTTAATCTCGTTCGGGTGCTGTGGAGGGCGAGCCGAGGCGCCCGGCCCGATCCTGCAGCGCCCCAGCCCAGACGCGCCCGCGGGAGCTGAGCCGTTAATCTCGTTCGGGTGCTGTGGAGGGCGAGCCGAGGCGCCCGGCCCGATCCTGCAGCGCCCCAGCCCAGACGCGCCCGCGGGAGCTGAGCCGCTTGTCTCCTCGTTCGGGCGCTGCGGAGGGCGAGCCGAGGCGCCCGGCCTGGATCCTGCAAGGCCTGGCCGAGATGCGCCCCCAGCAGCGGAGCCGCTCCTCACCCTCCGCAGCGCCCGAACGAGATTAACGGCTCAGCTCCCGCGGGCGCGTCTGGGCTAGGGCGCTGCAGGATCGGGCCGGGCGCCTCGGCTCGCCCTCCGCAGCGCCCGAACGAGATTAACGGCTCAGCTCCCACAGGCGCGTCTGGGCTGGGGCGCTGCAGGATCAGGCCGGGCGCCTCGGCTTGCCCTCCGCAGCGCCCGAACGAGGAAACAAGCGGCTCAGCTCCCGCAGGCGCTTTTGGGCTGGGGTGCTGCAGGATCGGGCCGGGCGCCTCGGCTCGCCCTCCGCAGCGCCCGAACGAGGAGATTAATGGCTCAGCTCCCGCGGGCGCGTCTGGGCCGGGGCGCTGCAGGATCGGGCCGGACGCCTCGGCTCGCCCTCCGCAGCGCCCGAACGAGGAGATTAACGGCTCAGCTCCCGCGGGCGCATCTGGGCCGGGGCGCTGCAGGATCGGGCCGGGCGCCTCGGCTCGCCCTCCGCAGCGCCCGAACGAGGAGATTAACGGCTCAGCTCCCGCGGGTGCGTCTGGCCCGGGGCGCTGCAGGATCGGGCCGGGCGCCTCGGCTCGCCCTCCGCAGCGTCCGAACGAGGAGATTAATGGCTCAGCTCCCGCGGGCGCCTCTGGGCTGGTGCACTGCAGGATCGGGCCGGGCGCCTCGGCTCGCCCTCTGCAGCGACCGAACGAGGAGACAAGCGGCTCAGCTCCCGTGGGCGCGTCTGGGCTGGGGCACTGCAGGATCTGGCCGGGCGCCTCGGCTCACCCTCCGCAGCGCCCAAACGAGGAGATGAAACGCCAAAGCATGCCAGCAGAGGTAACAGAGCGGCTCTTTCTCTGGCCTCCTCAAGTCCGCCCCCACCCACACAGCAAGTAGAAAAAGGTCCCACTCACCTTTCCACT
Organism: Vipera ursinii; assembly: GCF_947247035.1. Classification (NCBI taxonomy): domain Eukaryota; kingdom Metazoa; phylum Chordata; class Lepidosauria; order Squamata; family Viperidae; genus Vipera; species Vipera ursinii. Next base: position 63,979,630 of record NC_139514.1, read on the forward strand.
CCTCCTGTTTCTTCCTCCGTTGACTCCACGTGCAGTCCAAAGAAGCAAAGAAGTTTGTAGGCAGTCCCACAAACCAAAGAAGTTCATTCAATCAATTCGAACTTTGAGAGTTGTTTTTTTTTTGTGAGCAGTTTGAATTGATCGATTGAATTTTTTTAGTCCCACTTTTTTTTTGGAACTGGGAGGAGGCTGCCTGGGCTCTGGCCAATGAGCTGTTGAGGGGCTAATGAGCTGCAAATGTTGCTGGGCTCCACCAGCACTTGCCTCCTACTGAGCAGGTGCTCAGCCGGGCCGGCGCCAAGGTGGTGGGGGCCGGACCTTTGTAATTTCTGGGAGAGTTGTGCGGGCCGGATTCAATCATATGGCGGGCCGTTTGTGGCCCGCGGGCCTTGTGTTTGACATGTCTGGTATAAAGGGAGCAAACAGTTTTTCTTGTAATATATTTTAGAATGACTTTTCTGTTCTGAAACAATACTTTTCTCTTTTAGTATGAAAAACAGGTCTTTGTCACCTCTCAAGAAATTTTTACTACTCTTACACTTTCAAATGAATGGATAAATTTCCAATGAGTTTCCCACAGAAAATATCATACAGGTATTTTCTGAATGAAAAATCATGGGTTCTTGAAATAGCAGAGCTGCAACTGTAATCTGATGGCAGTATTAGAAGCTCACGTTGCTGGAATAGTTCAGAGTACTTTTTACAAAGTTTGGTTGGTTCATTGGGTGGACTTTATTAGTTAGGAAAAGCTTAGTCATTCTAATCCAAGGTCTAATAATCTCCTAGATAAATTGCTGTAATGATCCTTGACAATAATGTAAGATTTTCAGTTGGTGAATTCTTGTTAATTTGTTTCTAATATTATTGGTCAGAACACTTATCTTCTTGGAGTTTTCTGATGCCACACTTCTCCATGTAGAAAAAGGATCTATCTGATCAATTTGCCTGAGGAACCCATTCTTGACAGAGGGTAATTTATTTCTCACCTTTAAATTGGTGGTGGTACATCCTTTCTTTAAGAAGCCATTGTTGGCTTCCGGTTCGCATGCGTGGTGCTTCCAGACGTTCAGGGACAGTCTGTCTCCTGCCGTCCGTTTCTTTCTTGTTTGTAGGACCCTGAAAAGGGTCAAAAATTGCCCTGGAGGGGCAATTACCAAGAGGAGGACTTCCCTGCAATCACAGAAGGATGGCAGCCCTCCGCTGGAATCCGGGATCATCTCCTTTGGCCCAAAGAAGAAGAGACCGGCCATAAAGATGGCCGATCACTAAGCCACTCCCTGCCGAAAGCCAAAAATACTACCTAGCACTACGAAGCAATCTAGAGGACCTGGGTGAGCTTTTACCTTTCCTATTCCTATAATCATCTTCCTGTGGAACTTTCTTGAAAATCTCCTTCCCTATTTTTGAGAAAACGGTGAATACTTACTTTGAGAAGAAAGCTTAAAGCCTCAAAGTTACAAAAGAAATCCAATTAATGCAGCAAAGAATTTAAGCAAATTCAGTTGTACTTACTAAAAAGCTTCTATTTGTTGCTGGGGACTCACTATCCTATTCTTTCTTTAAACTGTGAATTAAAAAAAATTAGACCAATTCTACAAAAGTTCTATATTAATTTGAAAAAAAAAGAAAAAAAACCCTCTTACATTTTATGTTATATATTATTGATGACATCTTGTGGCAAAACCTGGTACAGCAAGTAAATTTCCTTTTTCTGTTGTGAAAGCTCTCTGAAGAACAGAGCTGTTATTCACCTGGCACTGAATACAACTCTTCAGGAGGTGGAAAGTTTTTGACTATTATTAAAACAGCCTCCATGGAAGATTTAACTGTAAACAACAACAAAATGGATGAATACATCCCACCACTTGATTATAAACTGAAACTGGACACGATCTTGGCAATAACAGAGGAAATTAAAGCTAAGCTGCAAGAAAAATCTGACAATTTAAAGCCATCAAATCAAACTCTGACCTTAAATGAGGAAAAGATAACCCAAAACCAAATAGAAGTGAAAACTAACACTAAAACATGAGATTTCAAAGAACAACAAAAGCAACCTACAGAAACCTTAAAGTCCAAACTTTAATAGCAACTACAAAACTTACAAGCCAAAAAGTAACAGCACCTGAAGAAAGCTACACCAAGAGTGAAGACAATAAAGGCCTTCAAATACACTATATTGAAAATTCAATTAATCAAATGACAAATACAATACCAGCTACTACTTTCTACCTAATCCAAATAGAATTGGAAGAACAAAAAGATTTCACTGATTTAATGACAATTATATTATATCAACCACCAAAAACTGAACTACCAAAGCAAAAATACAATGGTTACAAAGGGGACATGTTCCTTACAAAACTGACATTTGGATACGCTCCCTGGATTCAAATAAGGGGTATAGGAAGAAAGGAAGATATATTTGAGAATTTAAACATACCAAGATGATTGGCATCAAATGAAGGCAAGAGTTAGATTTAAAAGACTGAACTTGTTTATCTTTTGGGATTCCTAAAGATAGACTATAAAAATATCTTTCTTAATCTATGGATTAAGGGGAATCTCTAAAAATATATCACTGATTTTACATTTAGCTCTTAGATTTGTAAAGGAAAAATAACTCTGAACTATATTATAGAATTTGGAATGACATATTAAAAGATAATATTTTAATAATTGATGTATGGTTAAGATGCCTTATAGAATATTCAGTGGCTATTTTTGACCTATACTATAGAATTTAGAATTTTATATTTAAAAGATAGCATTTTAATAATTGTTGAACGGTTAAGGCAAAAAATACATTTCTAATAACTGGTGATTTGCTAAGATGAAAATTAGACTTTAATGGTAAAACATAAGAATGTTTTGTAATGAACAATGTAAGTTTTGTAGACAAAAGAATTATTCTTTATTGAAATAGGGAATTGTGGGTCACCCAAAATATATATATATATATATATAATAGGCTATGCTAAAATATCTTATTGCAATTAGATAAAATTAGATAGCATTTTAATAATTGTTGAACGGTTAAGGCAAAAAATACATTTCTAATAACTGGTGATTTGCTAAGATGAAAATTAGACTTTAATGGTAAAACATAAGAATGTTTTGTAATGAACAATGTAAGTTTTGTAGACAAAAGAATTATTCTTTATTGAAATAGGGAATTGTGGGTCACCCAATATATATATATATATAATAGGCTATGCTAAAATATCTTATTGCAATTAGATAAAATTTAAAAACAGAATATTGATATGTATTAGTGAAAATATATTTTGAATTCTGTTGATTGACTTGGTTATAACCAGAAATATACTAACTTGCTTATTTTGATTATGTAATCACTAAGGGAATTAGAGAGGATATCTCTGTTGATTAACCTGAACTATTTACAAATGGTTATTTCTTATTTTAATTATCCAACCACCACATTGTTTCACAAATACATGTATATGTAAATATTAAAATCAATAAAACTTGTATAAAAAAAGAATCCATTGTTTAACCTGGCAATTAAGATACTTTGTTGGAAAGGTGAGTAACATACAGCTATAGAGAATCCTGAGGTAGATTGATCAGATCTCTACTCAATTAGGATTCAGGTCTGGATATGGAACAGATAATACATGGATTGTTAAATTGGATGACTTTGGCCAGGGCCTGAATGCAGTAGTATGAGCTGCTGTATCTGTCAGCAGCTTTTGATACCATCAACCATGATATTCTTCTGACATGGCTGTCAGACTTAGGACGCAGGGTTACACTGGTTCTCCTCTTTCATAAATAGCTGATTTGCTAGCAATGGTAAAAGGGGCTTAGCATTTTCTTGTCTACTAATCATCATTTACATGAAGCCATTGGGTGATATCATTCACCAGTATAGTGCAGTATCAGTATGTATATTATTCAGCAATACATGTTCACCCATGACTGGGCAGGACATACAGTGGAGATTCCAACTTCCTTTTCTTTAAACATGCTGGAGATTTCCAGTATGAAGGAGATAGACTCATATGAGTTATAATTATTATTGATTCAGTTTGTAAACTGTCTTTGTGCCAGAAGGCACAAATAGCAACTAAAAATTAAAATACAACTAAATAGTAATTTTTAACATCTTATAAAAACAGATAAAATTGCTATTCAAGCTAAAAATCTAGCCGGAAAGGAAAATCTTTTCTAAAAGCAGAAAATTGAGATATAGTTCCAGAGACTGACACCAACCAAAGAAAAGGCTCTCTACTATGCATCAGACAAATGGAACACAAGGCCTTCTTTAAGACAGCCTCTCCTGGTCAGTTGATATTGAGATACTAGCAGAAATAGTACAGGTACATATGATATTATATTCATTATCTTCAAAGAATGGTTAATATTTAAACCTAGACAGACTGAAAAATGATTCCTACTCTATTTTTTATTATAAAATAGGCTGCACTGCAAAACTAATTAGCAGGGGAAAATTATTTGTGTTAATCTTCCAATTTAGAGAATCTTAATCCCCTCCTCCATCAACTAATCTTATTAAATGAATTCAGAAATAGTTACTTCCATTAACCTCCAGCCACAGCAACCACCAAAAGACTATAATTAATTGCAAAAACATTTTTAAACACTGAAACATATTTAATCTGCAGTTGTGTAGTTCTGATTACAAGGAATAAATATGCATGCTTGACCTTTTACAACTCTTCATGTTAACACCAGAACTCAGTAAGACATTTAGTTGAAAAGAGCAGAGTGGTTTATCTTGAAATCAGGATAGTGATATATCACCAAATAATCCCTTTTCTTTCCCCTTTTTATTCTAACAAATAAAAAACACTAATATATATTATCTTCCTGAAGTGAGCAATATAGTTATTCAGCTTTATTTCCAAAAAAAGCAGCATATAACCTGATTTTTCCAATTATGATCATCATCTGTAACAGATTTATTTGGGTAAGAGAGAACTATTTTGGCTACATACTGACACAAAAATTTACAAGATTATAAAATAAAATTGATTAGCTTTAAAATTCAGGGGTCTTTATTTCTTTAATGCTTTTTGTTGCTGTTGTTAAGCTGCAAAAATATCAAATAAAGTTTACATCCTTCTTGGGGAGGACAACAGTCTCCTTAATCTTCTACTGGAAGCCTTCAGCTGTAAATTCTCAATTTGTCCCTTCTATCAGCACCATTCCATAATTGCGGAGAGAACAAGGAATGGTCTTAGAGGCCAGAAAAAAAGGCACTACCATGGCAACTAACAGACAGGTGTCTGATCTTAAGTCCATTTCAATAAATTAATATGAAAAAGTATCTCAGACAACCCCCTCCCTAATTCACATGAAGTGAGGGAGGCACATTCAGGATTGCATGATTCTGTTAGTCTAGCTCAGGGGTAGGCAACCTTGGCTCAGGAATTCTGGGAGTTGAAGTCCAAGAGTCATAAAAGAGCCAAGGTTGCCTACCCCTGGTCTAGCTGTTCCAATAAAAATAATTTAGATCTATAAATTATAGGATTGATTTCTTAGTATGGTCTGTCTTCTTGGGCTGACAGTATCAATTCAAAGGAGATGTGAATATAACAAGTATGTTATACAAGTAATGCTAGGCAAAACCTCACTTTTGTGTCTATCATAATAATGTGATCATATATCCTCACGAAGAAGCCTCCTGGGGAAGGCAAAAATAATATAGCACAAATGTTGATAGCTTATCCTGTCAACCGAATAGGCTGACAGTTTGCCACTAAAATTTAATTTAATAAGTTTGTGCTGCAGAAACAAATGGAAGTTACTATTTCAGCATTTAACGGTAACTATAAAAAAAGTCTCATAGGAGCCAACAATTTTTCATATTACACAACTACTTTTTCTAGTCATACAACCTAAATGCTTAATAATGAATTAAGCATTATTTCTACATAAACATAGTTGAAATCAAAATGTGCCCTTGTTCTCACCTCCCCCTTTTTTTTCATCTCACCTATGTGGCCATGTTAGTTTGTGACAAAAGAAAAACTGCACTTTAGAAGTTAGTAAATTTATTTGAGGTGAATTTTCACATATGACATCCACCTCATTAGATGTGGGAATAAAGTATTGTGAAAACGTTTTTATAAATACATATAATGACATGAAGAAAAAGCAGATCAGGAGCATGTAAGAAAACCTGAAACTTGCTTAAGTTTATCACCTATGTGATAATTTCAAATATTGAAATATTATATAATAATAATAATAATAATAATAATAATAATAATAATAATAATAATAATAATAATAAAGTTGGAAGGGACCTTGGAGGTCATCTAGTCCAGCCCCCTGCTCAGGCAGGAAACCCTATACCATTTCGGACAAATGGCTGTCCAGTCTCTACTTAAAAACTTCCAGTGTTGAAGCATTCACAGCTAATGGAGGCAGGTTGTTCCACTGATTAATTGTTCTAACTGTCAGGAAGTTTCTCCTTAGTTCTAGGTTGCTTTTCTCCTTGATTAGTTTCCATCCATTGCTTCTTGTCCTGCCTTTGGGTGCTTTGGAGAATAGCTTGAGTCCCTTCTCTTTGTGGCAGTCCCTGAGATATTGGAACACTGCTATCATGTCCCCCCTCGTCCTTCTCTTCATTAAACTAGACATACCCAATTCCAGCAGCTGTTCCTTATATGTTTTAGTCTCCAGTCCTGTAAATCTCTACTTAATTATTATTTTAAACATTTATTGTGTTCCATTATCCAGTACCGTTATAAGATTTTGTAGCTGCTCTTTAAATGTTCAAATATTATAAACATTGTAATCTGTGCATATTTCATATGATGATTGTTCTTCTATTTCTGATCCAAACCAGTGAGTAGAAATTACATTTCATATCCTGCTTTTAATGCCTCTTACTAGTAATTTTGTTAATTAACACTTCCAAGTATAGCTTTTCTTCAGAATTCAGGAAACTGTGAAATTGCTTTATTGGTGATGAGCAGGCTGAAGAAATGTTCCCAATTATTACTGTGCATCTGGAGTAAAAAAATGCACAAACTCAGTTATCTAGCACAGAGAATTAAAGCAATACACAAACATCTTGTATTAGTAGATGATTAATTATCTTATGTTAAAGATTCAAGACATGTTGATGGATAGCCCATTGCATTATAATCTTGTTTGGTTACCTGTAACCTAAGCAATGGAATATGAATAGGTAGATAATTTTACATGGGTTCCATAAAGAACGTTCATCATATTAGTTTTTGTAACAACACACATAATAAGTCAAAATTTCTATCACTTGGTAAGAGGAGGAAGAGGAGGAGGAAAACCATAGCTTCACATTTTAATTACTAGCTCAAATTATATCCTTCCCCCCCCCCAATAAAATGAAGAATTAAAAACACCCAGTCAATCTGATTAGAGTTTGGAGATGAAGTTTGTTTAATTTGACAGCAATAAATTCCTAATGCTTGTTAAAGCAAAAGTAATATCATAGCTTACTTTAACTTGGCATATATCACTTATTTTTCAGCAAGGAGGATTTTGGATTAGCTGTTTGAATTTCTTAATTTAAAATTGATAGATTTTTAAAGAAAGAAATCCTAGACTAAAAATCTTCTTTTCTACTGAAAAAATAATTCTTTGTAAAATACAAAGGAAATTAAATAAATTTTTGCTTTTACTCTGTATGCATTCAGATATAATTCAGCTTTTAAAAGGGCACTTGTCAACATATGGATTGACAGTTGGTACAAGAAAATGTTAGTTTTTCTTATTCTTCACAGCTTAGAAGAAAATTACAAGCATCTTTCCACTTAACAATTGCAATGTAAACTACCAACTTTCATGGTTAGAGGAGACTGGTTAAATATATATGTACTAACTAAAAGATAAAACATCTCAGCTGTTGGAAATGAATCAAAAGACTATTAACTAACATTGTAATGAACATTTGCCTTCTGTAATAATAACTATTGCCAGAGTCATGCTTAATGAACAGAATAGCCTTTTATGCACAGATAAGGCAAAAAAAATTACTTTACACCTTGCCAAATGATTTGAATGGAATGCTGTAGAACAGGGGTTTCAAACTGCCGGCCCGCAGATGCATCATAGCGAAACTGCACCCATCCCATTTCCGGCAATGGCAAAAAAAGTCAATATACGTCATGACACGTCACATGATGTTGCGAGTTTGACACCCCTGCTGTAGAAAAAAATTTCTCAACTTTAAGACATGTGGATTTCAACTCCCAGCATAGCAAAGTTGCCAAGGTTGAGAAACACTGCTATAGAAAGTTTAACTGCTCTGTGAGACTTCCATCAATGGAAAAGTCAGGAAGCAAGAAACACAAACAGCTTACAATACCAATGCCTACTGTTACGTATTGGGCTTGTGGTACCACACCATGTGCATTGCTGGTGAGCTAACGGCTCTCCAGAAACCCAGACAGGCCGTCTCCAGTCCTGCAATTAGTCAGCCCCAGGCGGCAAGCACGAGTTCAATCCTATTGGCTGCTACTGTAGGGCTAGGCTATATATTGTGGCTGGGTGCGGCCCAAGCTCAAGTACAGTTCCAGCAAGAATAAAAGAATGAGTTTCTCTGTACTCAGCCTTGTGTCTTCATTCCTGCTCACCAGAGCCCACGACTTAACACCTACTACAAAAATCTGACAGGGAAATATGGCAGCATGTCAAAATGAAGAAACAATATGAAAATCTTTGCCCCCTTGAACAAACAAACTATCAAGCAATTCCACTGAGAATATGTTTGCAGTCCTGTACAAAGTATAACGATCTGAAGACCTATCAAAGAAATACACACGAGAGACACACAGAGACATAGATACTCATGATTTAGATGATAAAAAAAATCCACTTGAAATAACTCAAGTACTTTTAAAATGTCTAAAATAGTGGTATTAAATTAAGTGACAATAAATTAAGAAGTGAATTTTAGTTTGGGCAATATCTTCCCAAATTTTCTAATACCAGGAATCTCTCTAAGTACATACAGTATATCAGTTTTGAAGTAGTATTTCTTTGAGCAACATTTATTTTTCTTTTAAACTGATAGATATCCATAAATATATGCATTTACTAGGATAGCTTTATCAAAACAATGGAGATGTGAAAATGGATTTCAGACAAATCTTTGAACTATGCTAATGGCTATCCATGTTATTACAAAGAAATATGCATTTTCTGATAAAAGCTTGTAATACCTTTTAAAATGCTGGTTTCTAGCCCAAAAGTAACAGAGCATATCTAGGTAATGGAAAGTTTCCTCGATTCTACCAAAAAGAAAATAATCTTTTTAGTTGTATAATCTTTAATTTCTGAGTAGAGAGTTGTATATTCTTCTCTTCTAAGAAATAATCATTATTACTAATGAGTATCTAGAAGCGAGGAGCACTAAATTTGATCTCTAATGAAAAATGGCCTATATTAAGGCACTATTTTTAGACATGATTGCATTTGCATTTATATTGAGGACCTATAATGTCCTCTTCTCTTTCAGACACATAAATTTTGAGACACTTGATTCTGAATATCAATGAAAAATTTACAGAATATTTGGTGTACAGATTTAACCAATGTCTAAGATAATATCAGAAATCAGGAGAAAAGTACTACTGTATGTTCTTCCTTAGCAGTAATCTCTACTTTCTATCTGGCAAAGGGATTTTCTAATATTAAAATAAAAAAGCAAAATAAATATAAATGATACAAACGTGTACAAATGGCAATTTTTAGAATAGTTCAGAATTACTTTCTTTTCTTTGGAAATTATCGTTTTCTGGCATTTTCATAACTCTGAAGTATTTATTTATATAAAGTATTTCATTCTATCATCTTTATTTCCTTTAAAAGGAAATAAAAATAAAAAGAAATTCTTCTTCCTCAAGGATAAAAAAACAGTCCAGTTGCCTTTTCAAGAAAAAAAAGCACCTTTGAGGTTCCTCTAAAAGGGTTCACAAAACACAGTTCACAAAACACAGTAAAATAGTGTGAAAGCCAATACATATAATACAAAAAGAAACAGTATGCATATTAGCTATGTTAACATGTTGTGATACAGCTTCAGTCCCTGACATGTTGATGATGATGATGATAACTTTATTGTCACTTTGAATGTACACCAATCGGCATACATCAAAATGAAATTTCGTTGCATACAGCTCTCAAAGGGTCACCACCATATATACTCCTTGTTCGGGGCCCGCTCAAATTTCACATTGTCCATTTTAGTCTCTAGGGAGTGAACGATGGCAAACAGGACAGATGGAAATGGGGATCCATGTGGATTAGCCCTCAAATTCGCTTGTATTCTGACAACCTTGCCTTCTTTCCTTTTTCTGATCCTGACTCTTCCACCCTTTCCTTAAAGAGGCCTTGCTTCTTTTCGCCCCTGGAGCACGCTGCTGCTGCCACCACCAACTCCTCCAAAAGCCTCTCTCTCTTCCTCTGGGCCTGCTGACAGCCTCATCCAGTTCCTTTGCTCCATAAGCTCCAGGTCCTCTCCTCCTCTGCCTCCCCTGGAAACGGTCCTGATTTGCAGTAGAATCCATCCCTGGGCCAGCAGTCAGATCTTGCTGCTGGTAGAACAAATTCAAACAGCGCCAACGACTTTTAACAGTCTCACCAACAGTTCCAAAACAACTAGAAACTCGCCATGCCAGCAAAGATTGTCGGTCGTATGTCGTATGTTACCTTAGTTCCACCATGTTGCTCAAACACATTAAAATCTTCCTGATCATGTGGCCTATAGCCTTTACTATCCCTCCCAAAACTATTCACCTTCAAGAGCCAATGCAGCCACAGCCATTCCAGGTGCCGCCATCTTAGAACTTTTACAAGAAGAGCAAGCCAGCAGATATCCTAACCTGTATAAATTTGAAGTTCAGTTGTTCTTTTAGATTCTCCTGAGAAAAAGACAAATGGACCAACGAGCAATGGTGTAGACAGCATATTTTCCATTCAAATTAAGCCTGAGTAATCAACAATAGTACTAAGTGTGATGACCAAACTTGAGCAATACCTAACAGGTCTAAAATCTATTAACAGAAATATTACCAAAGACACTACTATAAAAAATAAAATCACTTGTAATTAATGAATGGTTTAAGCTATAGACTCTGTTCTCAAATTTTGAAATGGCTCACTTTGTATGTGATGGTCATGATTTATTCAAAATACAGAATGACCTAATTGATTTATTAAATAGCACCTGTAGAGACATTGATGAAACATTAAAATACTTTTAAGCCAAAAGAAAGCTATTACACAGTGTTTTTCTTGTTGTTTTAAACTCCTTTTTGTGCACAGGAATAAATTACACTACAACCTACAACCTGTAGTTGCAGCTTTCTACAGTTGTTCTTCTAAATTAATAAGTATGACACCTTTCCAGACTTCATCAGAAATATCTCCCAGAGCATCATCCGGTGAAGCAAATGCTAAAGGAATATGAAATGAAACAATCCTATGCAAGGGAGTCAATTTGTTATTATGATGCACTAGCACATTTTTTAAAAAGAGATTGTTTTGACATAAAAACTAAATAGAAAATCAGTAGGCTGCAAACCAAGACATAAGCATCTTGTTTCTTTGCAACTTTAACTTTGAGTCTTTCAAAGGTCCCATTGAGATGTAGAAGAGAAAAATCATGTCTTCTTATAAATGGGTATTTTGTGATCAAATATATTTGTCACAGTAGTTACTGTATTTGGTAATGGCACCTAGCATTTGCTGACTAAAGTACCAAATGTGTCCCAGGGATCAGAAAAGGGACAAGATGACAGAGAGGAATTGTCCATTGCCATCTAGAGAAATAGAAGCTAATAATAAACAGAGGAATAATTTGGGGAATGATCTATACTGGAATACTTGCTCAGTTGCTGAGCAAATTATTTTTTCTCCCCTCAAGGAAAACCTGGCTGCCTCAGGCAAAGCTGGCTTATTTTTCACAAGCTTGTAAGTGTAATGATAATTTGATAATTTCTTCTATGCTGCACATTTAACCTCTTTAATGATACTGTACTCTCACTGAGATTTGGTTCTGCTTTCTTTGCTGAAAGTGGTGTGAGTTATAGTTTGCATTATTCACAACTTATGCACCACAAAAGATATTCCATTGCCCTCATTAATCATCACTTAAATTTAAATAAAATGTCCAAATTTCCAACTCAGCAAAAGCATTATGGGGTACATAATATAATTAAATCACTAAAAGTGCTTAAATGAACAGCATATGCTAAGTCTCTCACAAAGTTGGGTTCACTGGTTTATTTTACCTTCCATGTAAAAGGTTTAATTATTATACTGAAACTAATAAGAAATTAATAGATTTCTAAGGTTCTGCAAGCCCTCAAATCTTATAGCCGTACATTAATCTTAATTACAAAATGTATGGTTGAGTTCCTTCCGTATGAGTTATTACAACATAGAGGAAACTGGGGGGGGGGGACTTGTAAACTCTTCAGTGAATATATAAGACAAGATGTATGACTGTCAGCAAATAATTTATGAATGAACTAAAAAAATGCAAGCAAACCTTAGAATGAAGGTTCTCATATATTCATTCACCTACTGTATATAGTTGTTTCAAATTGCTTTTCATTGTTAAAATTGTATAATTGCTATTGTGGCAATACTTTAAAAAATGTAGTACTGTGCCTATCTGACTGCAGAAGAAAATAGGTAGATAAATGCATGGTTACTCAGTGAATATATCCTGCTTCATGTTTTGAATATAATTAAGGACTGGTTCAAGGGACGCGGTGGCTCAGTGGGTTAGGACGCTGAGCTTGTCGATCAGAAGGTCGGCAGTTTGGCGGGTCGAATCCCAAGTGCCGCGTAACAGAGTGAGCGCCTGTTACTCGTCCCAGCTTCTGCCAACCTAGCAGTTCGAAAGCACGTAAAAATGCAAGTAGAAAAATAGGGACCACTACGGTGGGAAGGTAACAGCGTTCCGTGCGCCTTTGGCGTCTAGTCATGCCGGCCACATGACCACGGAGATGTCCTCGGACAAGCGCTGGCTCTTCGGCTTTGAAACGGAGATGAGCACCGGCCCCTAGAGTCGGAAACGACTAGCATACATGTGTGGGGGAACCTTTACCTTTACCTTTAAGGACTGGTTCACAAATATAAAACTTTCACCTTCCATAGCCTTATAATTCCATGTCATTTCCATGTTCATTGGAAAAATAAAAGCCATTGAGAATGATGGTCTGAAAACTACTTGAAAAGCCCAGCTACTCAGCCTCTTTATAAGATCAGGTACATCCTATTGATTCCTACAAGGATTGTTTGATCTTTGTAGACTGGATAGGTTCAGCTCTAGTAGTTCTCTATCCAGTTCTCTTGACAACTCATTATGGCAGGACTATAATATTATATCTTAACTTGACCTGGAACATAAAAAGTGGTTTATGTTTATATTGTATAGAAAACAGAGATGCTTAGATACTATGATGGATAACCGGGTCATAGTAGCCCCCCATCCTGACATTGTTTAGAAATTGCCTGAAAGCCTGGATTCTTTCCTTTATAGGATTTTTTTATATGGTAGTCTAAATATTTTTCTTCTAGATGGACATTGTTTTTTTCCTTGTTTTATTATTTGTTTTTAATTTTCTTTGGCTTCCAGAGTCTTGATAGGGTTCAGTACAAATGTGACAAGTAAATAAAATAAAATACTACCTAAATTCCTGGGATGAGACAGTAGTTAACTTATGGATTCATTGAGAGTTTGGGAATAATTTCTGAATGCTAATATTGCGTCTACATTCCACATCTATTTATCTATTTTCATAAATGACATGGGTCTATGTTTTTGGGGCCATAGCTGTCTTCTATCTAATAATTTCTCCAATGTCAAGGTTTTCCTGCTACTAAGGCAACAATTGCATTAGCAAGGAAAACATTAATCCTTCTTCCATTTTGTATTCCATGCAAATTGTACACCATTCTGTTCTATTTCTATTAAGTATGTTTTTTCAGGATTGCTGAGAGTAGAATTTAAATAACTTGGAAGACTGATAAAAATTGATTGGGCTTGAAAAACTGATGAAACAGTACTCCAAATAGTTGGCTAATATTTCAGTTATATTTGTACTTCTATAAAAGACAAATACCAAGTACTACATATTCTCAAATTTCTCTCCTCTTCCCATTCATTGCACCAAACATTTATTTTACACTGATATTATAAAAAATATTTACATATAGAAGAGGCAGAGGAAGATGGGTTTATGAAGGAGCTCTATATGATCACAGTATGTGTCATTCATCAGGTTAAAGTTGTCATCCTATTTCTCAAATAGAGCACTTCAGAGAGATGAAAGAATCAAATGTCCCGAAGTTATTAATGAGACAAGATGTGTAGGCATGTAAATGTTCAGCAAAGGAAACACTTTTTTATGTGTAAAATGATGGAGGAAGGAAAGGATTAAATTAACAGAAAAGGATTAAATTTGGATCAATGGATCCAAAAGTATATATACTGATTTACAAAAACAAACCTCTAGTAGGCTACATTAGTGTAGCATAGGGAATTTTTATAAGGAACCATGAAAATATACTTTAGCAATCATATTTGAATAAATCAGTGCTGTGCTCAGAGATTTGAGCTTTGTATTATAAAATGTCGTAAAATTACCTCAACACGTAGAAAATCTTGGACAACATTTTGAATTTCTCCAGAATCTTGAGGAATAATTTAAGATTCAGATCTTCAGTTCCATTCACAGGAAAGTAAACTTTATGTTTTTAGTAATAGTTTGTACTTAGGTCCATTAGCACTTTTTTATTTGTCTGTCAGCAACAATGACACTTTTGCTGAGAAAATATTTAATACACTGGCTAACACTGATTTTAAAAATTCCATAAATAAAAATGCCAATTTTACAACTGGTAAAATTGGTATTTTTTTCTAAATGAAAACTGATGTCCAGGTAGTAAAAGAGGAGATATAAATTAAAAATGTCTCCAACAGCTCAAGATTAGCTCTGACAGAATCCATTTTCTGTGTCAATCAGTACATCTTCCAAACCCTGCTTTGTCTTCCATTGCAAGATTAACTAATTATACAACATATAGAAAATTAAATACCTCTAGCAAAAAAATTAAAGAACAAAGTCTCTTCATCTATTATAATGGACATATTAAATCATGGCAAATAAACAGAAGAGCACTGACACTAATGTCCCCTAAACTCTGCTAAAGATGTTACCTAGCCTGGTAATGAAACATTCAGAAACCAACCCACAAGCTCGGAGAATTTAAATCATATTCATTACAGTATATGGACATATTAAAGGTAATAATAATAATAATAATAATAATAATAATAATAATAATAATAATAATAATAATAATAATAATAATAATAATTTGGAAGGAACCTTGGAGGTCATCTAGTCCAACCCCCTGCTCAGGCAGGAAACCCTATACCATTTCAGACAAATGGCTGGCCAGTCTCTTCTTAAAAACTTCCAGTGTTTTTAAGAATATGAGAATATTTATTGGAATGACTTCAGTTAGAGCAGAGGTTCCCAATCCCCGGTCCATGGACCAGCATGCCAGCAACCAGTCCACACAAACAAGCAAAGCCCCATCTGTGGGATGCAGGTAACACACAAAACCCATGCCCCTCTGGTCTGTGGAAAAACCTTTCTCCATGGAACCGGTCGCTGGTTCCCAAAACCTCTGAGTTACAGCTATTAATAGATAGCAGCAAAAATCTGTTAAGATTTTCTGCCACTTAGTAATCATATAGATTTTGCAGCTCATTTCTAAAGTACCCTACTGTAATGTTAGCAGAAATAGTGCCCATGATTGGGACAGTTAGGTTAATGTGTCATTACATTCCATGGTGCACTTATATCAATTAATTGAATTGAACAGTTTAGTGCAAAGGGACAGATAACAACCAATTATCATACCGTATAATACTTTCACACACCAATGTATATAATAAAGAATCACCATTCAGATAGAAGAGATATCCACAAGGAATGATGAACACTCTGAGAGTGGCTGAGTTATGAAGGTCAGCTCTGCATGACACAGATTATCATGGGATTCTACCTTGTTTTTTAAGGTTATTATTGGGAGATTAAAGGGAAGAGAACAATTACACAGACGATTTTGGCTCCTTTTTTCTGACGATGTTATCACATCACTGCCACATCTCCTATCACCTTCAGCCACCAAAAATAGTAAAAATGTTAATATTATGGCCCTTGTCCACAAATGTTTATGTATCCTTGTCCTGCTGGCACTGAAGATGTTTAATACTGCATCTAGTTTGACCTGACCCTTATCTGGGCAAATTAGAAGATAGTGTCATATGAATAAATGCATCCCCAAATAAGATACTTTTTATAATTTCTGGACTTTCTGCAACCTCTCCCAGTACAATTAAAAACATAAAGAACCCAAATGAACAATTGGGAGCAAGCATAAAGCTACTTTTGACCTTTTTTCTTCTGGCTAAAAAAATACAAAAGGAATATGATATAGAAAGGGCAACTATTTTTATATGTTATTGTACTCGGAGGACAAATTAAACATGTCCTTAAACTTTCCCCTTTAAATTGCTTGACTTTGAATCATTTCTCTAGATTTTTTTTTCTGAGTAGCTTTGCTTAGTCATTGTGTTCCATTCATATATTTTGCAATATTTCAACTGTAAGCAAAAATGTGGATTTAGCTTTACTTTTATCATGATAACCATAATTTGGGAGAAGCAGCCTTGCTGTTAAATTAAACATAACATATGCATACTGCAGCTACAGTAGGTAAGATTTTAAAAAGTGGAAGAGGAAAGATGTTGAAATAGGATTGAATTGGAACTAATATTTCCTTTAAAATGGGGAAGCTCACTGAATGATCAGAATTCCATGAGAGTTCCAAGATTTTCATTTTAAAAAATAGGGGAATTCAGATGACATACTAATTTAGAAGTAAGTCCCACTGAATGTAACAATGTTTTTATTGTGGTAGGTACATAAAGGTTACTGCAGAATCTGAAAGTGATGGCTGAATAGATCCTGCAGCTTCAATAAGTCTAACAAAATGTGCTTCTTATTACATACATGGTATCATCAAGTCATTGCAGAAGTCTGGTCATGTTGTCAATACCAACCATAACAGCCAACCTGGAAACAGGCCCAAAATAGCTGTAAATCTGTATAATTGTATTCATAAATAATGAGCCTCAATAAATTCTTATTAGGAAACAAGCCAGACAGGTTTTAGCAATAGCAATAGTACTTAGATTTATATATTGCTTCATAGTGCTTTATAGCACTCTCTAAGTGGTTTACACAGTCAGCATATTGCCCCCAACAATTTGGGTCCTCAATTTACTGATCTTGGAAGGGTGGAAGTGTTCTGTCTCAAGCAAAGGGGGCTACTATTGCTTGATATAGGCAGATAAACTCCACAGAAAGGGTTTCATGCAGATTACTTTAATTCATCAGGCATTCTCTAAACATTAACTCACAGTTAATGGAGAGATTCTTCTGAAGCCCATTTCATAATCTAAACCCAACACGTAGGTGAAAAGAGGTAGTATTTCCCATGCTGAAGGAGCCAAACAACTCCCGTGGCTAGAATTCATAAAAGCCCACTGGCCTGCACATAGCCAGTAATCCCAGGTAGCCAATCAGAAGTCCCTCCCAGTGGCCAATCCGAAACACAGATGTAACCAAGTAACTTACCCAAAAGGTTATCCCTTAAGGGGACAGTTCTTAATTCCTAAAATAGCTATTTACTCTGACCAGCGCAGCAAGGATGGGTCAGCCTTGATCTGGTCAGGATCAAACTCCTGGCAGTAGGGAGAGTTAGCCTGGAGACTGTACACCAGAGGGAAGGAGAGTGGTCAGGGTACACCAGATTCATAGAAGCAGTGGTCTACCACACTAGACAGGAACCAAAGTTCAGACTATGTCAAGAGGCCTCTGAGGTAGTCCAACATATAGTGGCAGGTATAAGATGCAGGCAGGAGCAGCATATACTAAATGACATAACCAAGTAATTAGCATTGTGTACAACCAAGTTCCCAACCTTTTTGGCTTTGTGGACTGGCAGGGGGGAGAAAGGATGGTTCCATGCATGCGACAGACAAGCGCATGCAAGCATGCAGCTCCATTTGCATGACTGGAGCACATAACAAGCATGCAAATGGAGCCCACCCACACACGCTCACCCACTGCTCATACAAATGGGGATATGCAAATGTGTGCTCACCATCACTCTGCACCCTGGTTCCAAAAGGCTCAAGGTCTAATAGGGCTGCACCTTGGGGTCTGGGGACCTAGGTTCAGATGGAAGATTCCACAGAAGGTCATAGAGAATACAAAAGCTACGATCCAGTGCGACTTCCAGATCCAGACAGACAAGCAAGTATTTAACAATCAACCAGACATAGTTAACAAGGACCAAAAGATAGCAGTAATGATAGATATAGCAGTGCCAAATGACAGCAACATCAGAAAGAAGGAGTATGAGAAGCTGGATAAGTATCAGGGTCTGAAGGAGAAATTGGAGAGGATGTAAAAAGTAAAGGCCAAAGTGATCCTAGTGGTGACAGGAGCACGCAGGGCTGTGACTCCTAAACTGGGAGAATGGTTCCAACAGTTCCCAGGAACAACTTGAGAGATCTGTCCAGAAGAGTGCAATATTAGGAACAGCAATGATACTGTGTAGGACCCTCAAACATACCATAGAGAATCCAAGATTGAGGAAGACACATATCACCCATAAGGGTTAGTAGGAATTTTTTTATGGTCTATGTGTGATAAGAGGATGAGATACAGCAGCACAAGTACAATACAAAGCAACAGATCTATGCCGTGTTTTTCTTTTTCTTCGTGTCCCAACATCAATAATTCTTGATTCTTTAACCACAGGATAGAATCTTGGTGTTTTGTTAGGATCTTGCAGTCTTGGTGTAAGAGGTGTTTTAGGTGTTCTGGTAGGTTGAACTCCAGGAGATTCAGGAACAGCTGTTGGCAGTGAGCGAGCCATCGTTGCTGGAGGTATTTCCTGGACACCAAACAATTGACAAGCCAGCTCTTCAGTTACATCTTTTGAAGGACCAGGAGGATCATCCTGATTTGAATCCATTACATATTCAGGAGTAAGACTGTCAAATTCTTCCTTGCTGATAAGATGTAACTTCTTAAAATTTTCAACTTCCTGCTTCATAGCAATACAATCATTTTCACCTTGCTCCATCCACAAATCCTGTTCATAGTAGTATAATCCATCATTAATAACTTTGGCAAGTTCTGATGTAATTTTTGCACGTGACTCATGATTGCCAGTTCGATCTCCTCCAGGATGTTTTCTCATATATGGTGGGGTCTGTGTCACAATCAAAATCTTATTTAAGTCTTGATCATCAATTTCATAATCTGAATCACTTTCTGACCATTCTGTGAATGTATTCTTCCTGCCTTCTATTTGTTCCATCTCTTCATCAAACAAAAAATCAAGTTCTTCCTGTTCTTGTTCTTCAGAAGACAATGGTGGTGGTTGTTGATTTGTCAATTCCTCATGTGCAGACACAGATTCCTTTGGCTTTACTAAGGAGGGACGATGTCTTTTTTTAACTTCTATCCAAAGTTCAGAGTCCAAATCCAGGAGGCTTGTAGATAATCCTTTGGATATTACTTCAAGATTGCTTGTTTCAATGCTTTTCTTAGTATTTAGACTTCCTATTCTTGGAGAACTTGGTGCAGATTCTGTATGTGAACCAAAAATCTGGCCTGGTATGAACTCTGGGCAGTTAATAAGCTGAGAAAAGTCTCTGTGTGTAAGACTACGTGGAGAGGGACCTGGAATTGGCCATTTTTCTGGTTCTATCCTTTTCCTCATCTTCTGATCCACTATTTCTATTTCAGTACTGTCCTTTAAGGCCTCTAATATTAAGTTAACATTTGTAGTGAGAGCCTGCACCCGGTGGAAGCTGGCAATCAAAGATATAGGCAAGAATCCTTGCTGGTCCATCTTCCTTCTCAAGAAGAAGTCTCTTTCCAGGTTTTCTACACTGAAATAATATTCGATTTGGCATTTAATGTATTCTTTAAGCAATGTTTCATCCACAGAATACATCTGTACTCCTGTTCCATCATCATAATAATACATCATATTAGTGCTAAGATCTGGTTGAAATGGCGGATCAGTCCTTTCACTATATAGTTCTCGGTAGCCACATGAATAGTCATGGTTCATTCGTGGATTTCCTCTTCCACGTCCTCTTCCTCTTCCCCTGCCTCTCCCTCGTCCTCTGTAAAATCCTCTAACACTGCCACCTTCACTTCTCACACTCGAAACTTCATCATGATCTTCTCGCTTTTCCCTGTCCCTTCGCCAGCTAGTTCTTGCCTCATTGTGTCTGTTGTTGTGAGGCACAAGCTTGCTGGTTTCTGGCTGGGACCTTGAACTGTTCTGAGATCCTGGCCTTTCTTGGTTATCTGGCTTCATATCATCTAAATGAAGTGGTACCCATTTATGCTTATTACCTTTTTTCTTTTGATTGTTAATCGGACTCTCATCTTCACTAACATTTTCTCCATGAATATCTGGATTTATCTCCAAATTTTCCTTTATTTTATTGGTATTTTTCTTTTCATTTTTTTCTTCTTTCTCTTTTTTTATTGGAGCTTTTTTATTCTGATTACTTACATTTTTACACTCAGAGTTTGCAATTTCACTTGGTGTTGGCCAGTTTGTTGCATCATTGAAGTAATCTGCCTTACTGGGTTTCTTTATCTTCAACTTTCCTGTTTTTATGACTTTAGTAGAACACTGCAGTTCAGAGTTGGGGGGAGGCTTCCAACGTGTCCAGGGATTCTCTCTCGGCGGTGGTGCCTTGACCACATGACCCAGCTGCGGCCTCCCCCGTTGCCACTTGTCGTTGTTGTCCTCTTGCTGTCGTTGCAACTGCAAGCCCTCGGTGGAGCCACTTTCCCGGGAAGCTTCGGTTACTTGGCCAGAAGGAAGCAGGAACGGCTCCCGATGGTTCTCTTCGAGTAACCAGGCCCCACCATTACTCTTCTCCGCACCCCGAGATGGTGGCTGCGAGGCAGCCACTGACATGCCGAGAAGGGGGAGCCGCTGCACTGCCCGGCACACTCCTCTCCCTCTGTTCCCTGCTGGGCAGCAGTAGGAAGAGAAGCGGGGTGCTGAGAGAGCGGAGCGAAACTCAGCAACAGATCTATAGAAGTAGGGGTCTACCCACACTAGACAAAATCCAAGGTGCCGACTATACAAACAAATCTCAGAGGCAGTCCAACACATAGTGGCAAGGTATAAGATGCAAGTGGGAACAGCATATACTGAATGGCACAACCAAGCAACTGGTATTGTATACAAGAACATACTGTAGCTGTCCATTGGAAACATTTTTCCAACTAATTTGAATTCACTTCCATTTGCATAGTCTAACTTGGTCTGCTCTTTCAAATCTTCATCATAAATCTAATATTAAAGCAGTGTAAAGCCTATTATCAAATTTTCTTACTATCAGCACTTGCTTCATTATTTTAAAAAAGCATATATAAAAATGCGTAAAAATTAAACAAAAGATTGTTTTAAAAGAGAATGTCAATATCAAATAGCAATGGAATGTTATTGTAATAATCTTCAATTGACAACAGCTAAAAATTAAAATGTAAATAATAAGCACTATATTCCTAATCTTGCTATGGCAAGATCTATTCCCTTTGGGGAAGAGCAGACAGAGTCCAGAGAAAGTGTGAAGATGTTTTTATTCATGTTGTTGCAATAAATCCATATTTCCTATAGTTTCACTGTATTGTTTCCATTGTTTCTTTGTGTTCATTTTGGTGTTTACATTTTTAGGGAGCTGTGGACATTACAAGTCACTAAAATTGTTAACAAATATTCAATAATATCCAGTAATAGTTGCTTTTGAAGTTGTATACAAATAGTTACTTTGTATAAATAAAAGTTATGTTCCTTAATATTTTTCTCTAGTATAAACTCAGAATCATTTTGTCTCAGTACAAATTCAGGTGATTGATTCCAACTGGATTACTCATAAAAGGCAACAACTGAGAAAACAAATAGGAAGCAACAAGGATTTTTCAGAAGTACAATAAATCATACAGTGAAATATAAGGGAACAGTATAGTCTGTATGCACACATGCACAAATCTGTCCATTGCAAGTTCCATAAACTAATATCTGGGAGATTTCATTTCTAAACAAGAATGTTAAAAATGATTTTTAAAAACAAGTGGGATGCACTGCTTATTACTTAGAAATGTACTTGCCTACAGAAATAATTCCATTGGCTGTGGGGATGGGTATAGCAAATATAGGCTGCAATATTTATGTTATGGCTTCCAGACTGGAGATGCAAAAATTGAGACCACTACTGGATGACAGTTAAGGATGGAGAAAACTTTGTTTCAGGTTGGCATCTGATGGATATCTCTATTTTTCATCCAGTAACTTTATTTATGAAGGGACCTCTAGTTAAAGGTGGAGACATACAATACACCATTCTGTGGTCATTCATGGGGGAATATCATATTAGAATCTGTGTTCTAAAATCTCTTTCTTCTCTACCTTCAATAATATCAGGGAATTCTGTAACAAAAGCATTCTCTCTAATTGAGAAATAAGTTCCCTTTTAACTCTTACTTTTCTTGCTTCATATGCAAGCATGGATTAAGATGAGATACTTTTAAGAAACCAATCATTATTGGGGGGGGGTTAGAACAAAAAGGTTTATAGAGGTTTTAGCTTGGCTTTAAAAATATACCAGAGCTAAAAAATACATCAGAGTCTTGCTAGTAGGGAGCTAAAAACTGTTGCTGGTAATTCATTTGGGGTATTTTGTTTGCAGCATAATGAGCAGTCAGTAGCAATCATTTTTGCTAATCACACCTTTACCCCCTCCCCAAATATGACATAATACTACAAAACTGTATACAAACTGGACAAGCTTTGTTTTTAAAAATACTTATATCAGTAGATTTATTTTAAAAGCTTGTGCTATAAAAAAAACTTACACCTCAAAGAACCAAGGGAATTTAAATTAGCAGTGTTCCAATATCTCAGAGGTTGCCATAAAGAGGAGAGAGTCAAGCTATTCTCCAAAGCACCTGAGGGCAGGACAAGAAGCAATGGATGGAAACTAGTCAAGGAGAGAAGCAACCTAGAACTAAGGAGAAACTTCCTAACAGTGAGGACAATTAAGCAGTGGAACAACTTGCCTCTAGAAGTTGTGAATGCTCCAACACTGGAAGTTTTTAAGAAGAGACTGGACAACCATTTGTCTGAAATGGTATAGAGTTTCTTGCTTGAGCAGGGGGTTGGACTAGAAGACCTCCAAGGTCCCTTCCAACTCTATTACTTTTAATATTATTTTAATGTTTTTTTAAAAAAAGTTGTTAGCCTATTTATGTCAGCATTCATAACCTGAAGGAAGTTGACATCTCCACATTACAAGAATTTTCATAAGCAATATTTTTAAAATTATGCTGGACTGAAAGGTTGCTCTAATATGAATCTTTAGTGACTTACACACCCTATTTGCCATCAAGGATCACACTGTATTTTAAATTATAAAAATGTTCAGGGTTTACTTCCAGCCTTGATAGAAACCATCTCAAACCCTTTTTCATGGCCCAAGGTTCTGTCGAAAGGTTTCTGTAATTTGTATAGTAGGGCTCAGAAATGAAAAAGATTGGTAAAGCAGTAATTTTTTCAGGGAAGATTCCTATTTTTTTTTCTACAGGAAAGAGCTAATTTTATAGTCTGCAGACTTCAAAAGAAAATGACACATGCCACCATTCTTCAGCCCTTCCTGCTTGCAAAGAGCAAAGGGTCTTGCTCTAAGCAATCAATTCAGGAAGAGAAGCAGATGAACCACCTAATAAGCAATAAAAATCAGATCATAAAACATTCTGGTCAATATGTCAGTAAGCAAGTAACCAGTGAAGGTTGACTAACAAAGGGGGTCATACAGTCTGATTTCTTACTCCTAGCAAGGACACAAACAGATGAGTTTTTCTCACTATAAGAAAAGTGAGACTTCACAGATCCTATCCTGGAGAGGGATCATATATCAGAGTCATCAATTTGGTTGGCAAAAAAGTGAGCTATGAGAACAAAGCCCTGGCAGTGGGGAAAGTAAATGTGAATCAAATTACCTGGGTAAATGGCAACCAAAGAACCATCACTTTTTCCTTCCCTGTCATAATATTGAGTTGGAACAGCATTGCAAAATAAGATAAAAGTTTTCCAGTTAACTGAAGAGTAAAACTCACTTAAGTATAATGAAAATAAATTTGCATGTCAGAATTCTTAATCCTGGAAAACAAGATGAGATAGAAATGATGCATCAGAACTGCATATCCTATCTTTGTAGCAGAGATGGCAAACTTTCTTTTTAAGAGCTAAGGCCAAATCCTATGATAGGTTGGAAGCTGTGCATCATCATTGAGCAGAGCTGAATAAACAGTAAGTGGAACCCAAGCAAAGCCAAATATACCATCCTGTAGCCCAACAACCTCTTGTGACCCTTCCTCATGTCATGTTTTTACTTTTATTATTCTTATTTTCTCTCTTTTTGCCATGTTTTATAAAGGGCTTTCTCTTCACCAAGCCTTTTCCTTCCTGATTCTTGCACCATTATCCTGGCTATCCCGTCAGCTATTATCTTGGAAATGGGAGGAAAAAAATGTCTCTTGCTATTCCACTTCAAAATTAGGAATATTCTAGAGGCACAATGAACCAATCTCCAAGCAAGCTGTGGGATTGCTATTGATCCAATGGCTACCTTTAGAGCTTACACTTCAGAGTGGCCCATTTTTATATTTATGTTTATTTTAGAAGGTTACATATGTTTTTCTCCAAAGTAGTAGGGAATAGAACTGTCGCGCCCCGCGGGCTCGACGCCCAGCGGCGCCATGGGCGCGACACTCACCGGCGCCGTGTAGTATCCATTTAGTATCAGTTTGGAATTATTTACGTCTAGACCATAGAGGAATATATTGTTTCTTTTTATCATGTTTACAATAAGACTTTAAAAAATGGATAAGACTCATATCCTATATTCATCCCTGAACATCAGGAGGATAAGATTATTTTGCAAATATTTAATATTTTTCTCTTTCTTTTTCCCAAGTTCAATAAAAATTCATTATAAAATGTCAAATTCAATATATTAGCAATATAATTTAATATCAACAATACACCTTTAAACAAAATATTTATTTTCAACATGGCATTAATATATGTTTTGATCTGAAATGAAGCTATGACTAGACAAAACCAAAGCAAGAGTTAAATAGCCCTCAAATTTCTTATCTGCAGCAAAAAGGAAATCTAATATCCAATCTTTTTCAATCCCTTTTGAAGAGTCCAATATATGAAATTGTATTTTCTGATGAATTAACTTTATTATTAAATCATAAGAAGTATATTTTATATTGCTTAAAGCTTATAGCTAGTGATTTTGCAAGACTGTGTATTCCAATTCTTTGGTTCATGTATCACGTATGTAACTATATTAGTCTTCATTCTATTATTTTAACTGAACTGAATATTTTAAATACTGATTGATTTAAGGCTCTTAAAATTGCTGATAAACATCTGGACCATACTATTTTGTCAATTGTATATATTTCCAGATGGATTATAGGTAAATCAGAATCAGAATGTAATATCTCAGGGTCTTCAAAGTATTTATTCTTTGTTTGATTCAGGATGTACCTGAGCAAACATGTAGCATCAATCATACTGTATTCAAATTCAAATTATTCCTCACCATCATTGATCAATATATTTTAGCCTGGATCAAAATGCTAATCTATTCATAACAAAATATATCTTATAGCTTCCAAGACTGGAAACAAAGATTTTTGTTTAGAGTACTTAATTCCTAAAATTTGCAGATTTCTATTCTATTCTATGACTCTATTCCCCTAGATCAGGGGTAGGCAACCTTGGCTCTTTTATTACTTGTGGACTTCAACTCCCAGAGTTCCTGAGGCAGCATGGCTGGCTCAGGAATTCTGGGAGTTGAAGTGCACGAGTCATAAAAGAGCCAAGGTTGTCTACCCCTGCCCTAGATGAAGGTACAAAATTGCAAATCGATGGATAAAAATGGTGGAAAACCCATGTCTTCCTGGAACAAACTTCCTAAACTGAATCTGAACCTAAGACCTAATTTGGTTGGAAAGATTTAGGAAAGTATCTTAGTACTATAGTTCTATGGAAATGTTTATTTTATTACATAGTTTAAAAGGCTTTGTTTCATAGATTCCTAAGAGTGTGGAAATAAAGAGACCCAATAATAATGTATATAGCATACAAGACACATGAAATTATGTGACAATATGGAGAGATTCAATCAGTAATTACGATTTAGTATCAATAAATATCAATTTAAATACCATTAAACAGAAAGATAACATTTAAAAAGCATTATTATATCCCAGGGAGGATAATAATTAAGTTACAGTAAAGAGGGCAGTTTAAAAATGAGAGAAAAATGTTGAACTAGCATGAAAGATTGTTATATCATTTAGAGGCAGAAAAGTCTATATATTTACCATACATCCTGTTTTGAACAGAAAGAAAATCATTGTATGGAGAGAAAATCAGATAATTGTATATGTCAAGTTTCAAATAAACTCCTAATATAAGCATCTCTGAAAGATGAGAACTAAAACAGTTTGCTTAGTAAAGCAAATGCAATATTCCCCAAAATATTGTATACAACATACATTGGTCCAACAGAGGAAAAAAATCATTTATTATTATTATTATTTATTCGGTTTATATATACCGCCCTATTCCCAAAGGACTCAGGGCGGTTTACAAGGCAAAATTTAAAAACAATCCAATATAAAATTAAAATTAAATTAAATTAAGTCTAGCCGCAAAAATTAAATCACAATTAAAGCATGAAAGAAGGCAGGTGTACAAACACAGCTGTCAGAAGAACAAATGAGTTGTATGCAAATATATCAGACATAAAAAACAGCATAGACAATCTAAATTCTCTTCTCCTTCACTGTATTCATTCCAAAATCTGGTAATTTAATTCCAATAATTGATTGACTTGGTTGCCTATATTAGTTCTATCAAAAGACAACAGGCTAAGCCAAGCAGAGATTTCTGTGACTATAAAACAGAGAAGGGCCCTGCTTCTGTTAGGATGGCTGCCTAAGCTCACTAAGCTTCCTTGGAGAACTGAATTATGCTTTTCTAAGTTTCCCAGGGAGGTAAATATTTTTCCTTGTCCTCTGTAATTCTTTATCTTTCTAAAAATCAGAAAAAGGATTTTTTTTGTCTCAGCTCCATCAATAACTAATGAAGCATGAACTATAGAGCTTCCTGCTACAAAAATGTATAGAATTGAGCTGAACATCCAAGGAATTGTTATTATATTCCATGTCTTAGTGACCTAGAGTTGCTGGTTGGAGAGCTATGTCAGCAACATTCTCTCATGATTATCCAAGTGGGCATATCCAGAGTTAAGGCAGAAAAAGCAGTGACAGTACAGGTGCCACGAGGGAGAATCATAGAGATGTTTTATTTTAATTGTTTCCAATCGCCTGTCGTTTAGTCTTCGACATATGTTTAAAACACCATTATGATCCACTGATCAGATTTCATAAGATTGCACTGTTATCTGCAGAATCCCATATATTCAGCATCCTTCATCCAAAATTATTGTAAACCACCACCCAGTCCAATATAGCATAAGGCAGTAAACCTTACTATACTTTATAATGCTATTCCATGCAAGTGCTGAAACTGGGACAAAAAAAAAATAAGAGCATAGAGAAATAGTGCAATAACTGAAAATATTCTGACACATTTATTGCAATTCTATTTATTTTAGAATTAAATAAATTTTGAGAGGTCCTTCCTTATTTTCTATTTTAAAAAAAAGCTGCTGGAACTTCTTTATTATTCCTGTACACCTTTATAAAAATATGTGTCATCCTTTCTTTCATTTCAGTCAGCAAATTCCCACAGAAGACCTTTGGGTGGGAGAATTTATTACATTTTCATATCCAGACATGTGAGTATAAATGAAACAACAATGTATATTTTATACATATAAGAATTATACTGCCATCATGAGCATATTTTCTTTATAACACACAAAGAACATTTTTAATCAAATATCCACATTAAATGTATGGTTTATAAAGAAATAAAAATACTATACCAGAATAGTTGAGTTAGATAACAGCTACTGTACATATTTTTATCATTATTTTTAGTTCAGACTTTTCTTTTTCAAATTTTATCAGAAGTATATATAAAAGTATCAATGGAGTATGCATTAGTTATATCCAAAATTTAAATTCCCAAATTAAAGTGAGCTACTTTCAGCCAATTTTGTGGTTCCATCATCAAGTGCTTCATAACAAGACCTGAGTTCATGAAATTGGAACCAAAAATCTGATTATTTTTTTAAAAAAATGATTTGTCTTTTTTGTCTTATGGTCTTGTAATCACATTCTACATATATAGAGAGATATAGTCAGTGGTGGGATTCAGCTGGTTCGCACCACTTCAGCAGCATCGGTAGCTAATTTTTTGTTACCCAGGACCACAATGGACTTCCGGAAGTGGCATCCACACAAAGAACCAGTTATTCACATATTTGAATCCCTCCACTGGATATAATATTTCCACTTCCACTGACAAGAATATGAGAAAAATTATAATTATGTGCCTCCAATTTATAAAGAT
Source organism: Vipera ursinii (assembly GCF_947247035.1). Taxonomy (NCBI): domain Eukaryota; kingdom Metazoa; phylum Chordata; class Lepidosauria; order Squamata; family Viperidae; genus Vipera; species Vipera ursinii. The sequence continues at coordinate 64,008,373 of NC_139514.1, forward strand.
TCTTTTCACAAACTCCATAGCCCCAATGTACACTATCTGTTTGAAATGTATCCCTATAGAAACTATATGTTATTTAATTCTGCCAAAACCAAAAATAGCTATTTCTAATTTTTGATCAGAAGTTAAAGTTCTAATTCAAAACATCATTCAGGCTTCAAAACTTTTGAAATTAATTTCACATGTCTGTAAATAAGTTTTTAATAATACACTTACTTACAGTATTCAGAGCCCCTTCACCATTGTCAATTTTGTTATGGTGCAGCCTGATTCTACAGTTATTGAAATTCATTTTTTCTCATTAATCTACACTCAGTACCCCAAAATGACAAAGCAAAAACAGAGGTTTAGAAATTTCTGTAAATTTATTAAAAAGAAAAAGCTGAAATATCACATTTGCATAAGTATTCAGACCCTTCAGTCAGTACTTCGTTGAAGTACTTTTGACAGCAATTATAGCCTCGAGTCTTTTTGAGTACGACGTGACAAGCTTTGCAAACCTGGATTGGGGGTGGGGGAAATATTCTGCCATTCTTCCTTGCAAAACCTCTCAAGCTCAGTCAGGTTGGATGGCAACCATTGGTGGACAGCCATTTTTCAGGGCCCTTCACAAATGTTCAATAGGGGTTCAGGTCAGAGCTCTGGCTGGGCCACTCTAGGACATTCATAGAATTGTCCCTAATCCACTCCTGTGTTGTCTTGGCTGTGTGCTTAGGATCATTGTCACGTTGGAAAGTGAACCTTCTGCCCAGTCTGAGGTTCTGAGCATTGTGGAACAGATTTTCATTGAGGATATCCCTGTACTTTGCTCCATTTAGCTTTCCCTCAAGCCTGAACAGTCTCCCAGTCCCTGCTGCTAAAAAACACCCCCAGAGCATGATGCTGCCACCACCATGCTTCACTATTGGGATGGCATTGTGGAGGTGAGGAGTGTTGCCTGGTTTCCTCCAGACGTACCATTTAGAATTGAGGCCAAACAGTTCAATCTTGGTTTCATCAGATGAGAGAATCTTGCTCCTCACAGTCTGAGAGTCCTTCAGGTGCTTTTTTGTAAACTTCAATGTGTTATGCACTAAGGAAAGGTTTCACTTAACCACTCTGCCATAAAGCCCAGATTGGTGGAAGGCTGCAGTGATGGTTGTCCTTCTGGAACTCTGTCCCATCTCCACACAAGATCTATGGAGCTCAGTTAGAGTAACCATTGAGTTCTTGGTCACCTCTCTTACTAAGGCCCTTCTTCCCCAATTGCTAAGTTTGACAGGGAGACCAGCAACCAAGAGTCTTGGTTGCACCAAACTTCTTCCATCTGAGAATAATGGAGGCCACTGTGCTCTCAGGAACTTTCAGTATAGCAGAAATGTTATTGTAGCCTTCCCCAGATCTGTGCCTTGCAATAATCCTTCTCTGAGCTCTGCAGGCAGGTCCTTTGACCTCATGGCTTTTGCTCTGCTATAGTGTGTAGATTAATGAGTAGATTAATGAGAAAAAAAATGATTTTCAACAACTGTAGAATCAGACTGCAGCATAACAAAATTGACAAAAGTGAAGGGGGTCTGAGTACTTTCTGAATGCACTGTATTTTCTTACATTGTGGTTCAGGGAGGCATAGCTCTCACTTGAGACATGAATCCTGGAAAAATCATACACTTGCTGCTAGATTTAAATCAGGAGGTTTTCAAAATTTAAACCCCAGCTGGATTATGTTCTTAATGCATAGCCTTGAAGATTTTGCAAGTGGAATAAAATGGATAAAAAAGACATGTGAGAGGGATAAAAAAGGATAAAATACTTCTAACTTCTATACATTTATATTTTTGTATTTTTAAATTTCTTGTTTGTTTCCTTGTTTATTTAATAAACTCCCAAACAACCAAGGGCGGAGAGAGAGAGAGAGAGAGAGAGAGAGAGAGAGAGAGAGAGAGAGAGAGAGAGAGAGAGAGAGAGAGAGAGAGAGAGAGAGAGAGAGAGAGAGAGAGATCCACCTTTACCGCTTCAGGTGTCAAGGGAAATACAAAGGACTGGCTCTTGTTCTTATGGCGGCCTTAGTCATCATTAATCAATGTTCTTGTAGTGTGCATTTGATGTTGTCTCTCTGTCTTCTTCTGGTTCTACCTCATGTTCTTTGACCTTATACATTATAATTATGTACTATACATTATAATAGTAATTTTTAAATGAAAAACACAATCCAGAGTTTGTCTATAAGTTATTTCAATGTTACATGTTTATATTACTTGGATGATAAATGTTGCTTATGTGCAACACAGATACATACAGGACAGATGCAGAATACTCCACACACATAAATACATACATACAGTATGTATGTATCATATTTTTAAGTCACTTTAAAAAAAAGAATTCTCTACATTTTTCACTTTGATTCAAAGTGTCTCGTGGGGGGGATCAAGAAAGTGGTTTTGATCAACCTCTCTCCTAAATATATTACATTTCTTTAGACTTATTTTAAAGAGACAACTAAAAGAACTGTATGATTAAAAATAAATTGTACTGAGACATGTATGAGAGATACTAGTGGAATCTATTTCCATGAACTGGATTTTTAGCAAGTAAAGGCTCATTGTTAAGTATGAAATTGTTTCTGTGATATAACCCTTTGCTCTCCTTTGATCAAAACTTTATTTTCAAATGTCCTACTGTAGTGAGAACTATAATTGCTATCTGCAGAAGAAGTTCAAAACAATAATTTTATGGGAGAATTGTAAAAAAATGTTCATGAAACAACTGAAGAATTCTATATCTTGATGATTAATCTCTGAATTGACCTTACATTAATTTGAAACAGGATATCCATATGTAAGCTAAGAAATGTAGCTTTCTTCAGATTGGATGAACTAAGAATTCTGCTCTATTCCCACAGAGACATCCTTATCTCTGCATCCCATTTCCTACCAGCAATTCTAATCAAACCATTACATAATACACAACATTACATAATAATTTAAGTATTAGGAAGCAATGCAAAAACAAAAAAAGTTCCCCTGATGATGAATAATGCATGGATGTAACCAATGAAAGGAATAAAGCATGAGATTTAAAATTATTAATGTTACTTTACACACACATTATATATAGTGTTAATTAACAGGAAAAAAACAGCAGAGGAAAAGGCCCAGAACTTTTTTTCCTCCCATAATTTATATTCCTGGCTACTGCTGAAATTAAAGATAAGTCAGAATCAAATGCCTCCATCCTTTGCTAATTCTTAAATGGTGATTAATCTGCCTTGAAATGTCACTCTTCAATCCCTTGTAATTGCAGTGTAGAATACAGTGATATATTTAGCTTATGGTCTCACCAAATACAGCACATCCAGATGCATTATATTTCTGCTACAAAAATGAGATTCATTTCCACTGCATACAAATCGATGAAAACTATCTTGGCAAAGAATTCATATGCAATAACCAGGCTGTTACATCGTTGGGATAAAAAAACAGTTGCAGCAAGGACTTCTTTTCGTGTCTTCCTACATCTTGACTTTTCTTTCTTCTGGTTAGGCTGGAATTATGAGTAAACTACAGTGCTAGAGTCAGTGTTTTACTCATGCAAAATGGATTTTCATCCATAACCTTGCAAATACAAGAACCAAACAGTTGAAACTAAGACATTCTGGTCATCCTAATTAAGTTTCTTTACCTATGGCAGATTATTATTTCTTCCATTTTCACAGCTCTCTATATACATGGAACTACTAATAAATACTGTGTATTCAGCAGAGAAGCTTCCTCAGGAAGCATCTTGTGCAGTAATTATTCAAAGTCCAATGAATAAAAGATACCAGAAGATAAAGAAAATAGTTTATTCAGCAATGACCACTGGATTTGTCTTCCAACAACAGATCACAGCACTAGCATGGTTCCAATACATGCATAGCACATGTGCCTATTTTCAGTGTGGAATTGCAGGAGTTCTCATGCCAAAAAAGCTTTCTTGACTTCCTTTCATTTTTTCCAAAATCTGCCTGTCAATCCAGATTTCCAATGTGTCTAGTGTCTAGTCTTTCATTGATTGAAACATATAAACTCAGCACCTTTCCTAGGAAGGCAATAAGCAATAGCACCTGGCTCCTGATAAAGGGAGGAGACTACAGTCATACCTAGGCACTCGACTGCTTCAAAATTCATCGAAGCAGAAATCTTGTCCTGGTCTTTCTTCCAGTGGTTGACATGCAAGCAAGAATTTGCTGATGTCAGCTGCCTTGTGACTTACTATTTCTTCCAGCCAAAATAGGCAGTCACGTGGTAAGTCACATGTTATTCTTAGTACCTGTTGTTTTTAGTATTCAGCATGTTTTCCAGCCCCTTCATGGATTACTGCCTTGTCGTGGCGAAGGGGCTTGTGTAATTCAATGAAGCTATGAGCTATGCCGTGCAGGGCCACCCAAGAAGGAAAGGTCATAGCCGAGAGTTCTGACAAAACGTGATCCATTGGAGAAGGAAATGGCAAAACACTCCAGTATCTTTGCCATGAAAACCCTATGCACAGTACCAAAAGGCAAAACGATATGACGCTGGAAGATGAGCCCCTCAGGTCGGAAGGCGTCCAATATGCTACTGGGGAAGAGCAGAGGGCTAGTACTAGTAGCGCCAGAAACAATGAAGTGACTGGGCCAAAGCCGAAAGGACGCTCAGCTGTGGATGTGTCTGGTGGTGAAAGGAAAGTCCGATGCTGTAAAGATTTTTTCTCCACAAGAACCTGGAATGTAAGGTCCATGAATCCAGGCAAGCTGGACGTGGTCAAACAAGAGATGACAAGACTAAACATCGACATCTTAGATATCAGCGAACTAAAATGGACAGGAATGGGTGAATTTAATTCAGATGACCATCAGGTATACTACTGCGGGCAAGAATCCCTCAGAAGAAATGGAGTAGCCTTCATAGTCAATAAAAGAGTAGGAAAAGCAATACTGGGATACAATCCTCAAAATTTAGAATGATCTCAGTTCAAATCCAAGGCAAACCATTCAATATCACAGTAGTCCAAGTCTATGCCCCAACCACCAGTGCTGAAGAGGATGAAATTGACCAGTTCTATGAAGCTCTACAGCACCTTATAGAACTAACACCAAAAAATGATGTCCTTATCATCATGGGGGATTGGAATGCTAAAGTAGGAAGCCAAAAGATAACCGGAATAACAGGCAAGTTTGGCCTTGGAGTACAAAATGAAGCAGGGCACAGGCTGATAGAATTTTGTCAAGAGAATACGATGGTCATAGCAAACACTCTTTTCCAACAACCCAAGAGACGGCTCTACACATGGCCATCACCAGACGGTCAACACAGAAATCAGATTGACTATATGCTTTGCAGCCAAAGATGGAGAAGCTCTATAAAGTCAGTAAAAACAAGACCAGGAGCTGACTGTGGCTCAGACCATGAGCTTCTTGTTGCAAACTTTAGGCTTAAATTAAAGAAAGTAGGGAAGAGCACTAAGCCAGTCAGGTATGAATTAAATCATATCCCTGTTCAACATACAGTAGAGGTGACAAATAGATTTAAGGAATTAGATCTGATAGACAGAGTGCCTGAAGAACTATGGACAGAGGTTCGCAACATTGTACAAGAGGTAGCAACCAAAACCATCCCAAAGAAAAAGAAATGCAAGAAAGCAAAATGGCTGTCTGAGGAAGCTTTGCAAATAGCTGAGGAAAGGAGGGAAGTGAAAGGCAAGGGAGAAAAAGAAAGATATGCCCAATTAAATGCAGAATTCCAAAGAATAGCTAGAAGAGATAAGAATGCCTTCTTAAATGAACAATGCAAAGAAATAGAAGAAAACAATAGAATAGGGAGGACCAGAGATCTTTTCAAGAAAATTGGAGAGATGAAACGAACGTTTCATGCAAAAATGGGCATGATAAAGGACCAAAATGGCAGGGACCTAACAGAGGCAGAAGAGATTAAGAAGAGGTGGAAAAATTACACAGAAGAACTATACAAGAATGAGCTTAACGTCCCTGATAATCACAATGAGGTGGTCACTGACCTCGAGCCAGACATCCTAGAATGTGAAGTGAAGTGGGCCTTAGAAAAGCTGAGCAACAACAAAGCTAGTGAAAGTGACAGTATTCCAGCTGAGCTATTCAAAATCTTAAAAGACGATGCAGTAAATGTGCTACACTCAATTTGCCAGCAAATTTGGAAAACTCAACAGTGGCCACAGGATTGGAAAAGATCAGTTTACATTCCAATTCCTAAGAAAGGCAGTGCCAAAGAATGTTCAAACTATCGCACCATTGCACTCATTTCTCATGCTAGTAAAGTTATGCTTAAAATTCTACAAGCTAGACTCCAGCAGTATGTGGATCGAGAACTACCAGAAGTACAGGCAGGATTTCGAAGAGGCAGAGGAACAAGAGATCAAATTGCTAACATACGCTGGATCATGGAGAAAGCTAGAGAGTTCCAGAAAAATATCTACTTCTGCTTCATTGACTATGCTAAAGCCTTTGATTGTGTGGATCATAACAAACTGTGGCAAGTCCTTAAAGAGATGGGCATACCAGACCATCTTATTTGTCTCTTGAGAAACCTATATGTGGGCCAAGAAGCAACAGTGAGAACTGGACACGGAACCACTGATTGGTTCAAAATTGGGAAAGGAGTCCGGCAAGGCTGTATACTGTCGCCTTGCCTATTTAACTTATATGCAGAGCACATCATGAGAAAGGCAGGGCTAGATGAATCAAAAGTTGGAATTAAGATTGCCAGAAGAAACATCAACAACCTAAGATATGCAGATGATACCACTCTAATGGCAGAAAGTGAAGAAGAACTAAAGAGCCTCTTCTTGCGAGTGAAGAAGGAGAGTGCAAAACTTGGGTTGAAACTAAACATTAAGAAAACCAAGATCGTGGCATCCGGCCCTCTCAATTCCTGGCAAATAGATGGGGATGAAATGGAGGTAGTGACAGATTTTATTTTCCTGGGCTCCAAGATGGGGAGATGGGGACTGTAGCCAAGAAATTAAAAGACGCTTGCTCCTTGGGAGGAAAGCCATGTCAAATCTAGACAGCACACTAAAAAGCAGAGACATCACCCTGACAACAAAAGTGTGTATAGTCAAGGCTATGGTCTTCCCAGTTGCAATGTATGGCAGTGAAAGTTGGACCATAAGAAAGAATGAGCGCCAAAGAATTGAGGCCTTTGAACTATGGTGCTGGAGAAGACTCCTGCGAGTCCCTTGGACTGCAAGGCGATCAAACCGGTCAGTCCTAGAGGAGATCAACCCTGACTGCTCTTTAGAAGGCCAGATCCTGAAGCTAAAACTCAAATACTTTGGCCACCTAATGAGAAGGAAGGACTCACTGGAGAAGAGCCTAATGCTGGGAAAGATTGAGGGCAATAGAAGAAAGGGACGACAGAGAATGAGGTGGCTGGATGGAGTCACTGAAGCAGTAGGCGTGAGCTTAAATGGACTGCAGAAGATGGTAGAGGACAGGAAGGCCTGGAGGAACATTGTCCATAGGGTCGCGATGGGTCGGACACGACTTCGCAACTAACAACAACAACATGTTTTCCAGAACGAATGACCTACAAGGACCAAGATATCACTATATATCCAAAGTAGAATTTAAATTTGAAATTATTACATGGATTGATCTTTATGAGCCATGGCAATAAACTTTGAATTAAATGTGTTCCAAAGAGCTGTCAGAGATCTGGATTTGGGACAGACCTAGGGAAATTCTCCTTGAGAAAAGATTTTTTTTTAATTACAAAACAAAAATAATTTGTTTTACAATAACAGTGTTGTGCTTTCTCATTTATTATGCTATTTCATCTTTTGCTCTGTTTCCTGGTATTTTTCTTTACTGTATTTTATTAATTTTTCTGCATTCCACTCACATATTTTGGACCTCAATTTACGTCTGCAATTGAGCCTGGAATTTTTGTCATAAGTTGTTGAGGTTGTAAGTCACATGATTACTTGACCGGACTCAAATTTATTTTTTTTATGTTTTTATGACATTTGTTAAACAAATCACATGATCATTAAGCAAATCATCGGTCATAAGTCTTAATCCAGTTTATCCAATGGGTATTTTTTTTCCAGGAATGGCAAAAAATATCACAAAACATGATCACAAGCCCATGGGAGGATGCGAGCACTGCTAAAAGACAAGCTGGTTACCAAATGCCTGAAATGCAGTAACATAACCGCATGAATATGGGTATTGCACTCATAACTTCAAGAATGGTTTGTAGATAACTTTTTTCAATCCATCATAACTTTGAATGGCCATTAAGCAAGTGGATGTAAGTTGAGAACTATCTATATTCCTACTTTTTCTTTCCATGCCATAAGTTTTTAGCCTTAAAATCTATTCTATTCTTTATTTCTAACCTATGCCCCTTTTTCTATTCATTTTTGCTTTTACCTATTTCTTTATGCTTATCTCCAATATCTATGGTTTTACATATTTTTACAGTTTCTTTGAACTTCCTAGATTCTGAAGTTTAATCTGTAGCTGAATGTCTTATATCATGTATTCCATTTTTCAGTCCTCTATTTATCTAGGACATTTTCTAAATTTTAATGCCTAATGCTGTCCTCTCCAATCCCCACAAACACCTTCTAAATGCTGGATTGGTATCTTCTCTGGCTGGTCCTAATTTTCAAGACTGCAGGCAGCAAAAAAATGATTCTGCAGCACTTGGTCTTAGCTCCTGGCACTTTCACTATGAATTTCTTTCTTTCTTTCTTTCTTACTTTCTTTCTTTCTTTCTTTCTTTCTTTCTTTCTTTCTTTCTTTCTTTCTTTCTTTCTTTTTTTCTTTCTTTCTTTTTCTTTCTTTCTTTCTTTCTTTCTTTCTTTCTTTCTTTCTTTCTTACTTTCCTTCTTTTTCTTTCTTTCTTTCTTTCTTTCCTGACTTTCCACTGGCATATGTGCTTTTCTGAGGTCCTTTGGAAACTCTTCTGGGCAACAAATTTGCCTTCAAAGTGCTCCTTCACTTGCCTTTGGGACCCTTTCAGACTGATTTGTGTCTTTTCTCCTTTTCGTTGGGTGGTCAGGTTTCTGCAGCCCCTCCCATCATTCCAGGCAGTTGCTGCTGTCCTTTGGCCAATACTGTCTTGCACTCCATTACAACTGTTAGATCTTCGGTTCTTTAGGCATTAAGCTGCACAGCTATTTATATGGTTGAGCTCTAGGCAGCGACCAATAGGTTTAAAGTATCAGTTTCCCACCCCAAATCTCATTATCAGCCTGGAGACAGCAAGTCTGGCTCAGTACAGCAACCGTTACATAACACAGACAAAAGTAATCAGACATTAAACAAGTGATCAGACATTAAACAAATGATTTTACACAGAAAAATGGCCAATAAATTACAACTGTCCAGGCCCACTAGAACAACTCGCTGCTGGACAACTCGCCATGGCCAACTAGCCATGGGACAAGTGTTAAACTAATATCAAAAAATGGTGGAATAGAATAATTAAAGAAAGGATGCCAAAGGAGGGACAAAATAAAATGTGAATGACAACAATTAAAATAATTAAATTGAATTGTTGAATTGGCCTGTGGTGAGTTGGCCATGGCGAGTTGTCCTGCAATAAGTTGGCCATGGCAAATTGACCATAGCAATTTGGCCATGGTGAGTTGGCTGGGGCGAGTTGTCCCATTCTGTCCTTTGAATATTCTGTAACTGTAGCCACTATTCCTGATGATTGTGCATGGGCAGGGAGAAAGAGATGATGTATCTTCCCAATCATTCCCTGACTCAAATTGGCTAGAATTTTAGTAGAAAAATCTGCCACCGCCCAGATTACCACTGTTCTGAGATTCCTGTCACAGCTGCTGCTGTCATGGTTTGGCTGCTTTTGTGCTTCTGGGGGATTGGTATTGCTGTTGGCTTCTGCCTTTGATATTTATGGAGATTCTCAGTCATCCAGGTCATGGTTGTCCCAAAAGTGCTTTTTCAGGAGGCAACTGGACTTTCTTGTTTTTTCTCTGAAGACATTTCTCTTCTTATCCAAGAAGCTTCTTCAGCACCATCCAGTCAGAGTTATCAAGTTGCCTCCTTAAAAAATCACCTTTGGGACTGCCTTTGACGTTATTTACTTCCTCTTGATTCCCTCCTAACATCCTGAAACTCTTCAGCATCTTCTTAGCTTAGATTTTCACACACATATTTCTTTCCCCTCTTAGGTTAAGATAACCAAGACAGATCCTCAAACAGCGTAGACCCCTCAACAGGATACGGGCTGGATAAAGGAATTCAGCACATTTATCAGCCTGCAGCTGTCCTCCCTACTGAGCTTAACTGATTTTGAAGAACCTAAGTAGGTCAAGTCTAGCTAGTACTGGAAAGGGATATTGTAGAAAATTCCAGCATTGTGAGATACATTGAAAATTTTGGCAAACAGAATCTTGGAAGAAGAATTAAAAAAACTACCCTCTTAGGGGAAAAAAACCCCTCATATTCATGCAGTCATCAAGAAGTGAGCTTGACTTGAAGACAGCTTGCTTTATCTTCTACATGAAAAATTGCTTTAGTAGCATAGTTGAAGATTTTAAAAAATCATCAGTGAAAATCAACAGAAATGAAATTTGTTAGGTTTATGCAAACTAAATATATTTATGATAACTTAAAAAAATATTATGGTATAAAATTGCAAAGAATGGGGTCTAGTTTGGTATATCATATGACATTTTAAAAGCAAACAATTACGAAAAAGTGGTCATGATAGTAAAAATATTCTGGTATCAGTAAACTAACATATGGAGTGTGAAAAAAATTGTTCCAGTTCAGATCATAAAAAATAGAACTCAATTCCCTTGATTGTTTGTAATTCAGCAGTGTCACTTTATAATCTTATTTTGCATCTTTTGTATTCAAGAATGCTAATATTGGTCAACAAAAATATGAACTATAAATGCTTTGTTTTTGCTTTTTCGCTTCTGCCAATTTTGGTGATTTTCAGTAATATTTTTGGTTCAAGAAAAAAAGGCTATTTTAATTCAGGGTTTCTTGCTCTGTCATCTTGGATCTTGGATAATTTTGTCTAGAAATTATATGCCTTATGTACTGTGTCTGTGGGTTTTCTCTGTTATTCTTATCATTATCATGATAGTTATTGTTAACTGTAGATCTGTCATGGACAATCCTTCTCTCCAGGTTTCTAATTGCCTTTTTATCAGCAAAATGATTTGTCATCTGCAGACTGGTTTACTTGGCAGTAGAACTGCAGAGCCTCTCCTGATAAGAATTAATAGGACAGAAAATGAAGGTTACAACTAGTATATATATAGGTTGTAACTGCCCCCTTGCTCCAGCAAAAAGTTATTAAAGATAAGAATTTTTCTGTATAATCTCTTCATAAACTAGTTTTTAGGCTGTTCTTAAAATCAGTGGCCATCTAGTTCCCATGATAATTCAAAACCAGTCTAATGCCAAAATAAATGATATTTGGCAACCAAATGCTATAATTTCTGTTGCTACACGTTACCAATATTTTGAAAATGTGTTGCAGCTTGCATAATATCATCTTTTTAAAAATTAAGCATAAATCACACCAAACTAGAACTCTTCAAAGGCTTGTCTGGTATAGCCTTCTGTTTCCATAGAGTCCAGGCAGATCTACTTACAATGGCAACGGAGCACCTATAACAAGCCTACAGCAGTTCTTTACTTACAATGACAATTGGGACTGGAATTTCAAATTCTGCAAAGTGTGACCACATCATTTATTGATGGAAATCTCTACAGACCCAGTTGCCATCTCTCTAATCATTATCAAGGCAACTTCCTGCCACCTTCCCGCAACCAAGTCAGTGGGGGAGCTGGCAAGAAGTTGCAAGACCCGACACTGGGTTTGCCAACAGGCTGGCAGGCAAATAAGTGGGTTCTGTCAGGTGGGAGAGGGCACAAAGATTGCATGAGAGTGGAAGGCAATGTGTGAGGATGCAAAGGAGGCACAGTAAGGCACCTGCCAAAAGGATGTCCTTTTGTCACTGGGGGCTGGCTGAAAGAGCTACCCGCAAAAAGAGCTGAACTCCTTTGTCAGGGTAGGAAAAACAAAGCTCAGATCGGAGTTCCCTTCTTGCACTCCACCACAGACATTATCTTCTGCACATTATCTTCTGCAGTGGGGAGCTGAACTCTTTCAGTGTTGGAGAAATGGAGCTCAGAAAATGAAGGTCTCCTGAAGAGACCTATTGCTGAACCCCACTGGAGGAATTTCCTTCCATGCACAGAGGGGAGCTAATATCTTTCAGCAAACAGCTCTTTCAGCTACCCCCTAGAGAGGAGAGGGAGTCTAGATTGAAGCAGAGAGCAGAGATGCAACATCGTAAGGTAAGGAGTAAGGGGCTTCAGGTGGGTGGGGAAGCCCTGGGAGGCCCAGTGCAAGCCGCATATGAGTGTCTCCCTTCTGAGACTGAAAATCTTGCTTGTATTTTAGCAGGGAGGATTTTCAGTTCCAAAGTGGAGCTTCCCAGAATCTCCTACATTCCTTCCCAAAGCCACCCTGTGCTTCTTGCCCAGAACTTTGTACACTTAACAACCCACATGAACCCTTAGGATCCACATCCAGAAGTGCTGGGTTTACATTCATTGAAAAATGAAGTCATGTGGGCAGTCACATGATGTCTCACTTAATGACTTTACTCAGCAACCAATATTCTGGTCCAATTGTGGATGTTAAGTGAGGACTACCTGTATCTGGCATTTTCCTCACCAATTTAAATATTCTTTCCTTTCCTCTGCATAAAAGATTATTTCTTTATACTTCATTCCCTTGAATCTAAAGTTAAGTCATATGAAAAAAAAATTAAATGATTTCAGACTACATTTCTTGGGAAACTAATAGCATCATTTGGCAATAATTAACATTATTTTTTAAAAATGGAATTTGTGTCTTTGTTGTATAACAGCAATTTTATTGAGCTGATAAGAGATTTTTAGATTGTTTTAAAATTAACAGGGACATTTCATCATTGGTGTAGAACACAGCAAAAGCATTTAACAGAAGTTGCATTGCTGACTATGCTTCCCATAAGGAGTAACGTTTAAACTTAAATCCCTAGACAATATAGTTAAACTTTAACCATCCCACCTATATATTCAGTAATAGAGATTTTAGAGCTGATCAGAGTTTCAAAGGGTTACTTTGATTAATTAAGCTTTGATTGGATTACCCAGTTGAAGCAGATTCACACAGCAAAGCACAGATTTGTTTTGAAGCAGAGAAATAAATCAAGTGGTTTTGAAGCACATCAAAGTTTTATGAAATACTTTACAAGCTTGATGGCTTTTCTCCTGTTTCTACAATTGTTAGAGCAAATGCTGCAATTTCAAAGTCATCCATGGGAAATATTGAGAATAGGTGTCTAAAGGAAGGTAGAAAATAGGATGAAGCAGATACAAGTAAAACAGGCAAAATAAAATATAAAAGGATAAAAAAGAAAATAGTACAAATGTTCAATCTCCAGTGTATAATTTTAAAAAAAATACTGAAATCAACTGAAAATTGTTTGGCTTCCATACACTTTTTAAGCTTCCCCCTTTTATGGTTATATCATTTTATTTTTGTTTGTTTTCTGCCTTCAAGTCAGTCTTGACTCCTGGATGAGCTCCTTCAATTCTCTCAGAAAGATTTTTGCCATTGTCTTCTATTTAGGGTTAAGAGATAGGGACAGACCTAAAGTAACCAAATTGGTTTCATGACTAAGGTGGGACTAGATCTCTCTGTCTCCTAGTTTCTAGCCTATTGTCTTAATCACATACCAAATAAAGTTCTTTATACATTATTTCACTAGCGCTACAAAACACAGTGATGAAAATAACTGATTACAATATTTGCCAGATGATTTGAATGATTGCTTTATATAGCTGTGAGAACTAAATGGTCTAAACAAATATTGGATGGCTTGCAGGTACAGTATGCTAATTTCTATTCAGGGGCAAACAAAATTCATAGACTTTCTTGTGTAATAAATAAAAAAATCCTATAAGTACTAAAGTACTAAACGTTCAATAAAATAACTTTTTAACAATAAATCCTTTTATAATTATAAGCAAAGAGCAATACAATATATATATATATATATAGGTATTTCATTTTTTAAAAGCATACTTGTAAAAGAAAAGCTTTGAATAACAGTTCGACTTTATTTGCATACTTGAGGCATTCCATTAAAAAAAAACAAAAATCTTAAAATATTTCTGTGGCAAATATATTTTAGAAAAAATACCTAAAACCCACTGTTCGTTTATTTAAGAAAAAGACATTTGCTGATATAAATTGATATAAATTTGGTTTCTACAGGATATACAATTTGGAGATAGAACAGAGAAGGTCTTCTTGGTGGTATAGCATTAATTATTGAAATTTTCAGCCTTGGTGGATATGCAGAAACCAACTGAAAGTAGTTTTAAGTATTTTAAGTGTTAACACTTTTCAATAATATATTTTTGGGAGTTTTTTTACTATTTATGATAAGGTTTTAAGCCAGGCTATGAATAAACAGAAGTGGCAGCTGCTAGAAGTATTTATTCATTCAACCACATACAATGGTTGAAGGTAGACTACAATATTAGAGATATCCTACTAGAGGTACAGTATGCATTATAACAAGTGGACTTTGATGTTTAAATATGCAGATTGATTGTGATTGTCCTGAGGATGTATTCAGTCTGGGAAGGAAAATCTTTCCTAGGTATGGATTATTAAGGGGGGCGGGGGTGTCTGGCATCTTAGAAGAAGTTTGATGAAACCAATGAGGTGCTAGTCTAAGTTTTATGACTGTATATTTATTTAGGGGACAGAGGTTACTAAAGAGAGCGGGCAAATCAGAGGATTTTAACTTCTAATGTTCTTTTCTACTGTATATTATTTTTCTACCTAAATTCTAACAATGTTGTTGTTGTTGTTAGCTGCGAAGTCGTGTCCGACCCATCGTGACCCTATGGACAACATTCCTCCAGGCCTTCCTGTCCTCTACCATCTTCTGGAGTCCATTTAAGCTCACGCCTACTGCTTCAGTGACTCCATCCAGCCACCTCATTCTCTGTCGTCCCCTTCTTCTATTGCCCTCGATCTTTCCCAGCATTAGGCTCTTCTCCAGGGAGTCCTTCCTTCTCATTAGGTGGCCAAAGTACTTGAGTTTTAGCTTCAGGATCTGGCCTTCTAAAGAGCAGTCAGGATTGATCTCCTCTAGGACTGACCGGTTTGATCGCCTTGCAGTCCAAGGGACTCGCAGGAGTCTTCTCCAGCACCACAGTTCAAAGGCCTCAATTCTTTGGCGCTCAGCCTTTCTTATGGTCCAACTTTCACTACCATACATTGCAACTGGAAAGACCATAGCCTTGACTATACGCACTTTTGTTGACAGGGTGATGTCTCTGCTTTTTAGTGTGCTGTCTAGATTTGCCATGGCTTTCCTCCCCAGGAGCAAGCGTCTTTTAATTTCTTGGCTACATTCCCCATCTGCAGTGATCTTGGAGCCCAGGAAAATAAAATCTGTCACTACCTCCATTTCTTCCCCATCTATTTGCCAGGAATTGAGAGGGCCAGATGCCATGATCTTGGTTTTCTTAATGTTAAGTTTCAACCCAAGTTTTGCACTCTCCTTCTTCACCTGCAACAAGAGGCTCTTTAGTTCTTCTTCACTTTCTGCCATTAGAGTGGTATCATCTGCGTATCTTAGGTTGTTAATATTTCTTCCGGCAATCTTAATTCCAACTTTTGATTCATCTAGCCCTGCCTTTCTCATGATGTGCTCTGCATATAAGTTAAATAGGCAGGGCGACAGTATACAGCCTTGCCGGACTCCTTTCCCAATTTTGAACCAATCAGTGGTTCCGTGTCCAGTTCTCACTGTTGCTTCTTGACCCGCATATAGGTTTCTCAAGAGACCAATAAGATGGTTTGGTACTCCCATCTCTTTAAGAACTTGCCACAGTTTGTTATGATCCACACAATCAAAGGCTTTAGCATAGTCAATGAAGCAGAAGTAGATGTTTTTCTGGAACTCCCTAGCTTTCTCCATGATCCAGCGTATGTTGGCAATTTGATCTCTAGTTCCTCTGCCTCTTCGAAATCCTGCCTGCACTTCTGGTAGTTCTCGATCCACATACTGCTGAAGTCTAGCTTGTAGGATTTTAAGCATGACTTTACTAGCATGAGAAATGAGTGCAATGGTGCGATAGTTTGAACATTCTTTGGCACTGCCTTTCTTAGGAATTGGAATGTAAACTGATCTTTTCCAATCCTGTGGCCACTGTTGAGTTTTCCAAATTTGCTGGCAAATTGAGTGTAGCACTTTTACTGCATTGTCTTTTAAGATTTTGAATAGCTCAGCTGGAATACTGTCACCTCCACTAGCTTTGTTGTTGCTCAGCTTTTCTAGGGCCCACTTCACTTCACATTCTAGGATGTCTGGCTCGAGGTCAGTGACCACCTCATTGTGATTATCAGGGACGTTAAGCTCATTCTTGTATAGTTCTTCTGTGTAATTTTGCCACCTCTTCTTAATCTCTTCTGCCTCTGTTAGGTCCCTGCCAATAGATTTTATGAATTACAACATAAAGGGTTTTTTTAGCATCTTGTTTCAAATAAAATGATGCTTTCTGCCCTTGTACTCCTCAACTTTTCAGCTCTACTGTAGCCAATGTAACCACCTTAAATAGACAGTATGGCGTTTTAACAGATGAACAGGAATACAGTATAGATGTGAAATGTGCTCGAAAGTAGTATGTTCAGAAAAAGATTATTTCTGCCCAGAAATATTGAAAGAGCTTTATATCAAGAAATGTGGCATTTCTATTCCACATTTAATGCAGGTTAAGTACATTAAATAGATTACTAGGTGAGTATTTGGCTATTTGAAGTCCTGCTTACCAAAGTGTCATTCCGCCCCTATTCTTTTGCTCAGCACCCTTCTGAAAGTTATCTAATGTACTTCTTGCAATCAATTCAGCTTCCTGCAAAAAAAAAATCAATGTGTGATCTTTCATAAGCTTCCACACTTTTAAACACTATTAAAAGTGCCATCACCTGCATTTTACACTATTGTGTGCTAAATTAAATCTGTTAAGCAAACTGAGGGAGAATGAAATATACCCTTTACTGATTATCACTAAATAGTTCACAAATTAACACTGTGCCTCAAATGAAGAAATAATGTCTCTCTTTGAGTCAAACATATGCTTCCAGTAACTTGATTAAATAGTTCAGGGGTGTCAAACTCAATTTCATTGAGGGCCGCATCAGCATTGCGGTTGCCCTCAAGGGGCCGGGTGGGTGTGGCCTGGGTGGGCATGGCCTATTGGGTGGGCGTGACTAGAGTGTGTATGGCCTACTGGGTGGGCATGGCCAGCTCTACATCGTTCGCATCAAGGGTGCCTATGGGGGCCTGGGCAGGGGTGGGATCTGAGGGTCTCTGGCAGGAGGGTCTCTGGGCCAGAGCCAAGGCAGTGGGGGCCGTTCCCTCACTGTTTCCAGGATGGCTTTGCGGGCCACATGAAACCACTTCGCGGGCCAGATCCGGCCCCCGGGCCTTGTGTTTGACATGTCTGAAATAGTTGGTAAACACTGAATGCCATCTGCTGACTAATGTGAAGTATTTACAAGGGCAATAATTCCAAGTACTAAGTTTAATAAATTGGTTTACAGTTCAGTGTAACAATATTTGGACTAAATGTCAGCCTTTCCTCGGTAAACCAGACAGGAAACACCTGATGGACTTAATCCTACATTAACAAAATGTTGCAAGTCTGAAAGTACAAACTACTTTCATCACTTTTAACTGCTTGACCCATTAGTGCAGGTGCTTCTTAAATTTCTTTCCCTGACTGTTAAGCCACAGGGGATTCCTGCCTCTCTTCTCTGATGGTTGCCTAGGCGACATCTCTTCCTTTCATTCCCCAAAGTCATTTACAGATTCCATTACATCAAAATATATTTTATTTTTATTAAGTTAAACTTGGACATTTAAACTAATTAAAAGTGACTGATCAAGTAGCTGATTTAAGCTTAACTTGTACATTAAACAGAATCCTTTAATATGGATCAGATCTTAAGAATCAATTAATGCATTACTGTAAAGTTTGGGATGAAATGAGTTCAATATTAATATTAATATTTCTAGCAATGTAAGAAAAATATTTAGTTCGTATTTGTTACTAGGGTGGATACATCTCATTTGTTAGCTATTATTAAACATTACAAAATGGTTTATTCACATGATTATACATTTAGGACATTTTAAATTCCATAAGCTGATATTTTTAACTGAAATATCAATAAACTACGAATCATATTGATGGCCAAATTTTTTTGTCTGTATGTACTTTTCTTAACTATCCTGAATTTTCAATTTAGTTTTGGATATTTTGAATATTTAAATACCAATTATTTCATGCTAATGACTGCAATAAAGTTAAGGTACTATATATTATATTGATAGTGAATACAAATCTAGTTCTGCATTCAGTTTTCACCTCACATTTCTTAGGATTATTTTACAATTATATATTTTACATAAGGATATTGCACAAATTATACAGCATCAGCAGATCTATAAACATATACGTGATATTCTAAAAAGCAGAGAATGTATACTCACCTAGTAGTCAGAGGTCTTTTAGAATACTGTACATGCGTTTAAATTGAACATGTGTTTAAATTTCATGTACATTATATGGAACATATTGATGCAGAGAAATACCATGCTTCCCCCAAAATAAGACCTAGTCTTATAATTTTTTTGCCTCCAAAAGAGGCATGAGGTCTTATTTTCAGGGGATGTCTCACCTGCTTACCTTAGGACCACCAAAGCCAAGCCTCCCATGCCCCAACACCTGTCACGCCACTGCTTGACTTCTGTGGCCACTTGTGGCTGCTTGTGGGCATTACGCCAGTGCTGCTGTTCACGGCAAAAGGCTACATGGCGCTTTGCGCCAGTGCTGCTGCTTGCAGCCGAATGTCACACAGCACATTGCATCGGTGCTGCCACTCATGCATGCTATGTTACATGCCATGGCATGATGCGCCACATGGCCTCCTGCCATGAGAGGCAGCATCGGCGTGAAGCACCATGCAGTGTCTTGCCATGAATGGCTGTACCAGAGTGACAAGCCACATGGCATCCAGCAGTGAGCACCTGCAAGCAGCCACAGAAGAAGTTGGGCAGAGACGCAATAGGTGTAGCGGCATATGAGGCCTGGCTGTGATGATCCTAAGGTAAGTGGGTGCGGGCCACTTGGGGCAGCTCCATCCCCCACCCCTGCCCTAGCTTGATTTTTATGCATGCACCTCACCCCAAAACTAGGGCTTATTTTGGAGGTAGGGCACATATTAGATACAAACATAAAAATCAAGCTAGGGCTTATTTTCGGCATAGGTCTTATTTTCGGAGAAACACGGTATATATCAATATACAAATTTATGGCCTCTTGCCCTTGCACGAGTTGTGGTTGATTGTGTTCACATGCAAAGCTCCCCTCACACAAGCAGTGACTGTCTTGTGCTTATGTGTGAAAGCTTTTCTTGCATGGGTGGCAGTGGCTTGTGCTGTGCGTGAATCTCTCCTCACACAAGTGGCAGCTGTTTGCACTCACATGCAAAGCTCCCCTCATGCATGTGATGGTTGTGTTACACTCACGTACATTCTCCTCACATGAGCAGAGGCTACTTGCCCTCACACATGAAGCTCCCTCACGCAAGCAGTGGGCATCTTGCACTCATGCACAAAGCTTTCTTTGCACAAGTGGTGGCTGCTTGTGCTTACTCATGTCCACCTGTCACTCACTGTCTACCTGGGCTGACAAGCCAGAAAGTTGGCGATTGTTGTTCTACATGGTACTTGGGTTGGGATGAAATTAGGTTTTCCAGTCTGTATTAATTCATATTAACCCACATTTTATTCTGCAAAGGTAATTTTACCAATTTATTTCATATTATTTCTCAGTCACTCTTTTACATTATTTTTTCCTTGTAGTATACACTTGGGTGACAATAACAAGCTGGGAAGAAAATATGTTGTGACCTTCCTTTGAGTCAAGGTGATTTTTTTCATCTGGAAAGAATTGATTTTCCAGTGTTTGTATCAGGTTAATTATAACCATGATTAATCTTCATCTGATCATGCACCGTACATGTTTTATGGACATACACTGATTGGAAGATTCATTCTGAAAAGGCTATTGTTTAACATATAAACACAGCCACCTAGTTGTGATTTATCTTTAGTTCTGACTGAAAGACTGCATTGTCTGTATGCCTTTCATCCATAACTACATGTATTTGCAATTCTATCCATCTTGCATAGAACATATGTTTTTAGCATACATTTTTCCCATGTGGCTAAGTGGTCCAGTTTTTATAAAATGATCTGAATGGTTTATTTGTCTATATTTTTTTAAGTATATCAACATTCAGCAAATATATGCAACACCAATTTCATGAAGTTATGGTTACTGGTCAAGACCACAGCTGATTGATAGCTGGTAGGAAAACTATTATTTGTATTTAATCACTAAAATTCCATACAATTTAATTTAAAATAATAATAGATATCACAAATTTTAAATATTCTAACACAAATGACACCATGTGCAATACTTTCATGGGAATCATCCATACAGTCCAGTGGCGTAGCGTGGGTTGTCAGCACCCGGGGCAAGGCAAGTAATTTGCGCCCCCTAACCCGTGGATTTTAGCACTCGAGTCTCTTCCACTAGCTCAGGAATTCTGGGAGTTGAAGTCCATGAGTCATAAAAGAGCCAAGGTTGCCTACCCTTGAGTTAGGTTCAAGGCAAAAAAGGGTCTCTGGAGAAGAGGGAAAATGCTACTTTAAAACTGAAACAAGGCAACTTTAAGGTGCCTCAGCTGTGATTTAGGATGAGACAAAGAGAGGACATGGCGTTGAAAATGGTTAATGGGGCATGTTTGTTCCACTCTTAGTGGATGTCAAGATAAACCCCACGAGAGAATGACCTTACAACAGATGTGAATAGGCTTGGACTACGTTTGTAGATTGAGTGCATACATCACATGGAGCGATGATGGGCTTCATCAAGATTTATGATCCCACAATTGGCTAGTTTTCTCCATCTTGTCCTAAACCCTGGATACCAACCACGGTTTATGGCTTAGCATGTGGTGTGGGGTGACCCAACATGTTAGGCAACAAACAATGACTTCCAACTTACAATGCCTCAGCTTCCCAAGGTTATTCCAAAGCCGGAAAAGCCAACCAACCCACCCTGCAGCTTTGCCTGCTTAGGCTGAACCCCAGGAGTTCATACTTGCTGCGGCGCCCGACCTATTTTCTGCCCAGACGCTGCTTATCCAAGCCAAGCCGCCTCCTTCTCTTTGGCACCTCGCCCCAAAGATTCGCCGGACTGGCTGGAAACTCTCGCTGCTGGTGACGTGTGTCGGGGGGCGTCCCGATCGCCTCCTGCAGGGGGAACTGAGTGGCCGCAGAGAGTCAATACGGTAGGAGGAGGAGGAGAAGGAGGAGGAGGAGGAGCAGCAAGCAGCCGCAGGTGCGGCGGCTGCAGTTGTTACCTTTACCTCCGGGAAAGGAGGAGACGGGGGCGGGAGCTGGGTCGGGGGGGCCGGGCTTGCAGGTTGAGAGCCAAGCGGAGGAGAGCCGCGGCGGGAGAAAGAGAGGGAGGCGAGACGCCGCCAAGCCTCCCCACCCCCACCCGAGAAAGGAGGTGATCCGCAGCCGCGAGAGGACGGGATCCCGCTCTGGCTGGGAGCAGCGAATGCGGTTGCTTTCTACGCTCCGCCCACTCGCTCGCTCCTCCGACCCTCGGTGAAGCAGAATCGTCCCCCTCCGGTGAGCTTAATGGGCGCCCCCCCAGATGTTGCGCCCAGTGCGGCCGGCCTCCCCTGCACCCCCCCATGCTACGCCACTGATACAGTCCTCTTCTCTTGCCTGTCCAGGTCTTTGAGGCTGTCTATTAGACTAGAACCTCCATCTTGGAACCAGCCTGCTGCTAAGACAAACTGAACCTCTATTAAAGTAAACTGACAAAGAACTTCTCAACTGTCCAACTAGCAAACTCAAAATTAAGGAATCATCAAGGCTTTGGAGTGCCATAAAAATAAAACTTTATTGAATACACATCTCGGAACTGAAGAAGCAAAACCAGCTCTGGTTTCCCATGCAAAAGATTGCTTAGTTAAACACCAGCTTCCCTTGCCTCCACCCACCAGGTGCCCCATTGTCCAATCATAAAACTTTGTCTTGTTATGGGTATGGTCCACTTTTCATCAAGCACCCATGTTAGTGATCTTGGCATTTCTGTAGGCTCTCACAGTCTATGAATGGGTTCTTGGAATCCCGTTTCCTCTCTGTGCCTCCTACCTCTTCCCCCTTTTCGTTGGCAAGTTGATAAGTGATGGAAGCTAGCAGATCTCGTAGCAATTCAACAGAACTAGTGTTTTCCATTGGAAATGTGACAACATTGTGATTCTCATTGTGAACCTGAGGGAGGTCAGTGATCTGAAATTATCCAATTGGCCTCTGGCAAGATTGCCATCTCTCGTATGGCCATGGGGTCTTGTGCATCTGTGGCCATTTTTCCCTTAACTGCCATAGAGAACAGAGCCTCACCTTGCAGTTTTTTCTTTTCCCATCTATCTTTTTGCTCCATTAGGAGATTTCATGAAACTGTTTCAGTAGTTTGTTCTTTTTAGTGACAATATTCACTGCTTCTCTACCCACTGGAGAAATAAAGCAAGGCAAGGATCAAAAAGTGCCTTTAGATATTTGCAATCTGAAAGAGCAAATGTTGTCCCGTTTGCTATTAAGTTACTCAAAAGTTCTGAGTAGATTGCTATTTGGAACTCTGATCTCAACCTTGGATTCCATATGATCCAAATTTCCTTTTAAAAAATACAGTACCTCATTTCATTTCTAATCCCTCAACACAGTTAGAAATAGGCTGCAACTTTTTTGGAGGTTCATGAAAAGTTATGATTCATGACGTTTCGGGCAAAGCAAATTCTTTGAGTGACTTTTTAGTTCATCTCACTCTGAAAAAGAGATGTGAATGCATTCTGCAAAGGTAAATTGTCCAACATCTGCTATATTGTGGTTTGTCAAAATCAGCCTTGTTAAAAAAAACTAACTAATTTTAAGAAAGGCTTACATATTCAGGCAAATAGGACAAAATATTCTCAACTTTATTATAATAAACTCATCTGAAGTCTTCCTATTTTTTCCCCAAGATTATGTATGCTTCATATGCTTCTCTGCCTGTATTGATATGTTACTCATGAGAGTGAAAATCTCCCACAAGAAAATCACACCTGAACTGTTCAATCATAGAGGTGGAACTTATATCTCATTAAAATATCCTTTCTGTCCATATCAGTAATTAGAATTCATAACTCTAACTATTAAAATTTTTAATTTCCTTCCTGATAAGGAGATCATTGTTTATCTTTTAAGTCACTAATTTTCAGATGTATCAGAGCAGGGGCTACATTTTTATGTGCAGCATTAGACCAAAAAAACTGACTGGTGCTTCCCTCACAGTTCTGGCTGACTTGACTTTATTTCATTTTTATGCATATTTTTTAATTGTTGTATATGTTTTAAGATATTATGGTTTGTTCTTATACTATAAGAAAATAAAGCTACATATTACCACTACAATAATCCCTAGCCTTATGAAGTGCTAGAAGAATAGCAGAGAAGGTGGAAAGAACCTTCTTCACTTTCACAATTCTTTTTTTTCCCACTAACAGCAGCAGAAATTGTTGCCTCTGTCTTTGTGTAAGAAGAAGAATAGAAACTGCAATGTATTTTCCACTTTGCCACTACTTTGAAGAGGAGAGGAGGTTTAGGGAACAGCCTCTAGGCTAAAACAGATTATTTATTTCATTTGAATGCAAAAATGTTGCTTTGATGGCGAGCTTGCCAGCATTCCCATTTAAAGAGAAAAAAGCCAGTGCAGGGGTTACCTTCTTCAGCTGAACGACTGTGTCTCAACTCTGATTACCCTGGCAAAGATTTCCAAATACAGTGTTATATTTGCTATTAATATAAGATGTATTGAATTTAAGTCAAAACAAAGAATCGCCCACATTCATTGGGAAGATTATTCCACTAAAATAACAGCAGAAAAGAGGAAAACAGCAAGTTAACAAACAGCTATTGCAGTATTATTCCAATCATAAAATAATTTAAGCCAGAGTTGCACTGCATGCACAGATATATATTACACACACTTATTTTAGATACATGTTAAGTTACTGCTGTATATCGTTCTGTAAGATGGCTCCTCTAACAAATGCTTATGTATTCCCACCTCAGCTAACAAGCTGTGCAATGCAAAGAGGCAGCCATGCCAGTATTGCCTAGCTACTAAAACTCATAACACTGTTTACCAGAATCTTATTCCTGAAGGTTTAATTACTATTCTTAATATTTACCTCCTAATACTCCTAGCAGTTAAATATTTATATTTCTTAGTTTGATTTTCTTCTTTTTTGGGCAATATATCCCAACAAACTGCTTACCCATTACCCCAGGAATTTTGATATACCTCCTAGCCACCCTCCAAGCTTAATAACTGTTAGTCAAATAGTATGTATTCTCAGAATCATCCAACTAGAAAGAAAAAAATCATTCATACAGACTACTTCAAACAGGTAAGTATCATTCAACTATAACTGCAGACTGAGCTGGGACATGGCACTGTTGATTCTATGCTTGGAACTGTATTAGAAGCAGCATGGACATCTCAAACATTTGGAATTTAATTAAATTAATATGAAGTACAGTATTTCTCACATTCAAAACACCCAGTGAGAAATAGAATTGGCATTTTTGAAAGTATTTCTGCTTTGGCTATGTCAGTGGTTAGAAGAAAGCCAATTTCTCCAAATACACAGAAACATTGATAATTTAATACAATAGTTTTTGCATTTACTTGCAACCTTTCTCTAAAGTTTCACCCTTACAGCTGATTGAAATTTCTTGTTCTCTGGTGCAAATATAGTTGAAATTCAATTAACTTAATAAAAGAAACCTACAGAAACCTAAACTATTCTGAACTATTTATATTAAGATTGGCAACAACGGAGGATCATTCCTACATATATTTCAAAAGCTTCAAAGCTTCTGCTCCTCTGTAGATTTCTCAGCATTTATTGTTTTTGAAGTAAGCTATTGGTGGATCTTCTCTAAGCAAATTGCTTGATACAAAGTTACAATCTTTATTTTTCTTTAGACATTTTCATTAGTTTTCCCCTACCCCTCAGGCACAGGTCATGGCAATTTAAAAACTACAGGAGACACAAAACCCATCAAAAGTGGTTTGTTTGAGGTTTACTATTTCTTATTTCTCCACTATATTTCACTATATTTCTCCACTATATTTCTCCACTATATTTCATTCCACATTTCTTCAAGGCACTCACCATGGCTTCACAACAACTTTAGACAATCTAGAGAACAGCAATGTGCCTAGTGCAATCCAAAAATGCCCTGAGAAGTTATAATCGGAAATTAATATTTCTGTTCCAAACTCTACCTGTTATCATGACAGTAAAGTGTATTGAAATGTTTTTGATGTTATATTTGCAGGAGAGAGGCATAGAGTTGTAATTTTTAACTGGTGAAGTCCCCAAAGACTTTGAGGCTTTGAAAACCTGATTGTATAAAATCTGCAAAAAAAGAAAGCCATTGGAAAGATGTTTCTGTTTTCAGATATCTATATATCTGGCAAGTAGCCCATTCTTCTCCAATTATAGAATGCACTCCCTTATTCCATTCTGTTCTATTTGCTCTCCCCTGCTTGTCTTTAGAAACATGTTGTTTGCCATGATTCTATTTCAGTTATTAAATCCTTCATTTTATATTCTAGTTGTGTTTTGATTGTCTTTCACATAAATCTTCTAAAAATGCTGAACAATTCTCCCTCATTTTCTGTGCTTTGCCTACTTCAAAAGTGAACACCACGAGTAACATAGCTAGCAAATACATAGTTTCTCTTTCATTATTCTGGCTGAAAAACAGAAAACACAAACTGTACACCAAATAATACTCCAACCTTCCAGAAGCTGCTTACATACACAAGGTAAGTCTTATCTTTCTGCTGTGAGAAGTGGCAGTGAGTGGAAAGGAATGAGTGCTATAGCTAGTACAATAGCTCTGGACAGTAGATTACATGAGAGGCAAGTCACTGATTTCTGCAGCTCACTTTTGAAAGGTGAAGAATCTCCTTTCCTCTATTTCTACAGAATGGGCAAGCAGTTTGTTCAATAAACCACCTCCCTAATAACTATTTGCCCTGAGACAATTTTGCTCACTACAAAACAGACATATCCATCATGCTCTTCCATCCTTATTCAGAGCTCAGAAAAGTAATGAGAAATAGTAAGCCAAAGAAATTACAGGCATGAAATAATAAAAGGAAACTTGCTGAAACCAACATGATCCACTGTAGCTTTGCAAGTTGTCCTTTTTTACTCCATGCCATTCGTTGTGTTTCATTATTTCTCCCTTTGCACCTTCTTAAAGAAGACATCCTAAATTTAGAAATTATATTCCATGTTATAAATATTTCATAATGGAAGTCTATTTGATTCATTAAAGGAAACAGCATCCCTGTGGTGGGACAGGTGGTCAGAGTGATGCAGGAAGTGCTGTCCATCTCTATATGCACTGTAATGCACACCAATAAGGTAGACTTCATAGTGTTATGCTGCATTGCTGCTTTCAGCATTCTGATAAAAGCAATAAAGCCCTGCAGATGCTATTGACTGGGGGGTGGTAAACTATCTGCTGCAAACTCCACACATGGTGTCAAGAAGGGTATCCAGCCATAAACATTGAGGTCCATCCAGTCATCCCGACTCTCCCAAATTAAGGAATTTCAGGGTCACAAAAATGGAGGGGGGGTTGTACCAATTGTCCCCTCTTATAGCCTTTTAATCAATATTCCACAAAACATTCTATCAAGAATGATTTATGAAAGTATCTGTACTCTTTCATCTTTGTCTTTCTATAGAACAAAGATGACATTAATCCACTCATCAGACTTCATATAGTCTTCATACACATGTAAAGCAACTTTCATAGCCATTATGCAGTCCTCCATAAACTGTAGTCGTCACCTTATGGCCACAAAGTTATTAATTAATTAATTAATTAATTTAATCCCATTTATATCCCGCCCTTCTCCGAGGACTCAGGGCGGCTTACAATCTAAGAAGCACAAATCAATGTGCTTAGCAATAGCCTTCATTCTATGTATATGCCTGCTTATTAGGGCTTTCGGGGGGGCCCCAAGCAGCATTATTACAAAGTCAGCTTATTGCCCCCAACAATCTGGGTCCTCATTTTACCTACCTCGGAAGGATGGAAGGCTGAGTCAACCTTGAGCCTGGTGGGACTCGAACCTGCACTAATATCTAATATCTAGTGCTTATCATGTTTTTAATCAATTGAAGCTTTCCCATAACAATTTTCAGTAAATAGATAAGGTGTAGATGATTTTATCAATATTTAAATGTGCATAATAGATAGGTTTTGTCTGCATGTTTCTTTTCCTTCTTGAAACAATAAAATCTACTGATTTGCTAGACTGATGGGTTTGGAAATAATTAAGAATATACTAGAGGAAGAAGAATATTAGTCAGAAGGTGGACAGTTGAGAAACATATTTTGTAAGTTATGCTTTAGAAACATTTAGAGAAATTTATAAGTTTTTAATCAGGCAAATAAAAATTACTTCTAATTCATCCAAAATGTGATTTACTGCTCCTATATTAAGTTAAGTAGCTGTTTTTAAAATAGTGATTTGAGTGTGAAGAATTAAAACAACAGCAGACACAGACAAATGGAATACATAACATAAACCAGAAATATATGCATCAGCTTCCCAAGAAAATTATAGCTTCTACAGAAATCAAGTGCTGTGTATATAAATCTGCTATTATAGACTCCAATACAAGATGTTTTTGGTAGTTTGCTGTATGTACTAAGCTTCCATTTTGGCTGTCACATAACAGGGAAATATCTAAGGTAATGTCTGCTGAATATGAAAGATTTGATTACATTTCCAAAGAAAATCAACTAATGAATCTATTGTTGATTTCTAGTCTACAGCTCTAGTTTTCAAGCAATGCCAAAAGGAGGTCAGCGGACACAAGTGCTGGAGCAAGAATGACTAATGATCCTAAAATAACCAGATGCTAAGCAATTAAAAAGCCGATGTTTGCTATTTTTATCTTTAGAGAAATCAATTTAACTTGTTAATTGGATGAAAGAGCCAAGTGAAACAATACAGAAACAGAAGATAAACCTAGGCCTGGCCATTTATTTTTCTAAAGATAGACTAGCTACAAGCAGGCAAGTAATCTCAGGGGCCATTTAATTAATTGTGTTGATAAAAACATGAAAATGATGAATGAGTCCCTGTTCAAACATACTACTAAACAAGGCATTTAAAGAGCTTTTGGGTTTGAAGTTCTGAGTAATTTACCTGCTCTGAACTCTGAGGAAATGAAGCACAGTGTATGTCAGGTGAGTGACTGCACCTTCATCAATCACCCTGTTCAATACCTACTTTTCAGTGGTAACCTCTGGCCATCAGCCAACACTAAAGCCAACTGCACTACATTAATGGGAAGAAAAATGGCAAACATGAGACAACCCAGCCAACTATGAAAGCTCTGTTCATTTTCAGTGTTATCATTCCAACATTGCAAGCACAAGGTTCCAGATCGTTCTCTCCCCTTACCCCTGCCTTTTGCTTATTTATTTTCTGGTAGTTAAATCCTGCTAAAGAATGCTTTATATTTTAAATCTCTTTTTTAAAAATATGTCCTGACAAATCACAAACTGAAAAGGATGTTTTTGGTTTTTAATCCACAAATTTAACCGCAGGAGATGACTTCTTTTGAAATACGGTTTTCCTTCCAGGGCCTTTGCGGTAATGGCAATGTTGGTAGCCCTATGTAAAAGTGAACAATATCAAGATTGCAGAAACCAAAGCTCTAAACTACACCCAATCAACTTTTCTTCAGTAGGAAAAGTCATGAATGGGTTCACTGGGGAAGAATATGATTTATCCCATTCCCACTTTCTCTGCTGTTTTACCAGATTTCTAGATACCGTAATAGTTTGATGCTGCTGGAGTTAAGATGGATTTGCTCTAGCAAGAAAATCATGTGTACATATATGCATGATCGCCCTATCTCTGTGCTCTATAAGTCAATAGCATATACACCTGGGGTCCCCAACACCCAATCCATGACCTGGTACCTGTCCACACCCCATTGGGAACTGGGCCACGCAAGTGGTGGACAAGAGTGAGAGCACATGAAACTCCATTTGTGCAAGCATTGGACACCCATGTGAAACTATCCCCTCTCCCCTCCACCATTGCCACTGCCAGTCCACAAAGCCAGAAAGGTTGGGAAAGGCTGATATACCCTGTAGAGTATGCAAGATGGTTCTGTATGGTTGTTGTAATGCTAGAGAGGTTTTCAAAAGCACTTTGGGGTTTAGCAACATTGGGACCAAGCATCGTAATTTCAGTAATGTGGGCACAAAAGTGTCCAATATATCTGCCGTTTTCTTTTCTTAAGTACTTAGAGGTACTTCTTTGAAGTCAGTTTTCTTTATGACTCCTCTATTTGGCTACCTTCTCAGCTAGCAGCAGGTTATGCATTTACAAAGGGTAGATTAAGCTAGTTATTTTAAAATAAAAGATTTCTCTTTTCATAAGGGAAACATCGGTAAACACATGAAGGAAAATTCTAGGCTCTATTGATTGAGCTGGCATTACTCTAAGTTAGCAACATTGTTTTCCTCTTTTCAAACGACCTAGTGTTTATCCTCTTACTGGAAGAATGGAATATAAAATCAAACACATTCAGTGCCGTGTTGTAACGTGTCTAGGTAGGGTCTTCTGCCCAAAGCAGAGCCCTGTGTTTTTCCAATGCAGCCCCCAGGGATGGCAAGAGCCTATTGGAAAAGGGCTGCTTTCAAGGTTTAGTCATTTCACCTCTCTGCAATTTATGCATAGGCACAACTGAGCAGGGGAAGATTTTGAAATGCAAATGCTCAACAAACAAAGCATGTCCCCAGAATAACATAATTGCATGTAAGTCAGATAGACAAGTAAATAAATAAATAAATAAATAAATAAATAAATAAATAAATAAATAAATAAATAAATAAATAAATAAATAAATAAACAAATAAGCAAGTCGCTACTCTTGCTACACTTCAGATTGTATGGCTGGAAGAAATAATAACGAGGCCCAGGAGCTGCATGCAAATCAGAGAATTAATCTCCTGAAGAATGCTTTATGTTATAGGAGTCCACAAACAGATTTGCTTCAGCCACAATAAATCAAACGTGTGGGTAGTTCAGTTTGACTGATGGTTGCACATGCCACTGGCAGCAGGGCAGTGACATATATGAAATAGCAATAAATAGTTGTGCTGGCAGTTCAGCAGCCCTTGCTCAATGTCACTGGAAGAGATGGAAAGCTATGGGAAAAAATTAAAAGCCAAACGGAGGAAAACAGCATTGCTTTTCTGCACCTACTCTCCTATTTTGCTTTTGTGTGAAACAAGAACAGACATTCTTTAGCAAAGATTTGAAATTATGTATAAGCCAAAGGCATTGAATCTCTCTATTGACCTTTGTGCTGCTGTCATATTATAGAGAATTACTTATGCTTTTCCCCTCCCTATCACTTTAAACGGAGAAGAGCTATTGGGAAGTTCAGGGCAGTATTTAAAATTAAAGCTACAGTAAGTTTCCCTCTTCCCTTTAATCCCTGAATAAAAATATAGTAAAATTCTGAAGTAGTTGTTAGATTCAGGGGCAGGCTATAAATCCAAATTCAACAACACAAGAACAGAAATACTACCTTTTGTAACAGGTAAGATTTAAATATATATAGTATTTTCTTTCAGTACTGGATAACTCAGTAGCTTTCGGCAGGCATATTGGAAAGAGCCAGGGCTTTTTTTCTCATAGAACGCTCAGAACGGAGTTCCGGCACCTTTTTTGGATGGAACATTGTAGGGTAGGCAAGGCGGGTTGTATGACATGTGTGAGTTCCAGCACCTTTTTCTTTTACAAAAAAAGCACTGGAAAGAGCTATTGACTTTTTTCATCCTAAGTGACAGAGTAGCTTGTTAGGTTTGAGCTTGTATGAATTTACCCACTTTGCTTTATAAGTCATGGCTGAACTAATTAAGATATTATAAAAGTTGATTACAATTATCCTCTTTGTGCATATACTGTAAATACAGTAGCCCTAGTTAAAATTATCCCCGCGTTGTGTGTTACAGATTTAACAGGGAGGAAAAAGGGAAGAACAGTCCATTCTGAACAGATACTCAGAGCATTTATTAAAGCTGAGGTGAGGCTTCTCATTTTCAAAAGTATGCAGGATCAGACCAGGCTATTAGATCTGATTGATATCTCCAGTCACTCTTTGTACATATCTCTGCAAAGCCTCATTGAATCTAGTCCTTTCCTCCTTATCTGTCACAATCCAACTGATAGCTCTTGTCATATCCTTCCTCAGACAAATTAAATTATTGGAAGCAGAAAATAATCCCAAGAGCTGTATAACTATATGAAATGTGCAAAAAAAGACATTTTAATTCCCTGTATGCAATCCTTCTTTCTGTACCAACAAAAAGGTATGGGGAAAGTACTTGAAAGGCAGCCCTAAAGTTAAGAGTCTGGAGGAACTTCTCAATGAGGAAATGAGCCTGAGCATATTATAAACTGCTGCCATTAGATGAAGCTACCTCATTAGATGAAGTACAATGAACTAAGAAAGCTTCTATGAAATAAAATTAGGGTCATCAACTTTAATGGTTTTTAAAGGGTATTTGATAAATATATGGAAGGCAGAAACATATTCCTGAATACAATTCAAAATATAATTCAATGAAAGCTATTCTCCTCAGGCTTCCGGAAGGCAACTGGGTGGCCATTATAAGAAACAGGATGATAAAGTATATAGAGTTTTGAACTGATCCATCAGGATTTTACTTTTCATAAATTCCTCAAAGTACTTTGATTCATTAGTTCCCACTCATGCCAAACTACAAAAGTCTAGAGAACTGCTTTATATCATTTTATGATTGGTATTTCCATCATTGTTTTTGCTTTTAAACAAGTGGTTTGGGTCACTTTAAACTGTTAGTAAAGGTAAAGGTTCCCCTGCACATGCGTGCTAGTCGTTTCCAACTCTAGGGGCCGGTGCTCATCTCCGTTTCAAAGCCGAAGATCCAGCGCTTGTCCGAGGATGTCTCCGTGGTCATGTGGCCGGCATGACTAGATGCCAAAGGCGCACGGAATGCTGTTACCTTCCCACCATAGTGGTCCCTATTTTTCTACTTGCATTTTTACATGCTTTTGAACTGCTAGGTTGGCAGAAGTTGGGACGAGTAATAGGCGCTCACTCTGTTACGCGCTTGGGATTCAACCCGCCAAACTGCCGACCTTCTGATTGACAAGCTCAGCGTCCTAACCCACTGAGCCACCGCGTCCCTTTTAAACTGTTATATTAACACAATTTGTCCTACTATCTGTGACATTCTAACTGCTGCATGAAATTCAAAGGGAAAAATATTGAATGTTCCCACTCTGACAACTGATGAAAATTGCAGCCATTTTCTATTTGCTTTTAACATGCTTTTTCTGGTATTTAGAAATCAGGTGCACAAGAAGGGGGGTTGGGATGAAAGCTCAAGCTCAGCTAGCCATAATAATAATTCTGCTTGTGGGAACCCAAGGACGAGCTGATACTGTTTTGGCGGGTTGAGAAGCTGGGAAGAAAGCCCACATTTTAGGCTAATTGGAGAATTTGATTTATGACAGCTTATTGGAGGTGGGAATTGCACTATGTTACTTTGTATCTGGGGGAAGGGATTTTAGTTTTGGGGTTCAACTGTCTAGTGCCGATACTTAGTTTCCCAAATAAATTGTTCTTTCAGGAAGAATTCTGCCTCAAAGTTCTTTTGATGGGTTTCATCTGTCGGAACCATTACATTAGATTTGATATATTAAACCTTTAGATATTACCTAGGATGTTCCTAAGCATAAAATCCTGGTCTTAAAGTTTGGCTGCTTTAGAAAATTTGAGCAAAAAGAATATACTAGTCCTTTGGTAAGTAAGACTTAAACTCAAAACATTTTTCCATAAAAATGGCTAGAATGCTCTTATTTTTTAATGTCAATGATATATGGACATTTTGGGCATGTTTGAATAGTTAGCTGATAATTGTTTTTAATAGTTAAAAGTTTGTGATCAATACTATGCAGCAGTAAAGTAATTATAGATATAATTTACTTGGACTTCAGTAAGGCATTTGATAAAGTAGATCACAACCTACTACTTGATAAGATAGAAAAATGTGAGTTAGATAGCATCACCACCAGATGGATTCGTAGCTGGCTGACAGGCCGTACTCAGCATGTGGTCCTCAATGGAACTGCATCTACATGGAAGAAAGTGTGTAGTGGGGTGCCCCTGGGCTCTGTTCTGGGCCCAGTGCTCTTCAATATCTTCATTAACGATTTGGATGAGGGGATAGATGGGGAACTCATCAAATTTGCAGACGACACCAAGCTGGCAGGAATGGCCAGAAGATAGGCTTAAAATACAGGAGGATCTGGACAGGCTTGAATACTGGGCACTATCTAACAAAATGAAAATCAATGGTGAAAAAAGTAAGGTTCTACATTTAGGCAGGAAAAATCAAATGCACAGGTATAGTATAGGTGGTACCTTGCTCAATAGTAGTAACTGTGAGAGGGATCTCGGAGTCCTAGTGGACAATCCCTTAAATATGAGCCAGCAGTGTGCTGCAGCTGCCAAAAAAGCCAACACAGTGCTAGGCTGCATTAACAGAGGGATAGAATCAAGATCAAGTGAAGTACTAATACTACTTTACAATGCTTCGGTAAGGCCACACCTGGAATACTGCATCCAGTTTTAGTCACCACGATGTAAAAAAGATGCCGAGACTCTAAAAAGGGTACAGAGAAGAGCAACAAAGATGATTGGGGGACTGGAGGCTAAAACGGGAACGGTTGCTAGAATTGGGTATGTGTAGTTTAACGAAGAGATGAGTGAGGGGTGACATGATAGCAGTGTTCCAATATCTCAGGGGCTGCCACAAAGAAGAGGGAGTCAAGCTATTCTCTAAAGCACCTGAAAGCAGGACAAGAAGCAATGGATGGAAACTAGTCAAGGAGAGAAGCAACCTAAAACTAAGGAGAAACTTCCTGACAGTTAGAACAATTAACCAGTGGAACAACCTGCCTCCAGAAGTGGTGAATGCTCCAACACTGGACGTTTTTAAGAAGAGACTGGACAGCCATTTGTCTGAAATGGTATAGGGTTTCTTGCCTGAGCAGGGGGTTGGACTAGATGACCTCCAAGGTCCCTTCCAACTTATTCCAAATTATTATTATTATTATTATTATTATTATTATTATTATTATTATTATTGTTGTTGTTGTTGTTGTTGTTGTTGTTGTTGTTGTTGTTGTTATTATTATTATTATTATTATTATTATATCTAGCATATTATTCTACCCAGCCTATATATTTTTTTTAAATTTTTATACATTAAACACAGGAAAATCTTCTCAGAGCTCTATACAATACTTTCCTCATGCTACAGAGGAAATTGGCACCACATAAGAAAAACCATAGATCTCTCTGTTAATAATGATATATTTGAAAGGATAGTACATTTAATAGGACCCTTCCATAAATATTTAAGGCTGGATAGCATATAAAGTCACATCAGTACATCTTAAGATCATTCATGATGTACGAGTTCTTTCTTTCTTGAAGAACCTCCAAACCAGAGATGAATGAACATGCACATAAATATCTGTTGGCTGAATACCAATGACCTAATTAGGAATATCACATCATCGTTTGAGCATTTCATGAGTGACAATGAGGTGTAGTGAAAAACAAATGTTGAATAAACCTTATTTTCACTAGGTTACTGTCATGATATCATGGTATGCAAAATGATGACTATCATTAACATTGACAATGTTAATAATCAATTAACTCCTGATCCTACAGAAACATTATCTACTTTTCCATTAATCCTTTGTAATTTGATTGTCTCATTTTCTAAAAAGGTAGATTCAGCTTTATAAAGCCTGAGTCCTCCACTTCCACAATTGAACTATTATTAATTGCTTACTCCTAGATGTACAGTGTCCTTTTTGTGTTGTTTCCTCTAACTTCTGCAAACTTCATATACTATGAACAAAAATCATCTGTCAAGTCAAAATCTTGAATCCCACTGGTCCAGATCCAGACAGCCCTCTTAACCTAAAGTATGAAGTATAAAAGTTAGAAATATACCTTATTGATCCAAGTGGATAGTTTAGTATCCTCTGACATCATTTATAGTGAAATGACAATGATATTTATGAATAGGAAAAAGGTATCAAATTTGATTTCGTTGGCAATGATCTTGATGCTCTGCATCTTTATAATTATATTCAGAGCTTAAATTGTATATTCCAAAACATACAACTAGATGGTAGAATGGGGGAAAGATAACTAAAAGAGGCCTTTAATTTTAATTTTATCTTAACTTCTGTATTTATTGTATGTTATTGTTGTTAGCCGCCCTGAGTCCTTCGGGAGATAGGGCGGCATATAAGTCCCAATAATAAATAAATAAATAAAAGTATTTCTGTTCATTGTATATGTTGCTTTCCCCTGGGCTTTGTTAAACTGGTTTCAAAATTCACAATTTGCAAAAAGAATCTGTTCTTTTTTTAAATATACATACATCTTGTTCAAAGTATTAGATGGAATTCATTGTTGAGTATCTGACACCTGGTTTAAGTATCTCAGTTGAATGCATTTAAAGTTTGGTTATTTTACCTTTACAATATGCACTCAGTAATATAGAAGTTTTTCTCATGTTCTTCAGTTAATGCCAGTTGAGAAAGAGGCACTGTATTCTTGCCTGCTTGGTTATATTATTGTCAATTCAGAAGTTTTAGGATAGCACAGAGGTAAGTTATAACTTGTGTTTCTTCAGTTATACAGCAGTTACCACTCATTTCTGTTCCTTCTAATCACAGCATATTAGTCTGGAATTATAATTCCAGCAGACATCCCAATTAGTTATTTAGCACTGCCAAAATCCAACAGCTAAACAAAGATACTGCTTTGTCAAAATAAATAGCTATGAAAAAGTTGGCCTGTTTGCCTGTACTGCAAAGAAGTCCCAAAACCATTAAGTGTTTTCACTTCTGAGCATTTTAGCTGCCAATAGCTGATAGAATTAACAATGTGCCAATGGAAAATAGCTGTTCACCCATCTCATAATTCTTCATTAGTTACCATACTTGGCTAAGGGTTCTATAACAGGGTTCCCCAACCTCCGGTCCATGGACTGGCACCAGTCCATGGCATGCCAGAAATCAGGTCAGGCAAACAAGCTAAGCTCCATGTGTGGGCTGCAGGCAGCACATGAAAACATGCCCCTTCCAGTCTGTGGAAAAACCACTCTCTCCACAGAACTGGCCCCTGGTGCCACAAAGGTTGGAGGCCACTGTTCTCTAAGGCTCATCTACTAAATCCACAGTATTAGTTTTTTCAACTGAAAGATCATGCTTGACATAATATCAAGTACCTGCAGTCATCATATTAACTACATGGTTAATATGGTTTTCTAATTGCTTTATTTAAGATTACCGTACCTCTGAAATCTCAAAGACTTACTCTTTTTATTCAATATTAGGATATTAGGATTCATTAGGATTCTTAGAACTACTGAAACGTGTGATGGATCAACATGTACTGCCCTGTTCACCGCCCTGAGTCCTTCGGGAGAAGGGCGGTATACAAATAAAATTAATAATAATAATAATAATAATAATAATAATAATAATAATAATAATAATAATAATAATAATAATAATTTCTTTTCTGATCTGCAAAGAGCCAGAATGGATTTATCTAGTCCAGTGTTTTTCAAACTTGACAACTTTAAAATGTGCAGACTTCAGCTCCCAGAATCCCTATGCTGGCTAGGTAATTCTGGGAACTGAAGTCACACATCTTAAAGTTGCCAGATTTAAAAAGCACTGATCTAGTCCTGCAAGACATAGACCCTTTCTTCCTCATGCCCTAGCTAAGCTGCCTGCCCATCTTTAGCCAACTCAAAACTATCCTTTGATTAAAGCCATAAAATGTTTTTTTATTCTTATCAACATCAAAGCTTAGGATGTGAATAAAATATGTCAATATGCCTGTTTAATGGATGATTATGCCTACACTTAATATGCAATTTTAGAATATAAATTCAAGTAGCAACTCTTGTTGCTGTTTGAAGCACATTTGGTTTTACTGCAATAGGAATGATATTGACTAGAAAGGTCAGCAGAGACTATTTTACTTCCCTTTACATTCAGCACAGGGAAATCCTGAGGGCTTGGTGCACTTCTGAATTTTATATTATTTTCATCCCACTTTGTGAGGATCAGAATAACAGCAATCTATTTTTCCCCTTTTTTACTACCTTGGACTTTTGTTAGCTTTCATGCACTTTCATCTTTGCAATATAATTTGGATCTTTACATGTTTTAAGTATTTAGTTTGCATAGAATGGAAGTTAAAAGCTACTTCTTTTCTAATCTTAAGTTTTATCGATGAACCAATGTTGTTTTTTTTCTGTTGGCACAGTATCAAGGCAAATAGAGTAAGTGCCGTTCTTGCTCAAAATGAAAGATTTCTAGAATTTCAGAGTAATTGCTGGTTCTGCTGAGTGTGCAAGATTATCTTGAGAGCAAAATTTGAGGAAGGAGATAACTTTTTGTTTTTTTCTGAGCTGGCGGTTAGAAGACAAAGGGATGGTATCTATGTCTGTGACTTCCTTACAGAAATTAGGGGTGTGATTGTTTAGGTGCCTAATGATTATCTGTCCCTTACCTGACACTATTTCAATTTAGTATTTATAATATAATTGTTAGAATGCTACAGCGCAGCATAAGTAGATTAACTTATAAAATTAAACAAATTAATGTGATATTTTCTTATATCCTTAAAAATGTGAACCTATTGAATCTTGCAAAATTTTGAACTTATTGTGCATGGTCAGCAGTTAAATTATTTTATTCCAATGAGAATAATTTGACTGTACTTGATTTAAAACCCTGCAGTGAAGATTTGTTTTAGTTTTACTATGCATTTTCTTTTTTTTCTTTTTCTTTCTTTCTTTCTTTTTTTCTTTCTCTTCTTGCTGTCTAGTATTTGTAGTTCACTTTTTTTAAAAAAAATCTTTATTGTTGATTAAAATCAGTAAAAAAAATGAATACAGGGTTAAAATTGAAATACATGTGAAGTTTATTTGGCGCAATTTCATATTTCACAAACACTAAATTTCATCCCAAGTGTTTCTATTGATTATAAAAGTTGTACCTTATCAGGTTATTTTACTTCACCTAACCTTAATTACTAGGAAATAAATCTCAGTAAAGTAATCCCTACTTAGTTCTAACCCGTGAATCTGGGATTCAGCTGTTGTAAATTATCTTTCTCAGTTTTTATGTAATGTTATGCAGTTACAGCTCTCTTGACATTTGCTCTATAGATCGTCTTTTGAAAGCAGTTACATTAATTCAAGTATGTGCATGGAGAACTGAAACTTGTATTTATAATCCAGCGCAAGAATACTTGAATGAATTGAATGAATAAGAATTTCCTTTTGTGAACTAATTACGGGTTTCTGTTCACAGAGTTTATTTTGTTGGTACTGCTGTCTTTTATTGGCAATATTAGGAACAGTGACGAAACCATTTAAACTGATATGGAAAACTGACCTTCTGGAGGTCTAAAAATTCAAACATCCTGGAACATTTTTTCAATGTTTATTAAAAACATTGAATTAACTTACAGTTAAGGTTAGGGTTACAGAACAGAGGATTTTGTTTGCAAACTTTCTTTTCTAATCACTTCCGGAATCTGCTTGTTAACTACTTTCACCTATTAGAAACCTTTGGATAGAAAAGGTTGAAAGCACTGCATGAGCTTGCCTTCAATCCTTAACAAAAGAGTTTTAATTACAAGCTCAAGAACTTTCTAAAAATTGAAATAAACAGTAAAATGTTGATTTAAATTTTGATTTTAAAAAGCTAAAAATGGACTAAGGCTCCAGATAAATTTCAAGTAAGATTTTTAAATGAATTATAAAGAATTCTTCCCATGGCAAATTGCCTTTGTTTTAAATTCTTTTTAAAAAACATAATAAAATTGTAAGCATTGAATACTGGAGAAAAGTAATTAAGGGAGAAGAACACATAAACTTGACTAATTCTTACAGAATGGTGCATAATAGTCTAAAACTGTAAATACTGAAAGACACTTTTGAAAAAATGGAGTCAAAAATTAATATTAATATTATCAATAGTGATATCTGCCTCCACGGATAGATTATGTCTAAAAGATGTTATGGAAAGAAGCACACACAGACTGATTTGAAAGTGGATTTACAAATGACAGAGTTGCAAGAAAAACTCTGAAAAATGTATTACAGTGGATACATAAAAGAAATTAGGTGATATTGTAATATGTAAAAGGTACATACAAACAATTAACCAAGAGAGTGATGTAGATAATTTTTTTCAATTAGGCTTATAAAAGAAACTTGTTAAATTTTTGAAGACTATATTGAGAAGGTATAAAGAAGAAAGGAAATCATGTTCTGTGATATTATTTGAATGGACTATAGATTAAGATTGTCAGAAGAAAAAAGAAGGAATATAAACATGGGGGGTGTTGTTCAAGATTAAAATAGGTAAATTGTTATTTCTGGTAAGCTTTACTGGACTCTTGCTTACACTAGGACTGATATGACAATGCTTTATGGATTTGTTTATAATTAAGAGATAGGATTAAGAAAAAAAATATTCCAGTTATCTTTTGGCTTCCTACTTTAGCATTCCAATCCCCCATGACGATAAGGACATCATTTTTGGGTGTTAGTTCTATAAGCTGCTGTAGGGCTTAATAGAACCGGTCAATTTCATCCTCTTCAGCACCGGTGGTTGGGGCATAGACTTGCACTACTGTGATATTGAATGGTTTGCCTTGGATTTGAACTGAGATCATTCTGTCATTTTGAGGATTGTATCCCAGTATTGCTTTTCCTATTTTTTTATTGACTATGAAGGCTACTCCATTTCTTCTGAGGGATTCTTGCCCGCAGTAGTATACCTGATGGTCATCTGAATTAATTTCCTGTCCATTTTAGTTCGCTGATACCTAAGATGTCAATGTTTAGTCTTGTCATCTCTTGTTTGACCACGTCCAGCTTTCCTTGATTCATGGATCTTACATTCCAGGTTCCTATGGAGAAAAAATCTTTACAGCATCGGACTTTCCTTTCACCACCAGACACATCCACAGCTGAGCGTCCTTTCAGCTTTGGCCCAGTCGCTTCATTCTTTCTGGCGCTACTAGTACTAGCCCTCTGCTCTTCCCCAGTACATATTGGACGCCTTCTGACCTGAGGGGCTCATCTTCCAGTGTCATATCATTTTGCCTTTTGGTACTGTGCATAGGGTTTTCATGGCAAAGATACTGGAGTGGGTTGCCATTTCCTTCTCCAGTGGATTACGTTTTGTCAGAACTCTCTGCTATGACCTTTCCATCTTGGGTGGCCCTGAACAGCATAGCTCATAGCTTCATTGAATTACGCAAGCCCCTTCGCCACGACAAGGCAGTAATCCATGAAGGGGGGGTTAGTCCTCCCTAAAGATGCTAGAGACTAAATACTGTATGAGACTTTCTGCATTTCATTATATTAACACCTAGAACCTGATTAGAATCTTTGAGAATATATCAGTATAGTTTTTTGTATTTCTTGTAATAATAATATTAAGTATAACATGTTATGCAATAATCATATGATGAAACCTAGTACCAAATCATTTAAATGGCTATACACAGACACAGAAACACACACACCAATGCCTGTTTGAAAAGGACTCGAGAGTCTTATGTTCCCCGAACATCAGAACACCTGAATCATTGAGGACATTTATTTTTCGTTGAGCTATAATGTAAAATAGGTACAAGTTTTGTTTGTTGTTTGTTTTCTTTTGAAACAAATTCCCATTTGGAGAAAATGCATCTCTTACTCCTTATTCCAGTGCTGAGTTTTTGGTCTTGGCAGGAAAAATATGTTAGCTTAAGAAATTGACAGCTCATACATTAATAGCCAAGACCAGTCAAGCAGAAATAAAATTAATATGTGGAGTTTGTTTTCTCTTTGTGTGGAGTAAAGATGAGGGATTTTATATTATTATTGTTGTTGTTGTTGTTGTTGTTTTGGTGACTGCAAGATCTGTAACAGCTCAGGCAAAGTAGTGACTTTCATTCCTTTTTCTCAAAATTTCAGATCACCAAGATAAAGACAATAACAGAACTCCTTCGAATTGCTTTGGTTTGGAGAGTGAAGGTGCTGGCAATCTGATATCATAATTACTCCTATTTTTGAAATTAAGAGAGAATTCCAGACAGAGTGCCTGCTGCAGTCTGAAATGACACAGATTTCATACCTCTGAAAAGATGGATATTTTCTGCAGGTCATAGAATCTTAGAGGGTATGTGCTGAAATGTACCTTTCAGGTGTTCTAGTCCAGGGCTTTTCAACCGCTGGTATTTTGCCACATGGCAGGTGGTACGTAATTGCTAGCCAAGTGTAGCAGGGGAGGGGAATGAGACTAAGCCAGCCAAGCCTGAGAGAGAGGGAGAGGCAGCTGCAGCTGCAGGATCGTCTGGGCTCAGCAGAAGCCCCAGGAGCCAGCAGGGCTCCAGCTGATTGGCTCCAGCTGATTGGCGCTTCCAGAAGCAGCTGGAGGTGAACTGAAGAAAAAGAGGGGGGGAGAGAGGAGAGGCTATAAAAGAATGTGGTTTGGGTAGGGGAAGGGGGGAAAAGACAACAGGAAAGGTTTAATCCCTTTAAACAAATGTAATTAATTTTACCCCCTTTAATTGAGTCTGTCTGTGGCTTTTAGAAAGTTTTGTTTGAAGGTAAACTGGCTTAATTTAAAGCTAAAGCTTTTTGCAGTTGCCGGAGCCTTTCTGTCTTAGATTGCAACATTGTGACATGTGAAATGCCTGAGGCAGCTTAAAGAGAGAGAAAAAACAGAGTTTGTGTTTCTTTATTTTCTTGCTTTTTACTTGATTCCTGTATCTTTTAAGGGTACAGGGAAGGGATTGGGGGGTGCATTCTTACTACACTGTGGAAGAGCTCAGAAGGGCCAACCAGCTAGCTCAGGAGTCTACAAACCTAGAAACTTTAAGACCTGTGGACTTCAACTCCCAGAATTCCTCAACTAGCCATGATTCCTATTGTATAGGAATATAAAGTAGAGCATCCCTGACAAATGGTGTGTTCTTGAACACATCCAATAGCCTCCTCTTTCTCTAAATGATTAATTTCACTCTTAAACCTTTCTTAACCTTAGGAATATTTTTATAATATTCAACAAAAACTTGGTTTCTTATAACTAACATCTATTATTCATAGACTTCTAGAAAGTATGAGATAGAATTTATAGGTTATCTAATTCATCTCCCAATTGAGTGCAGGAATACATTAAGCCATTCCCAACAAGTGGCCATACAAACCCATTTTAAACTCTTCAGTGAGGAGAAATCCACTGCATAAATTCAACTGCATAAATAATACTGTCTGAAAAGTCCTCCTAATGTTCAGTCTAAATCTCCTTTCTTTTAATTTTAGCCCAATGATTCTTCCTTTGATTTTAATAGTGAACAATTCCACCCCAGCACCATCCCTGGAAATGAAACCCATTTAGATATGATAGGTATCGTATCTCCCCCAAATCTTCTCTATTGTCCACCAAGCATCTAACTTGTTTCTAGTATGGTTTGTTATCTGACTGCTTATTACTCTGATAGATTTCTCCAGAACCCATACCAGTTTCTCCATGTTCATTTTGAAGTGAAATGTACTTCATTTTTAGGAATAAATTTAACCAATTTAGTAATCCAACTAACACACATATTTTATTCATAATGGAAGAGACAGCCCTTCTAATAACTAAGCTACACAATTCTTTATTGAACAATTATAAACTAACCTTTCAAGTCTTATTATACCCAAGGCAACCACATAATGCAAAAATAAAACACTCTCCCGAGCCAGTTCTGGAACACCAATAATTTTCCCAATCCTTCCAGTCTCAGAGCTGGGTCCATACTTTGGAAGATCCATGAATTTCATCAATCTTTAGTTGGTAGATGGACTGATTATGTGTCATTAATATTAAGAAAATGAAAGTGACAAAAGAGTTAGTGATCTTTACATCACCTTTCATTTTTTGTCAGTTCACCCATTCTGTATGTAGGCACACAAAGAGTATGAACTGGCTACTTTAAATATTCTTTGCTATAAATTTCCAATTTTATACCAAAGGCCTCATGAATAAGTATTCTAGTAAAGTATATAAAATGTAAAATAGTAATTACCACATATTTGGATTCTGGCTGCAGGTAATTATAAATGAATATACGAGAAATTTCCTAAACGTCACAAATATAAGATCTGGCTTTTATATTCTGTCTTGAAGAGAAACAATCATTATCATTTTCTTGTGATAGAAGCATTGTAAAATAACTAAGCAATGTATCCTCAAGCATTATTATCTTGAATTCCTTCCTGTAGGGAACATTTCTTATTTTCACACAATACCAAAAGAAATTCAGTGAGATAATAACAATTTAAAGTATTGATTCGTTGTTTACCTTTTTGTATTCTGCCATATGAAATTCTTGAAATTTAATCTTCAGAAAAGCAGACAACTATTTGAATCTTACAATGCCATTATTAAGTTTGTACAAGAAGAGCAGAACAATTTATTTTATTTCATGAACAGAAACAAAATTTCAGCAGTTCTAGCAACTCTTCTATGTGTCCAATATATGTAAAAAGTAGAACTGGCCCAATCTTTCTCACTGAAAAGGGTCCATTTCTAAGTACATGACATAGAATAACATAACATTAAATTTTGTTTTTCAGTTAAGATAATGCATAGAATCTGTTCATATTTGATAGAATTGTGGTTCCTGTCTCTGATGTTTCATCATTCTAATTTTGTATCTAACCTTTTCTAGAATGGCAGTTGAAGAAATCGAAGCCTTATTGATCCACAATTCAATTCTTAAGTTATTAAAGATTTTCCATCATTGAACAATTATTATTTTGGTTCTTACAATTAAGTAAAAAATATGTTCCTTATTTTTAATCTTAAGCTTCAGTCCCAAAAATAAATACAATGACCCTAATTCTGGGAAGCATTCAATTCTTTCTTGAGTGATAATGCTTATCTCACTGAAAATTTTGCACCAGAGTTTATATGTCTGTCACATATGACTATTATATATGAAAGATCCCTTTTTTAATATCCTCTATACTACAACGGTGTTTCTGGGGTCATGATGTCATCACAGGGGGTCCACGAAGACCTGAAGAAATATTATGATTTAAATCTTGAGTGATCCATGGCCATGGCCCAAGGCCACAAAAGATATTTAAAGGGGGTCAACGGTGAAGAAAGGGGTTGAGAACCACTATTCTAAAGCATTTAGAAGAATAGTTGTGATGTATGTACAATAACTGTGTCAAATATCTGCAGTATATGATCTTCCACTGAAACTCCTGCATAGAAGCTGAAGTGAATCCACCTGGTTTCTATAATTATGCA
Organism: Vipera ursinii; assembly: GCF_947247035.1. Taxonomy (NCBI): domain Eukaryota; kingdom Metazoa; phylum Chordata; class Lepidosauria; order Squamata; family Viperidae; genus Vipera; species Vipera ursinii. The sequence continues at coordinate 64,053,140 of NC_139514.1, forward strand.
AGCAAGAAGCTGTATTATTTTGCAGTCCCAGGAAGAACTTGTTTATCAGTTCCTAACCCATCACTTTTGGATGCAATGTTCCCAGGGATGCATCTGAAAATGTATCTATTTCTCTCCTTCCTCAACCATGTATCTCATTCCAGTTATAAAAACATTGCTCTGATCTTTAATTACAGTAACCTTCCTGGTGTATAAGAACATTAGCAGTGCCTGCTGGATCTGACTCCTGACACATCTAATCCAGCAATCAACCAACTGGCTAAGGAAACCACTAACTTCTCTGTGGGTGATCTTTAGAAACAATCCCAAAGCCATCAATACTAATATCAACTGATCTCCGTGATTTCCACGAATTGGTGGTCCAACACATTTTTGAAGCTAGCCAAGCTGGCAGTCAACATCATATGTTGTGGTAGTGAATTTCAAAGTTTAATTGTCTTATGTAAAAGATTTTCTTTTGTCTCTCCTGATTCTTCCAGAATTCAATTTCATTGGGTGACTTCAGCTTCTAGTTTTTTGCGAAGGGGAAATCAGTTCTCTGGTCCAATTTATCCAGACCATGTATAATTCTGTACACATCAATCATGTCCCCTTTTTTCTGAATTAAAAATAGCTCCACTTTGTAACCTTTCCTAGAGACGCTATCTCTTGATCATATTAGTTGCCTTCCCCTGAGTTTCCTCTAACTCTATTATTTCCTTTTTTGAGGTGTGGCAACTAGAATTGCACACAACAATCCAAAAATGGTCATTAAGGGCATTACATTATTAGTGTTTCTATTTTTAATATGATTTTGTATTATGCTTAATATACTTTTGCCTTTTTCACATGCATATATGCAGTGTATTCACACCTTCAATGAACTGTCTACCATTACACCAAGAATAATGACACTGCAGAGATCCTATTGATAAAACCAAAATCAAATTTAACTTGAAAGCACACTGTGTAATACTGCTTTTATTTTCTTCTTTATTTAAAAAAAATCGGCAGTTTATTTTTATACTATTAAGAATGAATTTGTACACTTGGCACATGACAGTACAATGATATTAACTCAGGATTCTGATAAAGCAGTTTTAAAGTGGGACATATATTAATGCTAAATACTTGAGAGCTTAACTTTTTCAGCTACATGCATTTTGTATTTGAAAGCGTAGAACAGCCATCTCAAAAGGCAAGAGGAGGAAGTATAGAACCAATTATTAACTACTGTGATGTGTTTTGGCTTAATAATTTATTTTATGGAACACATTTTGTCACAGTCTGTACTTAGAGAGATTAGAAGTTCATCTCCACATTCATCTCCACATTCATCTCCACTCTATAGAATACAGTATAAATGCGCTCTCTCGGTCTCTCTCTGTTTAAATTAAGTTTTGGTATCTCATCTACTCAGATTTCAGGGCCATCCAGACTGATTTCATTTACAGTAGCTCTTATCTGATCAAGATGATTTTATTTCTCTGAAAGTGGCTACATTTTTAATTTAATTTAATAATATTTCTATGCCGCCCTTCTCCCTAAGGACTCAGGGCGGTTCACAGGGCAAGAATAAAATACAAAATTACAAATATTAAAAGGAAATTAAATAATTGCCCGATTTTAAAACAATTGATATATTACAATTATAAAACCCCAAAGATAATATTAAGAATACAAGAATAAAAAAACCCACCAATCCCCCATCAGGCTAGGCCGGCTTGTACAAACAAAAACGTCTTGAGATCGCGATTGTTTTACTATTTGTAAAATATGTCACATTTTGACCATACCAGTTTTATAATTATTTAGTTTTACTATGATATTTATTTGGTTCTCACATTTTGTTTATGGTTTTGACCTGTGTCTTGTGTTTTTGATACCTTTAGGGCAACAGGGTTGTGACTTCATCAAAGGAGACAGGATCAAAGTTGTCATTAATTTTTCCTTCATTCCTTGATTATTTTTTTTAGTAATTCCTCCTTCAGCAGACAATCATCCTCCCTATTATACAATTGGTTCCATGTGAATTAGGCAGTAGAATTTTATGAAAGCCTGAAGCAGAAGCTTACAAAAGGGAGCCCAGAACTGGAAAAGTAAGTCTAGAAAAGTAATATTACTTCAACAATTTTATTGTATAGGCAAAGATGTAAGAATAATAACATATAAAGAATAAAAGACTGGATTATAAAATTGATAGAGCTTGCAGAAATGGCAAAGCTGGCGAGTTTGGCCAGGTAAAAAATGATAAAGGCTTTTTAAAGTCTGGAAGCCTTATGTGGACTTTTTGTTCAAAGAAGAAAAGATTAAATTGATGCTCATAAGAGAACTGTGCACTGATAATGTTACCTATTTGGTTAATGAAATGTATGCAAGCATACCATCAACCTCAGAGAGTACAAAAGACTCCTCTGAACTGCTGATTTATAGATTTGGGGATTTAAAAAGGTCTAAAAAGGGGGGGGATAATAAGATGGAAATTACTAACTACAGAAAAGGGAGGAAGTCATACTTCTTACCGGTAATTTTCTTTTTTATTTTCCATTTCATTTCTTTCTTTTTTATTTTCTATATTCTTTTTTTTCATTACTCTTCTATTTTTATACTTTCATTATACAGGAAAATTTATAGGTATAGAAAGGAAGTGGTATAGTTTCTTGGGACTTGTGTCTCTCTTTCATATGCATATGAGAAAGAGAAACAACTTTCTCCTTTCAGTTTTATTTCTCATAATTTGTTATCCTGATCATTTTGATATCATTCATATTGTTGATGTTATCCATAAAAATCTATATGTCTTGGACTTCCAGTTTGCCATCACAGTCATTGCAGACACTGGAAGTCAAGCTCTGTCTTCCGCGTTCGATTTTGTTCTGCTGGGGAACCCTGGAAAGGGTCAAAAGTCACCCTCTAGGGGTGATGAGCAAGGAGGGGACCCCTGCTTGATCATGGGTGCGTGGAAGCCCTTCCTCTCGATCTGGGGCAGCCTTCCAAATTGGCGGAGGAAAGACCAGCCATAGCAATATGGCTCGTCACTTTAAGCTGCAGACAGCCGAAGTCAAACACTTCTAAAGCAACGCATATGAAACTGGGTGAGATTTGATCTTCTCTTTAAGATCTTAAGTATTTTCTTTTCTTGTAAAAGCTGCCCAAAGTATCTTTTCCCCCTGTGAGGAGAGAGGAATTTCTACCCCACCCTCTAAGAACAGCGGTGACTGACTACCCAGGGGGGTTAAAGCACTAAAAGAATAATTTTAATCTAATTGGGTTTATATGTTTCTGAAACTTGGGGACCAAATGTTTTCTTAATTTTACTGGAGACTTTTGTTTTTATCTACAAAAAAGAAATAAAACTGGAAAAAGGATTATGAAAATTTTGGACTTAAAATCTTTAAAGAGCATCAGTGACATCCTGTGGAGAGGTTTGGTATTACACATTGTTATTGCCTAAAAGAGACTTGACTTAAAGCCCAGACTTCAGATAAAACTCTTTCGACCTTGATACCACCTGTGAGAAATTCAGCTGTAAAGAGAATTTCTGGGCAGCATAATTGGCCACCTGCGTGAACTATGAATGTAAACCTTTACTGACTTTCAGAGCTATATGTGGGGAATTGCTTTCCTATTTCTTTATCTGAGGAACATTGGTTATTACATGAGATGATGAAATACCTTGGACTATAAAATCTTACTTGACAAACAACTTCTACTATAAAGACTACCTATAATACATGAAATAGAGGTCCCATACCTAGTTATAAAATTATTTTTAATGTCTGGTTATAAAGTCCTCAACTTAATACACTATTGAGAGAATATGGATGAAGACCTGAAAAAGATTCTTTCCATGTTGAAAGCAATACATGAAACCATTCTTTCAGCTTGTGATAAAATAAGATGCAACATAAAAGAACAAAATACCAGCTTAGATATACAAACCCAAATTTTGACTACAACCAAAGAACTAACAATGCAGAAGATAACAAAAGAATTGTAACAATCAAATACTAAAACAGAGGACTCAATTGACCAACAAATACAGTTAATGGAAAATTCAGAAAAGGGAGTGACAACACCAAAAATGGAAAAGACTTTCTATATAAATCAGAAGAAATTTGAGGAGAAAGAAGAACAGATTGAATGGAAGATAAACATATCAGGACAATCATGGGAAATTGGAATAATAGGGAGACGATCTAATGAATACAAATGGGCTAGCCCTTCCAAAAAAAATGGCAACTAAATGGTCTCTGTTATTTCAAATAATATATATAATAATAATAGAGGGAGATCTATTTGATGATTTAAAAGCCCCTGACATGGAAGGCTAGTTGGCAAAGGAAGAAAGCTAGAATAAGGCTGAAGAAAATTGGGGTTTTGATTTATTAGAGGGGATTTCATATTACTAATTAGAGAGTTAAAGGGAGAAGTTGAGATAAGGGGAATTTTGGTCATTAAATTTAAAATATTTGGAAATTAGTTGAAAATAAGGATTCTATTTGTTTAATAATTCAAAATTAGACCCAAAAGAAAACATTATGAATATGTTTGATTTATTAATTAACCCAGACAATATATATATAATGGTTTTGATTTATTGAAAGGTATACTGTATTATTAATTAGATAATTTAATATGGTGAGGAATAGATAACTTTTAGAAAATAGAACAAGACTATACTCAAATAGATAAGATGTGTATTTTTAATATTAGATTCTGTTATGAATTGAGATAAGGGAAACTTTGGTTACCTAAAATCTGAAAATTATAAATATCAAATGTTAAATTTGAATATTGATGGGAAATTAAAAATAGGGAAAAAACCAATAACAGGATATTAATTGTCTATAAAGATTGAGTGTAGAAGTAATTAACATATGTATAAGCTAAAAAATTATTGATAAATATAATAATGATGTTTTTACTTAGTTGATATAATAAGAATTGTATTAGCTTAAATTCGAGATAGTGGATATTAAGGGGAAAAGAGGAAATATTTGATGTTGTAATTCGAGAATTGTACTAAATATTTTTGTATGTTATTAAACTAATGATTAACCCAGCCACCACATTGCTTTTTAAATACCTAAATGTAAAATTAGAAAACTAATAAAATATTATTTAAAAAATCTATATGTCTTCAGTAACTTGTTCTACTGCAAAGATTTTCAAACACTGTGATATCAAGGTCTCCTGAAAATATTATTTTTTTGTAATATATTTTATTGATTTAAAAAAACATAAATCACTTAATAATTGGTGAACAATGTGTTGTCTGGGTTACATTTGTAAAACAATCACTAACAATTGATTTCTATAATCCATAATCCACATAATAGTTTTAGTTCATTTCCTCTTTTCCCAAAATATCCTCTTTTGCAAACATTGTTGTTGTTGTTATTAGTTGCGAAGTCATGTCCGACCCATCACGACCCCATGGACAAAGTTCCTCCAGGTCTTCCTGTCCTCTACCTTCTTCTGCAGTCCATTTAAGCTCACGCCTACTGCTTCAGTGATTCCATCCAGCCATCTCATTCTCTGTTGTCCCTTTCTTCTCTTGTCCTCAATCTTTCCCAGCATTAGGCTCTTCTCCAGTGAGTCCTTCCTTCTCATTAGGTGGCCAAAGTATTTGAGTTTCAACTTCAGGATCTGGCCTTCTAAAGAGCAGTCAGGGTTGATCTCCTCCAGGACTGATCGATTTGAACACCTTGCAGTCCAAGGGACTCACAGGAGTCTTTTCCAGCACCATAGTTCAAAGGCCTCAATTCTTTGGCGCTCATCCTTTCTTATGGTCCAACTTTCACAACCATACATTGCAACTGGGAAAACCATGGCCTTGACTATACATCCTTTTGTTGGCGGGGTGATGTCTGCTTTTTAGTGTGCTGTCTAGATTTGCCATAGCTTTCCTCCCTAGGAGCAAGCGTCTTTTAATTTTTTGGCTACAGTCTCCATCTGCGGTGATCTTGGATTTGCAAACATTGAGTTAATACAATTCTTATTGTTTTGATAGATAACAATTAAATATATAACTTTTTCCCAATAGTCCTAAAAATAATAGTCACATTAATATAATATTTCTTTTCTATCCAATCATTCTGGTTGCCTTATCATAGATACTGTTACAGTCCTTATTTTAATTTGTTTCTCCCATCAAATTCTAGATACTCTTTTTTTCCTTTTTTTTATTAGTTTTCCAATATTACAATAGTATCTTTAAAAAGTAACATGGTGTCTGGGTTATAATAGTTCCATTTCAGACAAATACATATTATTAAAAATCTCCAAATTGTTGTAACCAATACTTCCTCTCCTTTGTTTCCTTTAATACATATTATCTCTTATCTAAATTAACATACTTCTCATTGCTATCCATCAGTCATTTAATAGTTTTCTTATATTTGTCAATACTTTGGTATATTTTATATTTTAACATTCCATCTTTAAAACATCAAACACCTTATATATATTTCCAGCTTTAATTTTACATTGATATTAAAATTAAACGTTTAAAGTTTCTCATTTTCATATTACTAAATAACCTCCTTTCCCTTTACACAATTTTCTCCGATACCTAGTAATGTAAATACACTTCTTATTTATCTCATTTCCATATCAATGTTAGTAGTACAATATTAGAATAGTAGTCATTAGGATACCAATTGCAAGGAGAAGAAAGAGGAGGAGGACAATATAATATTCTTATTTCTCATTTATACTTTCCACATATTAAAAATTAACCAAAATTTCTTCCGTTTCAACATCCTTTCATGTCACTACATCCAAGTATATTTGTTACATTCTATCATTCTTAACATATATACATCTTAATCCATGTCATTTAAAGAGCTCAATATTTCAATGTTAATATTCGTACATCTGTGTTTTATTTTTTTTAATTAGTCAGTATTTTTATCTACTCATCAAAACAATCTCTCATAATCCAAGTACAGTCCTGTCTATTTTGGTATTATCTATTTCAGGCCTCTTAAGGATGTCCATATTTCTTCAATCATATTCTTGCTTTCTTCCTTTGCCATGTCATTTTTCGCTTCTTTGCCTCAGAGTCATCAAAGCATTCTTGTGTTGTTATATCATATTGGAGTAGCCCTCCAGTCTCCATTTTTTAAGGATTGAGGAGTCTGTTAACAGCGCCAAATCTTCTCATTATATTCACCTCTTGATAATTGTCCTGGACTGAATAAAAAATTTTCCACCTGTTTCCCATTATGGTCTTCAAAAGTCTGTGTTTGCTGAATAGTTAATTCTTCTGCCAATGCATTTGATTGTTCAATTTCTTCAGTTAAGTTCTGTCCCAATAAAATATTACTTGTAGTCACAGTCTGAGTTTGTTTCTTTGAGATGCTTTCTAATTCTTTTCCAAAAGCTCTTATTCATCGCCAGCTGTATAAAGGAACTGATAAGTTTGGTAAGATATTTCCCACATAGCATAGATTTGTTTTTGAAACTCTTCCATGTTGGAGTTTCACATCTGGTGTTCAAGGTTAATCTTATCTTGTTTTTCTTAAATATTTTCTTTTTTTATTATTATTATTAAAAAGTTTTATAAAAGTTACAATACAAACCCAGCCCCAAACCACCCCCTCCCCCTCCCCCACTTCAAAGAACTGAATACAGGGTTACAAAAATAACAATCAAAATCTAAATAACATTAACCAACTATATATGTAACCAAGTTCCTAACGCACTTTAACTCCCCTTTAACATGAACACAAACAAGATAAAAATAAACATAATAATAATAAGAACATAAAAACAAGATAATATAATACTAATAATAGAAATAACAATAAAATATAATAAAAACTAATAAAAATACCATAAAAACATACTAATATTAATAAAATCATTCTATAGTTCATTCATAAGCTAGATGAAACTTTTTAGTCCCATATTTGTTCTGAATATAATCTATCCATCTTCTCCAGACTGAAATGTATCTTTCTTGTGAATGATCCTTCAAATAAGCAGAAATCTTAGCCATTTCTGCCAAATTTGACAGCTTAAGTGTCCAATCTTCTATAGTAGGCAAACTATCTTTCTTCCAATATTGACCTACCAAGAGCCTTGCTGCTGTTATCAAATTCAACATCAAATTTGTTTCTTTAGTATCACAATCTATAACAATACCCAATAAAACAATTGTGGAGAAAATTTTATCTTTCTCTTAAAAATCTTTTGAATATTCCACCAAATTTTAATCCAAAAGGCTTTAACATTTCTACAAGTCCACCATATATGATAATAGGTAGCATCCAAACTACCACATCTCCAACATTTGGGCTGTAAGTTAGGATACATACAGGACAGTTTTTTGGGATCCAAATGCCAAATATTAAACATTTTTTGATTTTTTTTAAAGAGAAAGTCAGATTCCCATTTCAGGTTTAGCCACTGGGTGTCCCCCAAGTACTTTGAAAGTTCTTTTCTTTTAGTCCGTTTCTTTTTCCATTTTTTTTTAAAAAAAACACCCCTGAGCTTGCTCGCCGCTTATTTGAAGGGAGGGTTGAATTCTCCCCTCCCTCTCCACAGGGGGGGAAGGTACTTAGCAGCTTATTTAGGTGAAAAGAAGAAGATTAAGGTATAAGAGAGGAATCTTACCCTCATCTCTTCTCTTCCACGCTGCTTTAATGTTGCCTGGTGGTAAGTTTGACTTCAGCTGTCTGCAGCCTAGTAACTGGTCATATTACTATGGCCAGTCTTTCATCCACCGGTATGAAGGGAATGCAGACACTAACGGGGGGGTTGTGGCTCCCCTGCATTTCTGCAAAAGCCCCTCCTTTCTGGTCACCCCTCCAAGGTGACTCTTCGGCCCTTTTAGGACCCCCCCCCAGTGATGCAAAACTGGACGTGGAAGATGAGAGCCATCCTCCACACATCCATATTGGCTGGCTTGGCAAACTGGAAGCCCAAATTCTAGATATTCTTACTGGTTAAGATTTTCTCAAAAATTAATTACATTTAAGAATTTAACTCTATTTTTCCATATAAACCATCTCACACTTTTACATTTATTAAGGAATAGGTAAAACAGTAGAAAAAAGAAAGAAAAGCAAGAGTAAAGAAGCATAAAAAATAACATACTACTTAAAATATATATCCCTCCTAAGCTAATAGGAGGGATATTCTTTTTAACTATAATTAAAAACATGTTTAATTGTTAAACATTACATTTAATACATCTAGTCTTCTAGTCCTTTAACTCTTATTCAAAACATTTTTATCCATTATAATTTTCTTAAATTCAATCATATTTAAATATCTAAAACATTTCCTTTATCTAAGTCATTTCAACTTTTTTATATTACTCATATCAAGAAAGAACAAAAAAGGGAAAAAAGCATACTATATTATGCTCTTGGAGTGACATATATTTTCCAAAACCTTTCTATTTCTTTAACCATATTCAAACAAATGTTTCCTTTTTAAGTATTCTCTCTGGTAAGTCCCATCATCTATTTTCTTAGTTTCCACTTTAGACTTTTTCTTTTGCCCAGTGTCTTTCTTAATCAATGTATTTTGCTGAATCAAATTTTTTTCCATATGTTTGTAAATGTTGCTGTCAGGGCTTTTTTTCTCATAGAATGCTCAGAATGGAGTTCTGGCACATTTTTTGGATGGAACCTTGTAGGGTAGGCAAGGCAGCTTGTATGACATGTGTGAGTTCCGGCATCTTTTTTGTTTACAAAAAAAGCACTGGTTGCTGTAGATATAAAAAGTAAATCAGGAGAAGTGTCTTTGTACAAGATTTCTGCCTTTCCATGTTTGTTGAAAATCTTTTTCTTTTTCTTTCTCTCCACTTCTCTTATCATTTCCTTTCTCTCCAATGTTCCTGACATCTCTACAGTCCATTTTATTCAATCTGTTTTCTTGCCGTCAGATTTATTTTGTGGTCTTAAGGAATAAGTTGTTTTTTCCAATTCTTGTGAATTTTTTTCCACTAGGATTAAATCATGTTTCCTTGTTTTGTTAAGTTCCATCTTTAAGTCTCTGTTCTTAATTCTGTACCCATTTATCTGTTTTATCTGCTCCTTCTCTGTTGTTGTTTTCTGGGAATTTTTGTTGTTGTAGAGTTAACTTAGAAATAGATTGATTTATATTTTCAAAGTTATTTTGGATTTCTTTGTGGTTTAAAGTAATTGTTGTTTGAATTAATTGCAGTATACTATATATCTCCTCCTGTGATGTATTTATCTTTTCTTGATATGTTCTTTCTACATGTCTCTGGTCCATGATAGACAAGAATTTGAGTTTTCCTCTTCTTTTCTTTTCACTGTAAATAGCTTTAGAGTCCCAATTAGACAGATATTTGTAATCCAAATAATTCAAAAAAAGATTTTTTTTTCTGAAATTTATAATTCTCTCTTTGTCTGCAGCCCAGATTATTGTCTTTTTTTGTCACAGCTGTTCTTTGTTGTTAAAGCTTTGAAGATTAGCTAACACAGATTAGCTTTTCCAGGTTTTGCCAAGTCTTATATTAAAGTCATAGCTGTCATAGTCTTCATCTGGCAGCAACTATTTGTTTTTCAATTTCCAAAATGAACAATTATCTTTAAAATGAGAGTCTTAACCATTCAAACCCCTTCATGGATTACTGCCTTGTCGTGGCGAAGGGGCTTGCGTAATTCAATGAAGCTATGAGCTATGCCGTGCAGGGCCACCCAAGACGGACAGGTCATAGCAGAGAGTTCTGACAAAACGTGATCCACTGGAGAAGGAAATGGCAACCCACTCCAGTATCTTTGCCATGAAAACCCTATGGACAGTACCAAAAGGCAAAACGATATGACGCTGGAAGATGAGCCCCTCAGGTCGGAAGGCGTCCAATATGCTACTGGGGAAGAGCAGAGGGCTAGTACTAGTAGCGCCAGAAAGAATGAAGCGACTGGGCCAAAGCCGAAAGGACGCTCAGCTGTGGATGTGTCTGGTGGTGAAAGGAAAGTCCGATGCTGTAAAGATTTTTTCTCCATAGGAACCTGGAATGTAAGATCCATGAATCAAGGAAAACTGGACGTGGTCAAACAAGAGATGACAAGACTGAACATTGACATCTTAGGTATCAGCGAACTAAAATGGACAGGAATGGGTGAATTTAATTCAGATGACCATCAGGTATACTACTGTGGGCAAGAATCCTTCAGAAGAAATGGAGTAGCCTTCATAGTCAATAAAAGAGTAGGAAAAGCAATACTGGGATACAATCCTCAAAATGACAGAATGATCTCAGTTCGAATCCAAGGGAAACCATTCAATATCACAGTAGTCCAAGTCTATGCCCCAACCACCAGTGCTGAAGAGGATGAAATTGACCAGTTCTATGAAGCACTACAGCACCTTATAGAACTAACACCAAAAAATGATGTTCTTATCATCATGGGGGATTGGAATGCTAAAGTAGGAAGCCAAAAGATAACTGGAATAACAGGCAAGTTTGGCCTTGGAGTGCAAAATGAAGCAGGGCACAGGCTGATAGAATTCTGTCAAGAGAATACGATGGTCATAGCAAACACTCTTTTCCAACAACCCAAGAGACGGCTCTACACATGGACATCACCAGATGGTCAACACAGAAATCAGATTGACTATATGCTGTGCAGCCAAAGATGGAGAAGCTCTATACAGTCAGTAAAAACAAGACCAGGAGCTGACTGTGGCTCAGACCATGAGCTTCTCCTTGCAAAGTTTAGGCTTAAACTGAAGAAAGTAGGGAAAAGCACTAGGCCAGTCAGGTATGAATTAAATCATATCCCTGTTGAATATACAGTAGAGGTGACAAATAGATTTAAGGAATTAGATCTGATAGACAGAGTGCCTGAAGAACTATGGACAGAGGTTCGCGACATTGTACAACAGGTAGCAACCAAAACCATCCCAAAGAAAAAGAAATGCAAGAAAGCAAAATGGCTGTCTGAGGAAGCTTTGCAAATAGCTGAGGAAAGGAGGGAAGCGAAAGGCAAGGGAGAAAAAGAAAGATACACCCAATTGAATGCAGAATTCCAGAGAATAGCTAGAAGAGATAAGAATGCCTTCTTAAATGAACAGTGCAAAGAAATAGAAGAAAACAATAGAATAGGGAGGACCAGAGATCTTTTCAAGAAAATTGGAGAAATGAAGGGAACGTTTAATGCAAAAATGGGCATGATAAAGGACCAAAATGGCAGGGACCTAACAGAGGCAGAAGAGATTAAGAAGAGGTGGCAAAATTACACAGAAGAACTATACAAGAATGAGCTTAACGTCCCTGGTAATCACAATGAGGTGGTCACTGACCTCGAGCCAGACATCCTAGAATGTGAAGTGAAGTGGGCCTTAGAAAAGCTGAGCAACAACAAAGCTAGTGGAAGTGACAGTATTCCGGCTGAGCTATTCAAAATCTTAAAAGACAATGCAGTAAAAGTGCTACACTCAATTTGCCAGCAAATTTGGAAAACTCAACAATGGCCACAGGATTGGAAAAGATCAGTTTACATTCCAATTCCAAAGAAAGGCAGTGCCAAAGAATGTTCAAACTATCGCACCATTGCACTCATTTCTCATGCTAGTAAAGTCATGCTTAAAATCCTACAAGCTAGACTTCAGCAGTATGTGGATCGAGAACTACCAGAAGTACAGGCAGGATTTCGAAGAGGCAGAGGAACTAGAGATCAAATTGCCAACATACGCTGGATCATGGAGAAAGCTAGGGAGTTCCAGAAAAACATCTACTTCTGCTTCATTGACTATGCTAAAGCCTTTGATTGTGTGGATCATAACAAACTGTGGCAAGTTCTTAAAGAGATGGGAGTACCAGACCATCTTATTTGTCTCTTGAGAAACCTATATGCGGGTCAAGAAGCAACAGTGAGAACTGGACACGGAACCACTGATTGGTTCAAAATTGGGAAAGGAGTCCGGCAAGGATGTATACTGTCGCCCTGCCTATTTAACTTATATGCAGAGCACATCATGAGAAAGGCAGGGCTAGATGAATCAAAAGTTGGAATTAAGATTGCCGGAAGAAATATCAACAACCTGAGATACGCAGATGATACCACTCTAATGGCAGAAAGTGAAGAAGAACTAAAGAGCCTCTTGTTGCGGGTGAAGAAGGAGAGTGCAAAACTTGGGTTGAAACTTAACATTAAGAAAACCAAGATCATGGCATCTGGCCCTCTCAATTCCTGGCAAATAGACGGGGAAGAAATGGAAGTAGTGACAGATTTTATTTTTCTGGGCTCCAAGATCACTGCAGATGGGGACTGTAGCCAAGAAATCAAAAGACGCTTGCTCCTGGGGAGGAAAGCCATGGCAAATCTAGACAGCACACTAAAAAGCAGAGACATCACCCTGTCAACAAAAGTGCGTATAGTCAAGGCTATGGTCTTCCCAGTTGCAATGTATGGCAGTGAAAGTTGGACCATAAGAAAGGCTGAGCGCCAAAGAATTGAGGCCTTTGAACTGTGGTGCTGGAGAAGACTCCTGCGAGTCCCTTGGACCGCAAGGCGATCAAACCGGTCAGTCCTAGAGGAGATCAATCCTGACTGCTCTTTAGAAGGCCAGATCCTGAAGCTAAAACTCAAGTACTTTGGCCACCTAATGAGAAGGAAGGACTCACTGGAGAAGAGCCTAATGCTGGGAAAGATCGAGGGCAATAGAAGAAGGGGACGACAGAGAATGAGGTGGCTGGATGGAGTCACTGAAGCAGTAGGCGTGAGCTTAAATGGACTCCAGAAGATGGTAGAGGACAGGAAGGCCTGGAGGAATGTTGTCCATAGGGTCGCGATGGGTCGGACACGACTTCGCAGCTAACAACAACAACCATTCAAACAATTTTAGATTTATCCAGATTTAAGTTTTAAGTTTCAGGTTTTATATTTATTTCACTTCCATATATTTTGATCTTCCATAAAAAGATTAATTTGCTGCTTCCATTAGTATAAGGGTGGGGTAGAAATCCCCTTCTTTCCTTTTCAGAGGTATTTTGCTTCTTGGGGATCTTTTTCAGGAAATTAAATGTAAAATAGAAAAGAGAAGATTGAATTCCTCACCCAGTTTCAAGCAAACTGTTCACAGTCGTGCTAGTTAGTGCTTTTGGACTTCAGCTGCTAGTATCTTGGGTTGGTCGATGCAATAGGGCCCACCTTTCTCCTGTTGGGTTAGAAGACTTTCCCCATGTTGAACGGAATGGCCGCTGCCATTCCAGAATCGCTGGAGCACCTTCTTTCTTCATTGCCTCTCTGGGGTGACTTAGACCCATTTAGGGTCCCCAGTTAGGGCAAAAGTAGTTGTGGGGGTATGGAGAATCCACAAGCCCATGACCAGTCACTACCATGCAAAGCTGGAACTCCAAGGTCTCCTGAAATTATAATAAATGTGTGTGACACTGACTACAGTCTTCTTGGAGTGAAGGCTGAAAATTGATGTCAAGGAAATAGTCTTAAAAATTCTCCAAGGAAAGTGACAGTGACAGTTATTTATTTGGACTTCTTTATGGACTACAGCAAAATATATGGGAAAATCCCATAGCTATTCAAAGTAAACTAGGGTTGAGTTTAGGATTAGGGTTAGGGTTAGGGTTAGGGTTACGTTTATGGTTAGGGTTAGGGTTAAGGCTAGGGTTAGGGTTAGGGTTAGTCACATCTGGACAACAGTAAAATACATGGGAAAATTACATTGCCAAAGAAAATTAAAATAGGTTAGGGTTAGGGTTAAGGTTAGGGGATGCGGTGGCTCAGCGGGTTAGGACGCTGACCTTGTTGATTGGAAGGTCGGCAGTTTGGTGGGTCGAATCCCGAGTGCCGCATAACAGAGTGAGCACCTGTTACTCGTCCCAGCTTCTGCCAACATAGCAGTTCAAAAGCACATAAAAATGCAAGTAGAAAAATAGGGACCACTCCGGTGGGAAGGTAACAGCGTTCCATGCGCCTTTGGCGTCTAGTCATGCCGGCCACATGACCACAGAGACGTCCTCAGACAAGTGCTGGCTCTTCGGCTTTGAAACGGAGATGAGCACTAGCCCCTAGAGTCAGAAACGACTAGCATGCATGTGCAGGGGAACCTTTACCTTTTACCTAGGGTTAAGGTTAGATCTCCTTATAGTCATAGCCAAAACTAATGTAAGGGAGAGATTATTAGAAGTTTTCTAAAGAAAGTGGGGGATAACAGCTTTTCATTCAGACTTCTTTATGGACCGCAGTAACATACTGTATATGAAAAATTCCATTACCAATAAAGATCAAACCAGGGTTTAAGGGTTAGATATCCTTGGAGTCAAAATCAAAAACTGATCTCTGGGATGAATTTGTAGAGGTTCTAAAAGTAAAGTGAAGGTGACAACTTTTCAATCAGATTTCTTTGTGGACCAAAGTCCAATACACACAAAAATACCATTGCCAAAGGAAATTAAACTTGGAATAGGGTTAGGGTTAGATCTCATTGGAGTTATGGTTGAAAATTGATGTAAGACATAAATTCTAAAAGTTAAGGAAAGTGATGGTAACATTTTTGTGTGGACTTCTTGTAAACCACAGTAAAACACATGGGAAAAATCCCATTGTCAATCAAGATGAAATTGGAATTAGGGTTAAGGTTAAGGTTAGGTCTCCTTGGAGTCGGAACCAAAAACTGATGTCTGGGATAAATTCTTAGAGGTTCTATAAAGAAAGTAATGCTGAGAGCTTTTCATCTGGAGTTATTTGTGGACCACAGTAAAATACATGGGGAAATCCCATTTCCATAGAAAATAAAACTAGCATTCATGTTAGGGTTAGGTTTAGGTCTCCTTGGAGTCAGGGCTGAAAACTGGTGTCAGAGAAAAATTCTTAGTGGTTCTCAAGATAAAGTGAAGGTGACAGTTTTTTGTTCAGACTTCTTTGTAGACTGTAGTAAAATACATGGGGAAATCCCATTTCCATAGAAAATTGAACTAGAGTTCATGTTAGAGCCAAAAACTGTTGTAAGAGATAGATTCTGACATGTTATCTAAGGAGAGCAATGGTGGCAGCTGTTCATTTGGGCTTCTTTGTGGACCACAGCAAAATACATGGAAAATCCCATTATCAATCAAAATGAAATGAGGGTTACGGTTAGGATTATAGTTTGTATTAGGTTTAGGTTTAGGTTTAGGTTTAGGTTTAGGTTTAGGTTTAGGTTTAGGTTTAGGTTTAGGTTTAGGTTTAGGTTTAGGTTTAGGTTTAGGTTTAGGTTTAGGTTTAGGTTTGGTTTAGGTGACAGTTAGGGTTAATAAAATACATAGATTGCCAAAGAAATTAAATTAGGAAAATTAAAGAAAATTAGGGTTACAGATAGAGTTAGGGTTAAGGTTAGGTCTACTTGAAGACAGACCCAAAAATTGACATCATGGCTACATTCTTTGAGATTGTCTAAGGTAGAGGTCCCCAACTTGCAGTCCGCGGCCCACTTCCAGGCTGTGACCTACTGGCCACCGGTCCACGGAACAGGCTGGGCAGTGTGTGCATATGTATCTGCGCACTCACCCTCACTCATGTTATGTAAATGGGGCACTGCAGTGGCAAAAACAGGACACTGCTGCCATGCAAACAGGGTGGCGCAGGGTGTGAAAACTGGGCAGCACATGGCATGAAACTGGGAGAAAACCAAGCAGTGCAAGGTGTGAAAATTGGAGAAAACCGGGCAGTACATGGCACAAAAACAGGGGGAAACTGGGCAGCATGAGGCACGAAAATAGGGAGAAACTGGGCTGTGTGCATTGAAAAACCAGGTGGCATGTGGTGCAAAAACAGGGGCAAACCAGGCTGTGCATGGCACAAAAACTGGGTGGTGCACAGCGTGAAAATCAGATGTTGCATGGCACAAATACGGGGCGATGCTAGTGCCCATGCAGCAAAACTGGCACAGTGCTAGCTGGTGTCACATGGGCGCTAGCACCACCCCATTTGTGTAGCATGTGCTCGCGACCCTGTTTGTGTGCGCACAAAGGTTGGAGACCCCTGGTCTAAGAAATGTGATAGTAACTTCTTTTTGTTCAGACTTCTTTGTGAACCACAGTAAAATACATGGGAAAATCCCATTGCCAAAGAAACTAGGATTAGGATTAAGGTTAGGGTTAGGGTTAGGACTCTTTAGAGTCAGGACCAAAAGCTGATGTCAGGGACACAAGAGTGATAGTTTTTCATTCTAAGTTAGGATTAAGTTAGGGTTAGGGTTAGGTGTGAGCCACTAACTGAAGTCAGGGATAGATTCTTAGAGTTCACTTGTAGTTACTAGGATACCTTTAAAATTACCTCTACCTTTTCTTTTGCCTAAAACAATCCATTTTATATCATGCAAAGATGGAACTCACATTCCTAATGCATCCAGTGTTTATAAGCATTTGTTTTGCCGTTGATCACATTACCTACTATTACCATTTACCCACCAATCCTTCTGCCAAGTCTGGAGTAATGTTCTCATGTTGTCATGGTAGCCTGGAGTAGGGGGAAATCCTATGTGGATTTATCAAGGGACATCAGAATTATTCTGCACCTAAAGGCAGGACAAGAAGTAAATGGTGGAAGTTCATTAAAGAGAAATCCAACCTTGAACTAAGGAGAAATTTCTTGACAGTGAGAATAAGTAAATGGTGGAATAATTTACCTCCAAAAGTTCTAGGTGCTCTATCACTGGAGGTTTTTAGGAAAAACTGGACAGCCATTTGTCTGGAATGGTACAGGGTCTCCTGTTTAAGTAGAGGGTTGGACTAGAAGCTCTCCAATGTCCTTACAACCCTATTATTCTATGTCCTGTGTTATATTTGGCATCTGTTGGTTTTAATTTAATTGCTGCTTGAGGAAATGGTTGATTAGATAACCATGGAATATTGAAAGCATTGTAGAAATGGAAGAACAAGCAATTGGCAAGTCTGTATTCTCAGTTTTTAAGGTAGCTTGTAGAAGGTTTAATGAAACCTTGCCTGAATACTTGTTTCTCTGAGGCTATGTTGCCAATCATCAATCTATAATCATTATGGATACTTGGTTGTGGAAACTGCAGAAAAGGCATTGAAGAGGTTAAGAATAGAAGTCCAGTGTTCTGTATCATACATTCACAAGTTGGATATATGTATGGATTGATGGGTGATAGGCCTTCAACTTTTATTTCTAGCAATCAATATTTCTTTTCCAAATAACTTAAATATAATGTATCATAGCAGCCATTTGAATATTGGATGGGTTTGTTCAAAATACAAAGGAATTCAAACTATTTAAAACTACCTTATATTATTCCATTTTTTCTGCAACAGTTAAGCAGCCTATGAAGGACAAGGAAATATTAACGGTTTATTAGCAGGGACGCGGTGGCTCAGTGGGTTAGGACGCTGAGCTTGTCGATCAGATGGTTGGCAGTTTGGTGGTTCGAATCCCGAGTGCCGCGTAACAGAGTGAGCACCTGTTACTCGTCCCAGCTTCTGCCAACCTAGCAGTTCGAAAGCACGTAAAAATGCAAGTAGAAAAATAGGGACCACTCCGGTGGGAAGGTAACAGCGCTCCGTGCGCCTTTGGCGTCTAGTCATGCCGGCCACATGACAACGGAGATGTCCTCGGACAAGCGCTGGCTCTTCGGCTTTGAAACAGAGATGAGCACCGGCCCCTAGAGTTGGAAACGACTAGCACGGATGTGCGGGGGAACCTTTACCTTTACCTTTAGTTAAGGATTTATAGGCCTAACATAAAGGTAGAACTCTTCTACTCAATTCTCCAGAATTCAAACAATTTTATTCTTGTAATATAAATTGGGTCATTCATATTTAAAATCTCAATGGATTTGAATGATCAGTGCCACTAATTTCCAGTTCTTTATTATTTCTAGTTCTTTATAATTATATGTACTAGTTTCTTGTTAAGTTTAATACTATACCATTTCCCATTTTATATAGAATGAAATCATATCTAGAGCAACTTGTCAGATGATCTCAGCTGCATGTAAGATGACAAATATTTTTAGAATATTTTTTTAAAAATTAAAATTCTGTTTTAAATGACTTGCCCTAAATTTGTATGTAACTTAATGGAAAAATTGAAGGATTCCAAATGTACTATTTTCTCTGGTTGTTTGGTTAACTTGAGCGTGACAGAGCTTTTGGGGGCTGAAGTAACCTAAATTTCTAAAGTTAACATATAGAAATAAAATAAAACTAATAACACTCTACAACTGCTATTATTTATAAATGGCAAAGAACAAACTTAATACTTTCTTTTACCATATTTTTCTGTGATATGTTGTGGTCCAGAGCTGTTATGGTGTTCCAAGAGAATAACACAATGGAGATCCATTACAGACAGAAAAGTTCACAGGATTGGTTGTCATCAATGCCATTACCCTGCCCTCCAGACCACCAGACCAGTTATTATTTTATAATAACTGAAGATGCTTTCCTCTAAATGGAAGAGGAACAGGATAAGAACAAAATCTGGCAGATTATTCAACTACTAAAAGTTGAACTAGCAGATGCCAAAAGTAATAAAACTGATTACTACAAAAAAGATAAGATTCTTTCAGAAGGATTCAGCAGTTTTCCAGTAAGTATCACTCTTGCTTGTATTGTTAGATTACATTCATTTTTTCCCATTTCTTTAGCTGTCCTTTAATTTCAATTCTTCTTATTTCATTTGGTAAAAGATCAAGTGAAGTTAAACCTACACTATTCCATATTGTTAAACTTTGCACTACTTCAGTAGTAGTTCTTGCTGTTTAATTTTATCTTAACCAATTAGATTGTTTGTGGACAATAATGATTAACTTTAGTCTTTAGATTTATTTAGGTTTCTTTTGCTTTTGATCCTGCATATGTTCACTTGGAAGCCAGCTGCTAACTGTTTTGTCAAATGCTATGATCAAGGCAAGCATCTATGCTTGAGGTTAAGCAAAGGTGACATCTGAAAATGACAGTAACATGAAGCCTTCCAGACAGTTGAATACTGTAGGGAAGAAAACAAGCTTTTTCTCAACTCCTCATACAGTATCACTTCAGAACAGGGGGAGGGCCATGTCATTGGTTAATTTTACAGTCTATTCAAAGGGTTATTTAATAAACTGAAAAATCTGCTGCATTTTTTAAAAGCATTACAGTGTACTAACATTAATATATACTAAAATAAATGTCTACAATAGTAATGAGGAGATGCGGGGGAGAATATGTTCTATCTTTTAACAATCACACCTTTGGGAATTGAAAGTGCCTGCTTTATGCTTCAGAAATTTAATTATCTCATGGAAAATAACCTGTTGTCTCTGTTTTGTTTAATTAATCATATAGTTATAAGATTATTTCCACATCTGTTTTACGGAAGGCAAATGCCTATGTGGATGAAAATAAAAAGAGGAAATGAGCCGGTGTTATTCTGAATTATATATTGTTATATATTATTATATATAATAATATATAATTATATTATATTATATATTCTGAATTATTTATTGTTTTATATAAAACATTAGGAAATGCCAACTGTATTTTCCTCCACCATGTCAGATTAGCATGAAGTGCATAACAATATCATGATTACCATGTTGACAAGCAGACAATACATTACACATACATTCTGATTGGTAATTTTATTAAGTAATGAACTCTGTGTCTGTGTTTGTATGTATCAGAGATGACAAGTCAGTGGTGAGGAAGGCCGAAAAGATCATTGGCAGTTCCCTCCCTCCCATCCAGGACACAGCACTGAAGCATTGTTTGAGCAGGGTCCTTAAAATTATCTGGGACACTACACATCCTCTTCACAACCTGTTTTCCTTGTTACCTTCTGGGAGGAGGCTCCGTGGTATCCAAAGCAGAGCATCCAGATTCAGCCATAGATTCATTCCATACAGCATTAACCTTGTGAACTCTCAAACTTCCTCCTTCTGTTATATATTCAAGATGGACAGTGTTTAATACTTATTTGTTATGTATGTGTAGGGGTGTGGGTCTATACATATGTTGTATGTAGTATGTTTGGGTTTGTGTCATGTATGTGTTCACTTTGAGAGCAGGCAACTAAATTTCATTTTTGATGTGTGCCATTGTGACCACAGTAAAAAATGATAATAAAGGTTATCTTATCTATCTTATCTTATCTTATCTTCTCCCATGTTATTTGTATTGTTTGACAGATAATGATTTTATGTTAAACAATCAAGCTAACATGATGGCATAAAGAATATGCATCTGAGAAAACAGAGTGGAAGTTTTCTTTCAGCCAGAAATAGATGTACAGAAAGCTACATTAGATAAGCCTTCTAGCTTATGGTTGCAAAGTAGGGTTGTTGACTAACTTTAAGTGCAGGAATGTTTATGTATTCGATATTACCTTTGGGATCGCATTCAGTTTCCAGATCATCTTTACATATAATTCTGAGAAAAGAAAGTTCCAGCATGTGTATGCACAGAGAATTTCCTAGAGATCCAGCCTATATCCTCATCAAAAAACATTAATTATGTCACCATCTCAGGTTGACATTTCTTTTAAAAGGATGGAAATAACATCAATCCTACCTATAGTACTAACTATAGTATTGAAGATAGATTCCCAGACAAATTGTAATATTCACTACAGTTTGCTAGCTTTTTTGGTTGCTGCTGCACACTGCTGGCTCATAGTCAAGTGATCGTCCACTAGGACTCCGAGGTCCCTCTCACAGTTACTGTTTTTGAGCTAGGTCCTGCCCAATCTTATTTGTGCCTTTGGTTTTTCCTGCCTAAAAGTAAGACTTTGGTTTTCTCCACATTGAAACTAATTTTGTTGGTTAGGGCCCGTTGTTCAAGTTGCTCAAGATCTTTTTGGATCCTGTGTTTGTCTTCTGGGGTGTTGGCTACTCCTGCTAGTTTGGTGTCATCTGCAAATTTGATGAGTTCCCCTTCTATTCTCTCGTCTGAGTCATTGATGAAGATATTGAAGAGTACTGGGCCTAAGATGGAATCTTGTGGTACCCCACTACTTACTTCTCTCCATGTGCATGTAGTGCCATTGAGGATTACTCATTGAGTACAGTTTGTTAGCTAGTTACAGATCCATCTGGTAGTGCTGCTGTCTATCCCACCTTTTCTTAGTTTACCAAGGAGTAGGTTGTGTCTCTACCTTGTCAAATGCCTTATTGAAGTCTAAGTATACTATGTCCATTGAGTTTCACTGGTCTACTAGTTTAGTCACTTTATAGAAGAATAAGATGAGATTGGTTTGGTATGATCTATTTTTGACGAACTCGTGCTGGCTACTAGTTATGACTTTGTTTGCTTCTAGTTGTTCACAGATCTATTTTTTGATAATCTTTTCTAGGATTTTCCCAGGTATTGATGTTAAACTGATTTGTCTGTAGTTTCCTGGATCCGTTTTTGTCCCCTTTCTTGAAGATGGGGACCACATCAGCCCTTTTCCAATCCTCTGGTACTTCCCCAGTGCTCCAGGATTTATGGAAGATGTGGTGCAATGGTTCTGAGATAACTTC
The DNA here is from genome assembly GCF_947247035.1 of Vipera ursinii. Classification (NCBI taxonomy): domain Eukaryota; kingdom Metazoa; phylum Chordata; class Lepidosauria; order Squamata; family Viperidae; genus Vipera; species Vipera ursinii. Next base: position 64,075,574 of record NC_139514.1, read on the forward strand.
TGCCAGCGCTTTCAGACCTCTCGGATGTAGCCTATTCAGTCCCGGTGATTTATATTCATCAAGGTTGGATAGGTGCCTTACCATTTTCTTGCTTATTTTAATTGTTGTTTCTGGTATGTCTTTTGCAGTGATTTTTTTGGTATATTGGGCTGTAGTTTCTTTTTCTGTGAAGATTGACACAAAGTATGAGTTAAGCAGCTCTGCTGTCTCCCTGTTGCCTGTAATTTCCTTGCCATCTTCTCCCTTTAGTGGGCCTACAGTGTCCTTGATTTTTTTTTCTTGTTAATATGTTGGAAGAAGCTTTTTTTATTGTCCTTAATTTCAGCTAGCCTTTGTTCATTCTGAGCCTTTGCTTTCCTGACTTCTTTACATGCTCTGGCTGTCTAGTGATAATTGGCTTTATTTATGTGCCCCTCTTTCCATTTTTTGTATTTGTCCTTTTTGTCTTTTAGTTTGTTAGTGAGTTCTTTGTGCAGCCATGCTGGTTTCTTCTTGGATTTCTTGTTTTTCTTTCTCAGTGGTATTGTGCTGGTATGGGCTTTTGTGATCACATTTTTCAGGGTTTTCCACACTTTCTGGGTTGTTTTCCCCTTTAGGATGTTCATCCATGGGATTTTTTTCTAGGTTCTCTCTTAGTTTGTTAAAGTTGGCTCTTTTGAAGTTTGGGACATTGGTTGGATTGTTTTCTATTGCTGGTGTTTGCATTTTATTAAATTCTAGTATGATGTGGTCACTTTCACCCAAGATTCTGGTAATTTCGATTCCCTCTATCACTTCTTCTCTGTTTGTAAGGATTAAATCCAGTATAGCTTTACATCTAGTTCCCTCCTCCTTTTGAGTGACAAAGTTGTTGGCTTGGCTGGTTAGGAATCTGTTTGATCTCCCGCTCACTGCAGAGTTTGTCTCCCAGTTGATATCCAGATTTCTTTTATTTTCACTAAAGATAATTTTTCATATGGAAAATCTCTTAGGTGAATTAGAATTAGTAGTGTGAAATCAGTACAGGAAAGAAGAGTATCATTAAACAACTTCAAAAAGCATACTAATGGTTTAATCATGGAAAGTGTCTTAAAAAGAGACAATTCACTGAAGCTAGAAAATAATATTCTATATTGAGGTTCTACACAAAGCGAAGTGTGGATTAAATTATATAATTCTGAAGTAACATTTGTCCCAAAGCACATGAGAAAAGTACCAAATGAGTAACAAATAAGATATTTAGCTCTTTGTTTCAGAAAGTAGACATATACTATATAGACAGCACCTGCCAGGGGAAATCAAGGGATCAGAATATTAAAAATAGCATCATGCCATCACAATATAAATCCTTTGAAATGGGTATTGTATTTGGGGGTATATTTTTTAGCTTCAAATGTAAAATTATACAAAAATAATTATGAATTGTTATGGTTAAAAATACAAAAAGAGTTAGATAGTTGAAAAAAATTACAATTATCCTTATTGGGAAGAATTGCAGCAGTAAAAATGAATGTTTTGCCAAAAAATTTATTTTTGTTTCAAATGATACCTATACTTAAAAAGATTCAAATTTGGAGGAATGGCAGAAAGGTATTAATAAATTTGTTTGGGCAGGGAAAAGACCAAGAGTTAAATTTAAGATAATGCAAGATGTACGTGAAAGAGGTGGTCTTAAAATGCCCAATTTTAAATTATATTATGAGGCTGCTGCTTTATCATCAATTAGTGATTGGATTAATTTAACACAAGGGAGATTATTGAATATTGAGGGTTATGATTTGTTATTTGGTTGGCATGCATATTTATTGTATGATAAGAAAGTGGATAATGTTTTCAAGACACATATATTAATGTATGCTCTGTTGCAAGTTTGGAAAAAATATCGACATAAGTTAAATTATAAAATACCAATTTGGGCAATACCTAAACATACAATAGAAAATATAAATGTGGGATTTAAACATGATGTGATTACATACAAAAAAATTCTTAGGATAGAAAGGAATGTATGGCAATTAAAGCCATATAATATTTTAAAAGAAGGAAAGTTAGTACAAACTTGGTTCCAGTATGGGCAGTTACAAGCAAGATGGAAAGAAGATCAGAAAGTTGGTATTTCGATAACTGATGAAAATTTGGTAAAACAAATTAGAGATCAAGGTCAAGCACATATAAGAAGGATATAAAATGCACTGTTAGAAATTGACTCAGAAACAGAACTTGTTAAAGATTGTATGATAAAGTGGACCCAGAACTTTCTGGAGGTTATAACAATGGATACTTGGAAAAAGATATGGGTCAGAAATGTAAAATTTACACAGGCTCAAAATTTAAGAGAGAATTTTTATAAAATGTTTTATAGATGGCACTTAGATCCTAAAAAATTAGCAAGTATGTATCCGAACTGCCAGCCCAAATGTTGGAGGTGTGGTTGTGAGGATGCAACGTATTATCATATATGGTGGACTTGTAAAAAAGTTAAAGCTTTTTGGATTAAAGTTTGGTGGAATATGCAAAAGATATTTAAGAAGAAGATAAGGTTTTCTCCACAGTTATTTCTGTTGGGTATTATTACAGATTGTACTGTCATAGATACTAAATTGATGTTAAATTTAATTACAGCAGCAAGACTTTTAGTAGCACAATATTGGAAGAAGGAGGAACTGCCTACTATAGAAGAGTGGACTTTGAAAGTTTCAAACCTGGCGGAAATGGCAAAGATTTCAGCATATCTGAAAGAACAATCGCAACATAGATATATTGTGGAATGGAGAAGATGGATCGAATATATTCAGAATAAATATGGGACTAAAAAGTTTCATTTAGTATTTGAATAAGTATTAGTTTTACATGATGTATTATCAGTTATTCATTATAGGTTAGTAATTTAGTTATGTTTAAGGGGAGTTAAAGCGCGATAGAATTTAATATGTTTTTTTAGTTAGGTAGCATATTTTAGCTTAAGTTTGTAAAGTTAATACCCTGTATTCAGCTCTGGGAAGTCGGGGGGGTGGAGAGGGTTAGGGAGGGCAAGGGGGAGGGGAGGGGGAGGGAGGGAGTTTATGTTATTAAAAATGTATTTTAAAACTTTTCAATAAAAAAGAAAAGAAATGGGTATTGTAATATCACATATACATTCTCTCCCTCTCCCTCCCTCTTCCTCCCTCTCTATCTCCCTCCCCCCCTTCTCTCTTTCTCTCACAGAGAGAGAGAGAGAGAGAGAAGAGGCAGAACTATAGTGTAATGGCTGGTGTTGTTTTCATTTTTTTTAACATAAGCAGCAAGCGTATACACTCAAATTTGCAAGTTGCAACTCTATTGGCTTCAGCAAAAGAAGGTTTGATATTTCATAGAGCCCTGATCTTAATGCTATGCATTGCTTGTTAATTTATTGGTAGAAAAATCATTTCATTGATCAGCTGGAAGTTAATTGTAGGCATAGCAAATTAAGTCCATATGAAGGTGACTAAATCATATCTTTACCTATCATTGCTGCCTTCAGGTTTTTTTAGTTGGTTGAGCTAATTGATTCTAGTTGACACTTCGTTAATTTTTTCCATTCCACAATGACTGGTCCTTCCAATGTGATCCATTCCTTTCTATAGATTTGGCCCTGTGGCCCCAGATACAAGCTGAATCATGACAAAGAAAGTGTTTGTTCTTTGGTAAAGGGTGCTACTAAATCCTTTTAAATTGGGAAGTCTGATACTTGTAAACATTTAGGTATAAAACTTTCACCTCTTGATTAAATATAATAAAACAGAAGTTGGGGTGGGCAGAAAGAAGATAAAAGAGATTTTGTTTTTGTTTTTCCTGAGAACTATATTGAATACACTTCTTAAAGCTAATAAATGAACATGTAAAAGTTATAACCATTAGCTGAAGATACTTCCAATCATGTATAATTGTATATGAAGTTTTCAGTTCAATAATCAGCAAGGTAAAATTAAGACATTTTATATTTAGAAAGATGTATACTGTTGTTTATGTTGGCCTTTACTCATTACTGATTATGACTTTATTAGACAAGCAACCTTCTCTGCATGCTTTTTTTGGTCCCTTATGTTTTTATAGGTGTGTGTGTGTGTGTGTGTGTGTGTGTGTGTGTGTGTGTGTGTGTGTGTAAATGCAAACATCCAGTATATTATAGGTATAGGAATATGGTGAAGCATACAAAATCTTCAGATTATTTCAAGCCCCTTCTTGTAAAAAATAATAATTCTATAGGTGTGCTAAAAGCTATTTCAAGTTTTAGAAATAAATTCTTATTATTTTGATCATCAGCTTTGAAAACCAGTAAAAGTGGCTTCACATTTTATGAAGCTGTTTTCTCTTTAATGACAGACAAGTCTGAATGTACATTAATCAAAGTTCAACCTTTGAAATAGCAAAAATCCTTCATGTAAGCCTTCATTAGTCTCTGTCTTATAAACTGTATTTTTTGTATTGTCATAGGCTTTAAAACAGTGCAGAGAAAATGATTCTGTGAAAAATATTCCAAAATGATGTGATTGTCATATTTTAGAATAGAGTGATTAATCCAAGAATCTAAAGCTACATGCTGCTGTCAGTTTAATTTCAAAGATATCTGAGAAGATCTATTTGTTTCCTTCCAGAGACTAAATGAGAAGGGGGGGGAACAGTATCAGAGAGAAAAAATGGGAAAAGTTAAGAAAAACTTTTGGTTCTGTGCCTGTCCACTACCTCAACACAGCTTCCAGATAGGCCACTGGAAGGGCCAAGCCCTGTGATAGAAGATCATGAGAAGCCACAGTTTTGCAAATCAAGCTAACTTCCAATTTGGGGTCAGGCAGTATAACTGTTAACTTAGTAAATAACTCCCTTATTTCTCTGCCAGTTTGCATTAGATCTCAATTCCTTTGTTTATTTCTCTTCTCCTGTATTTAGTAAAAAGAGAGGATAGATTAGAAAGTGCTTAATTTAGAAATAAGCCACATGATGATGCAAAGAAAAAGAAAAGAAAGACCAAGATTTGAAAGAAGAAAGATAGAAAAACTATGAATAAGCAAGAGATAAAAGGAAGAAACACAAAGCTTTCCTTTCTCTGGCATTTTGCCTTCCAGTGATTACCATCTTTTCAAATACAATATATCAAAATTATTTGAGATGTAAATCATCTTATTTTCTCCAAATCAACTGTTCTACCTGTAATTTTAGTAATGTTTTCCACCCTTTGTTTCTTCAATCATATCATACTGTTCTCAGGAAAGTGAGTGGTAAATATCCAAATTTTCAAAGCTAAGGGTCTGCTTGGCCATCTGTAGGATTCAGTGCTCTTTTAATTTTTCAGTACAGGCAGAAAATATGCTACAATTGCATTTCCTGGTGGAAGATTCGTAGCTTCAGGACACATTTCCAGACATCTTTTTCTACCAAGATGCAATGCATAGCTGCATAGCTGCAATCAATATGTATGTGTTCTGTATTAGAATGAGCAAGCCCATGCAAATTATAAGCCAATTGATGTAGTTCTAACTTATCATAAATGCCAAGGCAAATTTAAGAGGTTTTGGAAAAGAAGAAAGCCTCTTAGTCATGAGCCATGAATTCCTTATAGCACTTTTGACACTTGCTGAAATTTATAGTCAACAAGGTGATTCGGCCAGCTGCAAGCTCTCCAGCTAACTTTTAAATACTGCCATGCTCCAGTAGCTATATTTCTTTTCCCATTATCAGGAGCTGGGTTTAAGATGCTAGTATTGAAGAAGCTGGAATTAGAATCTGACATCTCAGACAACAGAATAACTTCATCATTAGAGCAGATAAGTGAGCCAAGGAACTATCATTGATTGTTACAGAGCCTTATCAAACATTATTGGGCACTGTCTGCAATAATCAAATAATATGTGCAGTGCCATGCATGCTATCAATTTCACCTAAAGTAAGTATAAAGAGTCAATATACATCAGAAAGTGGATATGAAATTATGTTTGGGTGGGTGTTCTCGTTTCTATAATGTCACATAAAAATCAATAGTGATTTATTGATACACTAAGTCAGTGTCAGCAACAGCACTCCTGATGCTATTTGAGGCAGTCTTTGTTAATATTTAAGTGCAATTGGCTAGCACGGATGCTTCCATGGAATCATCTATAGAAGTGTTTCTCAATCTTGGCAACTTGAAGATGTCTGAACTTCAACTCCCAGAATTCCCCAGCCTAGCTTAGCTAAGCTAGCTGAGGAATTCTGGGAGTTGAAATCTGAACATCTTCAAGTTGTCAAGGTTGAAAACCACTGATCTATAGCATTGTAGCTGAGAAGCAAGCTACCCATTAAATCCTATAATATTTGTCAATATACCACATCCTAAAATTTCAAATTCAAATTCTTACTTTAACATCTGATTAGCAATCATGGAAAATAAAATGGGAGATGCACACTTACTGCCTGCTTATCTTCTCTCAGGTGTTCTCTGGTCCATGTTTAAAATTCACAGTGAGCCATGATGTATCCAACAGACCCACTAATATCAAATGCAGACTCTGGAAAAGGCATGTGAAGTCTTTGGTTTTATGAATGTTGATAATAATGAACATCCTGGTAAGGCTAAGGAGAGTTAAGACAATCTAGAGATTCACATTTCTCTTCAGTATTGTAGACGTAGAACAGATTCTAACTCCAGTATTTTCCTCTGCATCATGTGAGGACTATATTACAATGATCGGGAACAGCAGGAGCAGTGATTCCATACGTTTTTGTTCTGTCCAGCCTATGACCAGCCCTGTTTGTGTATCAGGGACAACCCCTTTTTTCTTTTAACAATCAATAGGCTGGGAAAAAAACCCAACCCAAATTTATTTACAATTCCAAATAATAAAGTCTTTCAAACAAAAAAGCAGCAGAATATTTTCTTCAACCAAAAATACATGATTCAAAACATCCAACAAGAATCAAACAAGAGTCAAAAAGATTAGCAAGAACAGTCTAGGATTCTCTTTGAATGTCTCCAAATGGCTGCCTTCAGCTACCAGCACCATCCACACCTTCCCCTTTTATTATCTGTCCCAAGGCGTGGCTTCTCAATGCCTTCTCCTCCTTTCACTGAGTTGCCTCATTGATTTTCTCTGCTCTACTCTGCTGGATTGCCTTCTGCTTCTAGCATCTCTGAACAGATTCAGCTGTGACTCCTCTGAGTCTGACACCTCCTCCTCACACAACTGAGCCTCATGAGGAACACGACTGGAGGGGCCAGGCTCCTCTGCAGTGCATCAGAGCCTCCCTCTGATACCAAAGGCTCTCCAAACCCCTCCTCCTCTCCTCCTCCTCAGATTCCTCAAACTCAGCTGCTGGGAGCATAGGCTGACACTGAAACACAACAGTTTTGAAGTAAATATGTGAGCGTTCTCTGTGGGTGCACCAGACTTATGGAACCATCTTCCGGTTGAGCTCCGGATGGCGCCCGACCTCCGCTCCTTCCGGCGCGACCTTAAAACCCATCTCTTTAAGGAAGCGGGCCTGGCCTGATGGGATGGGGTGGGTTTATTATTATGACTTTAATTTTAAATTTGTACTATGGGCATTGTTTAATCATGTTTTAATAATTTTAACTTTTGTATCTGTCTTTTACGTATTGCCCTGTTAACCGCCCTGAGTCTCTTGAGAGAAGGGCGGTATATAAATTAAATAAATAAATAAATAAATAAATAAATAAATAAATAAATAAATAAATAAATAAATAAATATCTGAAGAATACTAGCTCACATTTATTCGGACAACAGATTCCTGTATATTTGTTAGGTAACAGGATCACTAGATCACAGGGAAAAAATATGGTACTTCTTTTTTTTGTACAAGTTTTATTATTTTTTAAATATTTACATTCAAATATTTGTGAAGCAATATGGTGGTTGGGTAATCAAAAGAAAACAATAGCAAATAACAAGGTATTTGTAAATAGCTCAGGTTGCATCAACAAGGATTCCTTCTCCAATTCCCTTAGTTATAACATAGTCAAATTAATCAAATTAATACATTTCTAATTGTGAGCTAGTCAATTAAAAGAATTTTCAATATATTTTCACTAATATGTACATATCAATGTCCTGTTTTTAAGTTTTACTTAATTGCAATAAAATAATTTAAAGTAGCCTATGATATATAGAAGAAAACTTAATTTTTGGGTAACCCACATTTCCCTACAAAGCTTACATTGTTCATTTCAAAACATTCTTATTTTTTACCAGTAAAGTCTATTTATCATCTTAACAATTCACCAATTATTAGCAAAATATCTTTTGTTATACCTTTCCAAATTCTATAATATACATCCATTCTAATAGCCAACTTTCCTTTAAAAGTTAAATATAAGATGAATTTCTATCTATATCATTACAACTAATATATGCTATGTGTCATCTTAACCGTACATCAATTATTAAAATACTATCTTTTGTTATATCATTCCAGATTCTATAATATAGTTCAGAGTTATATTCTAGAACCTTAATTTTGTTTTTCCTTAAAGATCTAAAACCTAAATATAAAATCAGATTATATTTTTAGAGATTCCCCTTAATCCATTAAAAGAAATTTTTAAGCTCTATCCTTACAAATCCCAAAAAAGAGACAAGTCTAATTTTTTTAAATCTAATTCTCACCTTCTTTTTGTGCCAATCAGGCTTCCATATTGGTGCCTTTAAATTCTCAAATGTATCTCCCTTTTTTCCTACACCCCTTATTTTTTTTTAAATTCCATTTATATCCCGCCCTTCTCCGAAGACTCAGGGCGGCTTACAAACTTAGCAGTAGCCTTCATTCTATGTATATGCCTGCTTATTAGGGCTTTCACACCCCTCCCAAGCGGCATTATTACAAAGTCAGCTTAATTGCCCCCAACAATCTGGGTCCTCATTTTACCTACCTCGGAAGGATGGAAGGCTGAGTCAACCTTGAGCCTGGTGGGATGCGAACCTGCACTAATTGCAGGCAGCTGGTGTTACTTAAGGAGGCATTAGCCCACTGCTCCACCAAGACTCCATATTTGGATCCAGGGAGACCATCCAAATATCAGTTTTGCAAAGAAAGTGTCCCCTTTGTAATCATTGAAGTGTTGCTTTAACAACTCAGGTTTTTGATGTTTGATGTAATATAGTTGTCATTAGTTCGGTCTGGTCTTCTTCCAATTCCATATGGCTTAGGTAGATAGTAGTAGCTGGTGTTATGGTTATCATCTGATTAGCTGAATCCTCAATGTACTGTATTTGAAGGCCTTTAATATCTTCGCTCTTAACGTTGCTTTCTTCGGGTGCTATTATTTTTTGAGTTGCAGGTTTTGTAGTTGAAGTTCAAGTTTGGACTTCAAGGTTCTCTGTAAGTTGCATTTGTTGTTCTTTGAAGTCTCCTATTTTAATGTTACTTTCCACTTCTTCTGTTTGTTTTTGGATTGTCAGTTCATCATTTAAGGTCAAAGTTTGATTTGGTGGCTTTAAGTTGTCAGTTATTGCTTTAAATTGTCAGTTATCTTGCAGTTTGGCTTTAATTTGCTCAGTTATTGCCAAGATTGTGTCCAGTATCAGTTTGTAATTAAGTGGTGGGATATATTCATCCATTTTGTTGATGTTTACAGCTAAGTCTTCCATGAAGGCTATTTTAATACGAGTCAATGATATCCACCTTCAATATTCCTAAGAGTTGTTTTCAGTGCCAGGTGTTCCCACTCTTATCTTTGAAATAATGTCAAGGACAGCTCTGTTGATCAGTCAGCTCTCACAATAGGAAAAAGGTTTACTTGCTATACCATGTTTTGCCACAAGATGTCATCAGTAGCATATAGAATAAGATGTAAAGTTTTTATTCCAAATTAATATAAAGCTTTTGTACAATTAGTCCATTCTTTTTTTCCTTAATTCACAGCTTAAACAGAAAATAGGGTAGTAGATCCCCACAAAAATAGAAGCTTTTTAATAAGTACAAATAAGATTGCTTGATTTTTTTGCTTAGTCACTTGATTTCTTTTAAGGCTTTAAGGCTTTAAAAGTTTGTTCCCCAAGTATACAATCACCGTTCTTTCAAAGGAGGGGGAGGAAATTTTTGGAAAAGTCCCACAGGAAGATGGTTAGGGGAATAAGAAAGGTAAAGTCTCACCCAGGTCCTCCAGATTGCTTCTTAGTGCTAGGTAGTGCTTTGGGCTTTCGGCAGGGAGCGGCTTAATGATTGGCCATCTTAATGGCCAATCTCTTCTTCTTTGGGCCAAAGGAGCTGCTCCGGATTCAAGCAGAGGGCTGTCACCCTTCCACAATCACAAGGAGGGCCTCCTCGTGGTGGTCGCCCCTCCAGGATTTTCGACCCTTTTCATGATCCTCCAAGGAAGAGAGATCGGACGGCAGGGAGCGGACTCTTCCTGCACGTCCGGAAGCACCACATGCACAAACCAGTACTTCTTGACCGTACAATTATTTTCTGTTATCTGGTAGAGTTCTATTTTTTTCTCATCTCTTTAATTTCTATTCTTCACAAAAAATGGGGGTATATAGCCATTTTTTTATGACAGACAAAAATGATTTTGACCTTTAATGAGACTCTCCCCATTGTAGAAAATCGCCTTCTTGTTACAAATTCTCTATAGATTTCTCAAGGAGGTATATGCCTTGTTTTGCATTTAAGGCAGTTTGTTTAATTTAAATGAATTATTCTTTCAGTAAAATTGGTTCCAGTGTATTTTAAAAGAGTCATAAAAAGTCATATTGTGAGTAGAAGAATGTAAATTTGCAGAGAAGGAATTTAATGACCTAAGGTATACTTTTTTTCTTTGCTTTTATTTTCCTTGATATATGAATTAATCAAGCCCAAATTTAAATTTCTGCAGTTGTCTCTGCTTGCCCTGAGATTTGACATGGTTGGCATACTCCAGATTTCATATATTAGGGGACCCAGAGGCAGTGGTGGGATTCAGCCAGTTTGCACCACTTCGGCAGAACCAGTAGCTAATTTTTTGTTGCCCAGGCCCAGAATGGACTTCCAGAAGCAGCATCCACACAGAGAACTGGTAATTCACATATTTGAATCCCACCACTGCCCAGGGGACATTAATTTTCTATCATGATATCTGCCTCCTGAACAAGCAAGCCTCTGAAGATTCAAACAGTCATGATCCTTCTTATAGTGAACCTTAAAGACTTGGATATTTCCAGAGGCCCTGGGCTTAGTACTGTAAGATGTATGCCAGCTATATGATGGGTTTTATGTTTTGATAATATAAATTGGTTTCCCCCTGTTATACCACATTGAATTCTTTTTGAGTTTTTTATTGTTGTTCCTTGCCATTTTCTATTATCTTTGAACCAAGAAACTATCACTAATTGTGAATCAAAATAGGTTTCCTAAACTTCCCCAGCAATATAGAAGAAAGCAATATGATCTATTTTAGATTAAAAGATTCACAATCCTTTCCCATTTGCTTCACTGACTACAAGGGGACTGAAGTCCAAAATATTTTTTTAAAATACCAAGCTATTTAATCTATTATTTTCTACTACACATGGCTAAAACTTTTATTAACTTTTTGTATAGTATTCATTCATTCTATAATTCCCTGTCTTATACATTAGAGATAACATTAAGAACTCCTGATTTGATCTACGTGAGGTTAAGAATAATAAAATGTTTTGACATGTTACTCAGGCATTAATTGCTATTTGGATTTAGTTCAAATGCAAAAATGATTAATTGGTTCATAATCAAAACCACATATCTATCTATTATTATATGGATCTAAAGTATAGGCAAAGATTTCCACTTTCCAGTTGTATCTGACTCTAGAGGGTGGTGCTCATTTCCATTTTTTAGCTGAGGGAGCCAGCAATGTCCAAAGACATTTCTATGGTCATGTATCGAGCATGACTATACACCGAGGCTCACAGAATGCTGTTACCTTCCTACCGAAGAGGTACCTACAGTATTTATCTATTCCCATTTGCCTACTTTCAAACTGCAAGGTGGGCAGGAACTGGGGCAATTAACAGGAGCTTGCCCCATCACAGGACACTCAGGTCTCAAATCCAGGCTGTCAACCTTTCAGGTGACAAACTCAGTGACTTTAACTGCTGAATCTTCTCGCCGCCCGCCCCCCATATGGATCTAGTGATAGTAATCAAAAATTTGTGCCATGGGGAAAAAATGGCAGGCTTTTGGCTTTATTTTAGGGATTGTCTTGGTCAAGATTGCAGCCGGTATTTTTCTCATATTGCCTAAAATTAGATTTCTATCAAAAGACACCTCCCCAAAAAATATCCATTGGGTTAAGGTTATACAATAGTTAATTATATTTGAAGAAGAAATTTTGACATTAATAAAAGTGAAACACAGGCTCGATATCATAAAGTCCTCCAAATAAATACAAAAAAGACATAAACCTGAAAAAAAAAACAGCATTCGTAGAAATATTCCTACAAGAGAAAATGCAGTTTTGGGTTTAAAAAAAAGGCCACATCTCCTGCAACTTCCATAAATAATTCACTGTCAGCTTGTAAACAATAGAGATGTGCAGTATGAATGCCAAAGAGGGCCTTTATATGTCATAAAGCCACTCAAAAGTGCACTTGCTGCAGCAAGGCTGACTGTGAGCTTTGATGTGCAGGAAAAGAAACTGCTAAGCTGAGGTCATCACTTAGTAGAAAACAATTTCCCTCATATGGAGAAGCAGACTCACTGCTGTGCTTCTGAGACAGAAAGAATGGGTTTAAGAAACAAGACTGCATAATATGGGCTTTGAAAGGGGAAAAGAAATCTTGTGCACACCTTGAGAATGACCTGAAGTGGACACAAAATAAATGACTTAGCTTGGAATAGCCAGAGGAAATTGACATGCCTCAGGGTCAAGGTTCAGAATTGGGGCTATATATACTTTTAATAAGCAACTGATAAAATGCTTCCCTTTTCTTTAACTGAACCATTACCACAGAATCTTGATGCTCCCTTCATGAACTGTTATGGATGAAGTGGATTTGGAGATATAGATACAGAGACAGAGACACTTAGGATACTGCAACCAAACTGCTAATCTCCCATGGTGGTCCCAGCTATTTCTTAAGCCAAATTCAAAGAATCTAGTCTAGATTGCAGTAGATTGCCAATGAGGCTGGGCACTGGGCTGGTGCTCAGTTTTGACCAGTGTTTCTCAACCTTGGCAGGTTTAAGAGAGGTGGACTTCAACTCCCAGAATTCCTCAGCCTGCATGCTGAAGTCTACTACTCTTAAACTTGCCATGTTTGAGAAACATTGGTTTAGACACAGTGACAACACTATTATAGTCACTGATTGGTCGTTGCCTTTTTTCCTGCTTTTTCCATCTATGCACAGCTTCTGTGGGGACAAGCCTATGTGTGTCTGTCTTTTTTTCTTGGGGGAATTGTTTTCTTCTCATTACCTCTGTGCCTTTACTTTTCCAGATGTTTACACACTTCACCTCCATCCTTTTCTATGTATCTCTTTGATTCTAACTCAGATCTTTTTTCCTTTTGTACTACTATCATTCTGAAAATGCAATAATCAAAGCAATAGTGAATACATTATTCTTTCATTGCTGTGTTCCTCTGAAAGTCCATGGAAACCTTGGAGCAAAGAGGAACATTGTTCAGTTTCATCCCAACACACTAGCACCATTCCAACGTGCAACTGAAATGTGTAAAGGGAATGAAAGCTTTGTGGTACTGGGGGTAGGAGAGGTAAAGCAAGGGGGTCATGTTTTGCCAGTCTGGCTCAAATTAAAAGAAGTCTACTGGCAGATATAAAAGTTCCAAGGTTGAGGATAGTGGCAGTGATTATATTTTCAGGAAAAAAGTAAAGTCAAACCTGAAAAAGGGGTACATCTGAAGGAGGTTTATGAATGAAAAATAATTGTATAAGTTTACAACTTTACAAAGGAAAATTCAAGAGCAAAGCCAAGAAAAACAATCAAATCAGTAGTGGGATTCAGCCCATTTGCACCACTTTGGCAGAACCGGTAGCTAATTTTTTATTGCCGAGGTCCAGAATGGACTTCCAGAAGTGGCATCCACACAGACAACCAGTTGTTGACATATTTGAATCCCACCACCGAATCAAATCAAACATCATTGTAAATTTATTTTTTAAATGGAAATTCAATTTCTATATTCTTCATGTAAGTGTAGAAGATGCATTAAGTGGTATCATTTGTAAAAGTAAAATGACTAACATAAATACAAAAGTGAGTTTTTGAAAAATAAATAAATCTAAAGGACAGATTTATGAAATAAAGGGCTGTCCTTTATAATAAAGAACATATGGTCACTCTGTCAAGGGTAAAACTTGCTTAAATGAAATAAGAAACACAACAAAAGTGTCAGTTTAGGATCCAGAGGTTTATTTAAATTTGACACACAAATTCAGTACTTACATTTCAACAACTCATTGCAATGAGGCCAAATGCACAGGCAGTCCTTAAGCATTATGGCTTAGTGGCCAAATAGCACCGCTCTTATCTCTGAGGCAGACTTTATACCTTAGCACTGTGCCCACTTCTGACTTCTGGAACCACCCAACAGTCTCTTTCCTTATTAAAACCATCAACACATGACTTTCTAGAACAGGGGTGTCAAACTGCCAGCCCATGGGCTGGATGCATCACCAGGAAACCACGCCCACCCCATTGCTGGCAATGGGGAAAAGGCTCCGATATGTCGCATGATGTCACGTGACATCGCGGGTTTGACATGTCTGTTCTAGAAACTTTGCTAGTTCCCTTTTCCTGAAACTGACCACTGGGTTAGTTCTGTTTTCTTATTCTGTTGCCCAGGTTACTAGGCCAGTTTCCTGCTCTTCCCTGTCCTTGTTCTAACCATTATTTTCCTCACTACCTTCCTACATGTATCATTGCAAAACCTTTACCCGTGAACAAGGTTCAGTTCCTTAATTCTCATACTTTTTTGCTCCTTGTTCTGCTTAAGAAATGTGTGCCAACCACAATCTTTCACCATCTACTGCTAAGGTCACAGTCCTTTCTTTTGCTAAGTATTTCTCAGCAGACACTGCCCTTTATTTTAACTGACTATCAAAGAAATATATTTGATTTATACAGAACGAATTATTAAGATATTTTTTTCCTTTCACAACTCTAAGGATAGTCCAATGATTTAATGTGCCACCATTGTATCATCCATAAGATTATTTTTTTAAAAAAAACATCAGCTGCAAAGAACAAGTTTCAGCCACCAGTCATTGGATTTTTGCCGGACTGGAACTGCAATTGCTTCTAGAGAGGAACAACGTAGTGGAGACCATCCATCCTGAAAGGTTTAAGGTGGCTCAGATCAGAAAACAGAACTTTTGAATTGAAGATGGAAAACACTGTGTGGGAACATTGTAATGGCTGGGAGTAAGAGAAGGACAACATTGTTTATTTCTGCACTCAAGTGGTGGTGATTGCCCCATACTGGTAAAGAGCTGAGCACAAAGTATAGATTTTCACAGATAATGATGGCATGAATATTGATATTACATGTACAGTATATATAATATATTTGAGTATAGTATACTATATATATTATAGGTTCAAATCGTGGTCACACTTAAAAAAATGGGAGGGAGGGAGGGAGGGAGGGAGGAAGGAAGGAAGGAAGGAAGGAAGGAAGGAAGGAAGGAAGGAAGGAAGGAAGGAAGGAAGGAAGGAAGATTTATGATACTTCCTGCCAGCTTCCCATGAGGAAAGTCAGTGGGGAAGCCAGCAGGAAGGTGAAAGTCACTCCTGCTTCCATTGCTTTTTATTTCCCATGGTCATTTTGTTTCTCTATTTAGGTAGGAAAATATCTTTGAAACAATAACCCAATGCAAGGATTGTCTAGTTCAGTCATGTCAAACTCACGACATCACGTGACGTGCAACGTATCAGAATGGTTTTGCCATTGCCGGCAATGTGGGGGTGTGTGGCTTCTGGATGATGCGTCCGGCCCATGGGCTGGCTGTTTGACACCCCTGGTCTAGTTAAAGAATTAAAAGAGGAAAAAAAACAATAAAGGAAGTTACTTATTTTCCAGGTACTTTAAAGTTTGGCTTTGCCAAATGTTACCAGTCAGGGTTCTCGGTTGTTTTACTGAAGCTAGAAGGACAAATTAACATTGTAAAGCTCCATTTTTAATTTTATGCATCCATTTCAATAATAAAATCATACAATTATGATTAACTCAATTTTATAAAGTTTTAATTATTTGTGTGTGTTTTTCAAGTTCAGAAATATTCTGTAATTCAAGATACATAATTCTGCATTGATTATATATTTTGGTACAAAATAGAAATCTTTTCTGTTATAAGATGATCCCATTTTTATTTTTTTATTTAAGGTGGGTTACAACTGGATTCATTTCTATTGCAAAATTATCCTTATTAATGCATACAAACAATTAGGATTGTACTGATATTTTATTTGCTTATAAGAGACAAGAGACCCTTATAATTTTGTTTACAGTGAACTCTCAATTGACTAAAAAATAAACTTGTTTTTCTTCCACTATTTTCACTAGAGACTTTAGTTTTAGCTCATTAGGAATAAAAATGAATTAGCTAAGCTTTGAAACATACCATTGAACATATGTGCAAATAATATTATTCTTTCTGAATGTACTATACAGATAAAAGGATCATTGAAGTAAATGTCAGATTTCTAAGTTTCTGCATGGTATAAATTTGATAAGAATTCTTTTGGTGATTATTGTTACCTTTTCATTAGAACCTCCCCATAGAATGTTGACTTTATTACATTCTCACAAAAAATAAAAAAAAATCTTTTTTATTATATTTTATTATATCTCTTCCAACATGTCATAGAACAGGTGTTTGCTGTTCAAATTATTTTACAATGCCTGCATTGTAAGATTTTAAGATATGGTTCCTGCAGTGAGGCATATAAGAATCGCCAGATCTTCCCAAGGCTTTCCATACTATGTCATCCAATTGTTTCTGTAAATCTGGCTCCCAAACTTGTTTCACATCTGGTGGATTATCTATTGTTCTAGTTATTCCCAATAGATATAAGTAAATCATGGGGGAATTAGATTGTGTAAAATAATTAACAATCAATTTTTCAAAATCTGGGCCATTAATAAGTTCCTTTATTCTCTTCATTCATAAAAACGGGTTTACCTGAAACCAAAGTAGTCACAATAATCTATTGCCTAGTTTTTTTCTACCTATTTCTTGCTACACATTACCAAATTTTACCAAATTTTTATAATCTCTTTTGCTATAATTTGTGTGCTATTCTACCCTAATTCTAAACCCTAGAAATCATAAATTATAAAAAATAATAAAGGCAGGGTGTAAATAAATATATAAAATTTATTTAATTGAGAAATATTTGGTAAAGAAGACAAGTACCTTATGATTGCTCATCATTAATTTTCATTAATACAGCCTTTATTTTTAGAGGAAGCAGGGGGTTGGACTAGATGACCTCCAAGGTCCCCTCCAACTTTATATTATTAGTATTAATAGAGCTTACATATATATATATATATATATATATATATATATATATATATATATATATATATATATCCACATATATATACATGTGGATACATATTGAATATTTTATATTTGTGTCTATTGTTTTATTTAAGTAGAATAATAAATGGAATGATAGTGTAGCCCTCCCCCAAAAGAGCAAAATCAGCTGGGGGGACAGCTTCTCCAAAATAGGAAGAAGGCTTCCATGAAGTAAAAACCAACTGGCGTTGCTCACTAAAATGATCCAAGTGTTTGTGAACAAAATGTTTTATATCCATTCACAAAGGCAGAGCATTCCTTGTGAATGGATATTTAGTATCTGGACAGCCCCATTTATAAGCAAAGTGCTGCCGGCTGCAGCCTTCACAGGTAACCAAAACTGAACAGATTAAGGATACAAAGACATTTGTATGTATATTTCCCCACCCAACTCCAAGGACAGGACAGGAGATCCCAGCCACAATAGGAATCATCCTACCACAATTAGAATATTAAAAAACACACATTTAAGTCTATTGCATAACGAACTTAGATATCTCAATCACAAAGCCCCAAAATCAAATAAAAATCCTTCTGCTCATGAGACCAGGTTGTCAGCTGTCCCAGAACCGATTGTTGCATGTCACTTCACTTCTGAATCAATAAAGGGACACCCTTTCCAGCAGCCAGCTTCACACCCTCACTTTGCTGCGGAGGCACTCTCTCGCATTCGTTCTCTCGGCTGGAGAAGCGAGCCTGATTTCTTCCAACAATATACTGTAATTATTCTGTATATCTTAGCTTTCTGCACATCTCTATATAAAAAAATAGATTGCAATTATTTAAAACAAAACTTTCCAATTTTTATTGCTTAATGTTTTTAACTTCATCCATCACTGAGAAATAAATAGGTCACTTTGGAAAGACCTAGTATTTTAACATTCAGTTTGTTTTAAGATAGTGAATGTTTTACTCCAGAATAAATACTTATTTTCATACTGACAACAGTTAATATTAAGTAATATTAAATAACTTTTAAATCTGATCATGATAAAAAAACATCTGGCTCTAATCACTACAGATAATACTGTTTAGGATTAAAGTTTTCATTATAAAGCCACTTTCAAATTCATAACAGTTTGGGGAATATCAATTAAATGCACCAACTAAAAAAAAGGACATGTGTTTATTTCTCTTTTTAAAACATTTGAATGTTGCATTGCTTCATTTCACAGAATAATTTAACCATATATTGTACATCTGCCTGGATTCAGCTTTAGTGAATGACCTTGAGTTTTAACTTATTTCTGTTACACTCCTGTCAGAAGGAAAGAGATGGACTGACTGATAGAAGAAATATGTGAGAAGCCTAAACCTGACATTTAATCCTTTTAAATTAAGTTTCTCTAACAGATTTTTAGCATATTTACAGGATCCCATGCAATTTGTAAGCAAACATATCCAGGGTTGTAGTTTCATTTGCATAAACTGTAAATAATGAAGAAAAAAATCTGTGGTATTTCTGCCAAAGACTATATTCTACTATATATTTTTTCCCCTTGGTACTCAGGTTATTTGTTCACTTCTGTGCATTTTAAAGCCATCATTTGGCTTCCTCCCTTTTATATTATAGACCTGTGTTTTTTTATTTATTTCATTTATTCTCAACGCATAAATTCCCTTTCCATGTCATACTAGTTTATCACAAGCCACATTAAGCAACAGATACCTGAGCACAGCAGATACCATTTAGTATATTATAAGTATTCCCTTGCCAACTTTCATTTATCCACATTAAACAGTCACACAAACAAGAATTGAATCATCATAGGATATCCATTCAATCCCTTATGTCATTTTACTTTCAGTATTCCTTGTCTTCATTCATGTTATCCTTTTTCAAAGATGCAGATAAAGGATATTGTTCATGCATAGATGATTCACATTATTGTTATTTATTTATTACATTTATGCCACTACGTTTAATAGATTCTAATACACATTAAATGCCAATCTGAAATAAAATCTACTCACTTTTCCAAACAGAAAAGTTTCTAGGCCAACTATGGAGGTCACAGGACTAATTGCTCCTTTTCTTCATTTGAAGGTAATAGATAAAGTCTTCGGAGTTCCATTTGTAGGTCTACAAAGTTTCCTCTGCTTGGAAGAAATAATAATTTTCTTTAAAACTCAAGACTTTTGGTCTATCATAAGAGGATATTAATTCCATATATCTGAGTTGGCGCAAATCACCAGTATCTTGGTAATCTTAATAATGTAGTCCAGTTTTTTTACAAAAATAAACTGTAGGCTTAAAATATTCTAAACCACTTTCCAATAAAATTAATTACATACTTTCAGAAGCTGCTATAACAACAAATCCATGTTGCAAAGTCAAACTCTGTTTTAATTGTATATGTTGACTGTTGTGTAGCCAGTTCTTTGCAGGCATTGAGTGAGATGGAAGGTTCATAACAGCAACAGGCTTTATTGAAGATCAGAACATAACAGAAGCAACATAGGAGCTGCTGTTCAGCTATTTATAGGCTTGGCCGATAGGCGGCAACCAATAGGTTTAAAACAGTGGTTTCCCACCCAAAGACTTAATTAGCCGTCTGGAGACAACCAGTCTGGGCCAGCCCAGCAACCATTACAAGCATACACGTGTATGCTTAGCCATTGAACTAAGCAATTAGCAAGCAGTATAAAATAAGCAAACACTTACAGCATGTAAAAAAGCCAATACATTACATTGACAATTTGCAATTTTAAACTACAATGCAACAAATGTACCGAAGAAGGGATTAAGAATAAACTGCTCTAAACTCTTAATACCTTTTCCTGCCAAGTACCAAAAACTTTATGAATTTTTTAGATTGGAATTATCCCAAATTGCTAATTTGTCATGTGATTAAGAATCAAATTTAAAATTCCTTCCTCAGAATCTACCAAACACATCTAATGGCTTTTAATTCTGGAAAAAAACAACTCAGTGTTAACTAAAGAAACAGAGGAGTCACATAATAGCTTTTACATATGCCCATTACTGGGTTTTGGAATAAATAATTTGAATGCCACCAAAAGAAAAAAGAAATATATATATATGCCCAACCCAAGTTAAATATGAAAGAAGTAAAGGATACCCTTGAAAGATTCTGTAAGAATCCTGATGGTTGAAGAAACTATTCCATTTGTAATAATGCTGAAATGTTTAAATACTGCTTTTCTTCAAATAAAATTCAAACCAAATCCATTTTTATCAAAATAATTTTCATCATAATGAAACACTTTCCCCATTCCACAAAGGTAGCACTGTCAATTCAATTTTTCTCCAACTAATTTCTAAAATATCTATTAACAGTTTAATATTATCCAAAGTTTGTTGCTTTTTTATGAAGCCAGATTGTGTGGGATGAATTATTAAATCAATATGTTTTTCAGTGTTTGCACCAAAGTTATTGTCAACATTAAATCAATATTTAATTAAGAATTAAACAATATTTTGAACCATTCACTGAAATCTGTTGTTTACTTGGCTTAACTGTTACAATAGCCTTATAAAAAAGAAAACTTCACTAAGTTTATATAGAGTATCTCAAGCAGTAGTGGAGGTAGGAAAACACCATTTTTCTCTCATTTAAGGTTTATGAAAACCATCTGGACCAGAACCTGCCCAGTTTTATGGCTTTAATAGTACATATTCTTTTGGTAACAATAGCAGTACCACAAAATCAGCATGTTGCAGTGTTGTGGAACACTTTGTCTCCTGACGGGTGGGCTACCTTTTTTATAGCTTTATGAAAGACTACCTTGTTTGCATTAGTTGCTTGCTAGACATCGTGGTTGATGGGACATGGTGAGCTACTTATTTTTATTATATTAGCCTTCATTTTTTAAAATTTTAGATCCACCATGAGTCTTGGCGTAGGCTAGTATATAAATGTTGACACAAATAAGAGAGAAAAGTTGGAAAATGAAATGGCGAAGTCACTGGGAGAGCATAGAAAAGAAATAGAGATAAAATCTAGATTTGTTTATTTATTATTTGTAGGACTTGTATAGCTGTCTATCTCATACAGTGTTGCCAGGCAGCTCACAACAATCCACACAACATAGTTAAAAACAAGGCACAAGACCAAAATCCTCACATCTCAAGCCCCATCTAATCCAAGACTTGGTATATGAATCAGGTCTTCACAGCCCTCAGAAGTCTAAAAAGGTAGGGGTCTTTCTGATGTCTGATGAGAGGGCTGGAGTGGCTACCAAGAATACCTCCAAGGTCCAATCAGAGGGCAACATTTAAGGGAGGGCACTTGGAGCTTACCCATTCTTTCTAACAGGGTAGGAAAGAGAGATACCCTCAAGGAGATACCCTCAAGGAGAGGCAGTCCCACAAGTAACCTGGCCTTATGCCATGTAGGGCTTTATAAGTTAATAACCAGCATCTTGAATTGTACCTGGAAAGCAATTAGAAGCCTGTGCAACTTAGGCAGCAGAGGTGTTGCACAGGTGAACCAAAGATCACCCAAAAATGCACATAGCACTACATTCTAGGCCAATTAGAGCTTCTGGGTGGTCTTCAAGGGCAGCCCCATGTAGAGCTCATTGCAAATGGAAGGTGACTAATCCATGGGTGCCTGTGACCAAAGCCTTCCATCCAGAAATGAGCATAATTGGCACACAAGAAGAAATTGTACAAGCCCCCCTCCCCCAGCCAATCAGCACTCCTGATGACATTTCATTCATACCATAGTTTGCCAAACTCTAAATTACATGTGTACATATTTGGATATGCATGTGTGGCAACCTATATCCATTCAACATCACATCTAGATGTAATACATGGACAACTTTTAATGCATGTTTCCTACTTTTTATTAAGCTGTACCAATTAGTTGATTTCCCTTGAAGTAGCATGGAAATAAAATATTTGATGCATTTATGTTTCCTCATACACAATTGTCATGATTTAGCAGTCAAATGTCTGGATATAGACTTGGAAGCTCCTACGTTTCTCTTTCAGGACACGTGAGTGCAGCTTTTATATTGGAAGCCTACATCAAATCATATGTTTGTCACCTTGATTTATTTGTAGAAATAATAAAAGTGAGATACAAAAAATAAATAAATACATATTTTGTGGTTGTCAAGAATATGAAGCAATATATGGACATAGTTGAGGAAAGAGTGCTTTGTATACACCAAAAAGAAATAGTGTGTTGTGTGCCTAAGTTTGTATGTATGGGAAACACAATACTTTATAGCAAATGTGCCTCATATTAATTTTTGTCATTAGAAATGAACAATATTGATTTGGAGAGTACTTAAAAGCATTGAATGGAATAATAGATTTAAACCTGGGCAGAATAAGTATAATTATGCAGTTGCAAATGGTGTAATTCAGAATTTTCCTATAAAAACTGACTACCTTTTTTATATAGAGATTTAAATATGCAATAAGAACTGTCTTACAAGATTTTTCAATGATGATTTGGGTTTGATTTCATTTAAAAAGAAGATATAATGGTTTAATATCTACTTTACCTTTATATTAGTTAGCCTTCATAATAAGGATTTACTTTTGCATTTATTCATCAGATAGATAATAAGTGCATCCTTTTTCTCTCATCAAGAGCATTCAGCACAGAAAAGAACATTGCGTTACGGCAGATTATTTTACATCCATTTTAATAATGTTTAAATAAAGATTTAATTTTCTTTATATATTGTGTGCATCCAGCCATCCCTGAAGGTTATTGAGCTAGCAGCTATAGTTTCAAGGACGTTCTGTTTTGTGTTGTGAGAGTTTTCTTTGTTGTCCTGTCCTTTGATATCACAGCATGCTCTAGTTCATGTGTTTATCTTTTTTGGATTCTCTCCATGCATATTTGTAGCTAATATGGTTGAATGATTACAAACTGAATGTAACTCCTAGAGATCTGACTTGAAGTTCAAGGACAAATCCCACAATACCCTTCCATTTATCCTTCCATTATTTATGACTTCAGTTTCTATCATTCTGCAACTGTTTGTGACATACAACAGCTTTGTGAACTGTTAGAGGAACTTATTCAGCTTAGAGGAACTTATTCAGAAATGCTTTATAAAACTGTTGATAATCTGAAAAAGAGTTTCTCTAACTTTCTTTACTTTCTCAGAGGTATGGTTTCTTTTAATATAACAAGAAGTTTCAAAAGAAAAGGGTTTGGATATTATACGAAAAAAACTTCTAATAAATTTAAATATCAAGCATCTTGATATTAGTTGTCTATATGCAGATTCCATCACTTTACAGGTTTATTTAGAAGGATTATATTCTAGCCCAGTGATGGCAAACCTTTTAAAGACCGAGTGCCCAAACTGCAACCCACTTATGAAAAGTTTTAAAATACAATTTTCCTTTGAAAAACCCCCCTTCCCCCTCCCTCCTCCCCTCCCTACCTCCCCCCTATCTCCCCCCCTCCCCCTCTCCCTCCTCCCTCCCCTGCCCCCCCCTCTACTTCCCCTCCTCCCCCCCTCCCCCCCGACTTCCCAGAGCAAAATACAAGGTATATATCTAAAAAGCAATCATAAACAATCATATACTAACAATTATAAACTCTAAAATCCATCACTCTCTAGCTTATATAGAGTAAACCAATCCTTAACAATACTAAATATATATAAAGAACTAAAATAAAAGAAAACTAGCATCATTCCCATCTATGTTCTTCCACAATTCACTATTACCTAGACATATTCTCACTTACACATCACAAGCACCTATCCCTATTAACCTCTCTAGCCAAAATAGGCTATAATAGATAGTTCTTACACAAATTAACCCGCATTAACCCACAAAACTTTCTTCCTCTTCCTCTGTAGTTAATTGTCCATTAATTCCAAATTGAAAATTCTGTTACCATACATAGCATCCCAAAACTCTTAAAAACACAACTACCACTTGACTATAAGTATATTGTGGAAGTTCCATAGATTTCTACTGGTCTTATTTTTTAATCTTTTTTGAGCGTTTTAAGGCAGCACGCGTCACCCTCTGTTCTCTAGGATCATCCAAAAGAGTTGCAGCTTGATCTCCTCCTGTACCCTTCTCGTCTATCTGTCCATCTTCATCCTCTTGATGTTCTCCTTCTCCAGATCCCTCTGCAGCTTCCAGAAGTGTTGATGGGGTTGCTTTTAAAACATTGTTGTAAAAATCATGCGCTTGCTTCACAGTACCCAAACAGTACCTTTTGCCATCATACATGAAGCTCAACCCAGCTGGGATCTCCCATCTGAACCTTATATCTCTTTGCTTGAGCTCTTGCACAAGAAATATAAAGTCCTTCCTTCTCTTTAAAATCTTTGGAGGAATTTCTTTTAGAACCAAAACTTCTTGACCAGCAATCACAACTTTAGTATCATAGGCAGCTTGTATAACTTCATCTCTAATTTCCCTTTTTACAAAATAAACCACCACATCTCTAGGCAACTTTCTCTGCTTTAGCAATCCACGAATTCACACGAAACACTTTGTCCATGCCTTGTTTTATTTCAGATGCTGGATGGTTCAATACCCCCTCAAAAGCCTCAGAAACCAGCTGCTTTAAATCTTCCTTAATATTCTCTTTTAGGCCTCTAATTCTAACAGCAAACTGCATCTGGTAAAATTGAGCCAAACTCTGTTCGCTATCCATTTTGTCTTTTAAATCTTCAATTTCCAATACTTTTGCTTCTAATATAGCATTCTTTTGAGTCAAGTCTTCCACTTGATCATCCAGCACCTCCACACATTTAGCTACTTTATGCACTGAGGACAAAATGTCTACCTTCATCTCTCTAAGTTTCTGCTCCATCCTTTCTTCCATTCTCTGCTCCAATTTCTCCAATTTCTCCTCCATCTGTGCAAATTTAACACCCATTGACTCCAAAATTAACTGGGTATGTTTTTCAAGATCCTTCGATGTCAATACATCAGGAGAATGCAACGCCTGCAGTAATGATTGTTGTTGCACCGGAGAATTTCCAGCACTCTGAAAAGTTCTAGGGGGAGGTTTAGCCGCCATCTTTTACTTACAATTGTGACGCACTTTCACTTTAAGTTTTAAGCAAAGTCCATCAAGCTTGAGAGTAAAATAAAATAATCCTCTTCATCTCTTCATCTTTCCCTCTTGTACTGCTCTGCCTGCTCTGAACTGTTAGAGGAACTTATTCAGCTTAGAGGAACTTATTCAGAAATGCTTTATAAAACTGTTGATAATCTGAAAAAGAGTTTCTCTAACTTTCTTTACTTTCTCAGAGGTATGGTTTCTTTTAATATAACAAGAAGTTTCAAAAGAAAAGGGTTTGGATATTATACGAAAAAAAACTTCTAATAAATTTAAATATCAAGCATCTTGATATTAGTTGTCTATATGCAGATTCCATCACTTTACAGGTTTATTTAGAAGGATTATATTCTAGCCCAGTGATGGCAAACCTTTTAAAGACCGAGTGCCCAAACTGCAACCCACTTATGTATCGTCTGGTGCCAGGTGGGCATGGCCCATTGGGTGGGCGTGGCTGTGGTGGTAATGGCAGACTGGGTGGGACTAAAAAGTTCAATCAATCAATTCCAACTTTGTGAGATCTTTTTTCCCAGCAAGAAGTTGAAATTGATTGATTGATTGCAACTTTTTTTTTGCACATGGCGGCGGAGGCCTAAACCGAAAAGGTTTTATAAAACCCAGCTGAAGGCCTAGGACAGGGATGACAGCGCGCATGCCCACAGAGAGGGCTCTGAGTGCCACCTGTGGCACACATGCCATAGATTCACCTCCACGGGCCTAGGACAGGGGTGACAGTGTGCATGCCCACAGAGAGGGCTCCACATGCCAACTGTGGCACATGTGCCATAGGTTCACCACCATGGTTCTAGCCAATAGTCTGGCAAGTATAAATTTAGGCAATTTAGAAAAACCAAAAATAGCAGATTGTAGTTTATTATAAATTGCTCATACACTATTCCTCAAAATGGGACAAATTCAGTGGTGAGATTCAGCCGGATAGCACCAGTTCGGTAGAACCGGTAGCTAAATTTTGCTGCATTTGGAGAACCGGCTGGCTTCCAGAAGTCCAGTCTAGGCCTTGGAAGCCTGGAGGATGCCTCACAGGCTTAGAACGGCCCACTGGAAGTGCCTGGATACCACTTCTGGACGTCTGTTCTAGGCCTCGGAGGCCTGGAGGAGGCCTCACAGGCCAAGAAGGGCCCACCAGAAGTGCATGGATGCCACTTCTGGAAGGCCGTTCTAAGCCTCCAAGGCCCAGGCCTGCATAGGATAAGAGAACTGGTTGTTCAGGTATTTGAATTTCACCACTGGACAAATGCCATACAGATTCACTGCCAACCAAAGACCCACTGATATGAAACTCACTATTGGTTCTTTCCTCGTTGTATCTCTGATATGGAGCTGAGGACTGCCCCCGACCTCCGATCATTCCGCCGGGGCCTGAAGACCTGGCTCTTTGAGCTCTCGGGCCCAGGCTGAGGAGAAAATTTTTAACTGGGGTTTTTAAGAGTACAGGGTTGATTTAATATTTTTTAACTTGGTTTTTAACTTTTGTATGTTTGATTTTTAATTCCCTGTAAACCGCCCTGAGTCCTCAGGGAAAGGGCGGTATATAAATGCAATAAAATAAATAAATAAATAAATAAATAAATAAATAAATAAATAAATAAATATCCATGCTGTAATTATGGCATGTGAAGTGGGAAAGTTATGGACACTGACTTTTATATAGTATCTAGAGGTTCCATGGAGTTCTGGGAGATATTTTTTGGCTGAAGATTCTCCAATTCAGAATTCAACAAAAAAAATGATCCACATTTCTTCTCCTCTGCACTTTTAACATCCAGCCTGGAATTCAGAAGAACTGTAGCATGTAAAGTAAAGTAGCATGACTTTATGACATTTCAATTGATACTTCTCAAAAAATTGCTTACTATGGCTTTTGAGATTTCTTTCCTTATCTCAAACAAGACCTGAAATATCTTTTAGTTTCTAAAATGAAGTGATGTTCAGACATATTGTGCTTGAATAAAGACTCCACAGCATGAATTTTAATATTATAAAACCCTTTTAAATATAAATGATAAATATAACAGGCTTGCTATTTATGCGCTATGGTAACTCTGGTGGGGGAAAAAAGAGAATCTAAACTGAAAATCTCTCTAAATCTGTCACTCCATTCTCACTGAAATTTTCTATTTATTTAACATAATAGGTGAAATTATAATATAGCTCCCTGCTGTTCACTTATCAAAATTATTTGTTTTTGAAGTACATCTGTTCTATTGCTAGAGATAAAAATAAAAAATCATCATATTTTAGGTAATGTAGGCCCAAATTGTATTTGGCTATGATTCCATGCTGTAGTATGAAACATAAACTACTAACATGGCAGCTTATCTGAAAAAATGTTTTTTATCTGTAAGGTAGAAACTTTCTAAAAACAAATTGTTTTATTCTTAAAACTTAATCTCAGTTACTTCATAGGTACCAGCAATGTTTGTAAACATACTCAGAAATGTTTCAATATTATTTATAAAATGCCCCAGATATCCATGTCTTAGTTGCATAGGGCTTGAATATTGTAACACACTTTATACATAACAGCATTTGATACATTTTTAGAAGATAAAAATAGTGCAAAAAAGCCCCCAAAACTTTTTAGTGACTGTTTTCTGTCTGTCCTATACAATATAGAAGAGAAAGGATATGGCAGGCATCCATACTGGGATATATGTACCTGGAAATCAATATTCTTAGAGGCAGATGCCTCAGTTTGGAACATCTTACTCCCTGAAATTAAGCTAATCCTTACCCATTTATTCCATATGAAACAGGTTACAAGCATCCTCTTCTTCCTGCCTTATGGTGAGAAAGTATTAATGGAAAATAGCAGATTTTTAATGGTTACAATATGTATGGATTTTTATATAATTTTATTAAGAATGCTTATTATAATAGTAAAATCTAATACAAACTAAATTTAAAGAAAGAAAAGGAATAGAAAAAGTGACAGAAGTGCAATGAAAACAGAAAGAAACAATATAATAAAGAGAAAATAAATATATATATACAAGTGACTTCCAATCTTCATCACACATATAAACAAATGTAATGACTTCTCACTCCAAGATTACAATTATCTCTTCATCTCATAACACATTCCTTTTCTATAAGCAAATCCATAAAATATCAGCACTTACATTCTGGTATCAGCAGAAAGTCCCTAAAGGGTTGCCAGATGTAACAGCCTGTCTTGTCTTAACCTTGATCAAATAAAGTAATTTTATATTCTTTCTTTTTACTTCCAATAGTCTTAATCCTTAGCTCATTCAAATATTGTTGTAAGATTTTATCTCTCTTCATTTTTTTCTTCCCATCACACAGAGTTCTTCATAAATTCAATAGGAAAAACATTATCCAGGTTACTCTTTTGGTTTATAATGTCTATTTCCCTTTTGAATTTAAAAATCAATTTCTTTGGTGGATCCAATGAAATATCATTCTCCAAGTCATTGTCTTGGCCTGTCAGTTGTAAATCTATTTTCAATACCATCTTGATCTTGTCAGCTAAAATTTGTTTTACAGCTCTCATTTCTTCAATAATATCTTTGGACATAGTCTATTCACAGAAACAGACATCATTTGTGACATTATTGATACTATGGCTTCTAATTTCTGACTCCATTCTTCAAAAGTCTCCTTCATTATTTTCATTGCTGTTACATTTTGAATGTTATAAGTTTGTATTTTTTTCACTATCTAAATTTTTTAGTTCAAGGAAACAAACAGGCCAAAACACCTCCTTGCCAGCAATGAATGAATGAATGAATGAATGAATGAATGAATATCTGGATTTTCACTGAAACAATTTATAAAGAATTTATGATCTTGAGTTTGAAAGACTTGCTTTGGTTTTTAATCTGTTTTGTTCCTAATTCAAAGTGCTGGTTATTTGCTGCATTTACAACTTGAATGGTCAATATTCTAAAATATTTCTGAAACATCGGCTTTTGTGACCTATCGTAGAAGTCCTGCTTTGCAGTACAGATTCTTACTGTTTTAGATACAGGGGGAATTATGTAGAGCACTGCATTTTCCATAAGAGTTCAAAAGCTTTGAATCTGCCTCCCCACTAAAAATAAAAAAGTAGGATCCAATCTTAGCTTGTAGTCTTACAGAAGCGTAGACTTTATTCTTTCTTTGTTTGTCAATTATATATGTGATGTAAGGTAATAACTCTCGTAGCACTCTGTCCAAAAACATTAACATACAGTAGTAGAGTAAAAACATTAATCTGTAAATTCCAGTGTTTGGCCAGCACAAAAAGGAGAGCCTATTGTGTCCTTGTCCAAATAAAACTTTGCTTGTAAGGTGTTATGTTTTATTAATGCAACATCAAACATCTGAAAGTCCTAAACAAGTAGTGCTGAAGAACATATATTTAAAAATGCAAATTATTTTAGATTTTTCCAGTGTGAAAGTGTTTTGAAAGCAATAACAAATTCAGAAGCAATGCTTCAGGGCTTAATTTGATGAGAGAGCATTCCAGTGTCTTTGCAACCTATTTAAAAATATGCAAGCAGAAAGTATTGGAAGAAAGCAGACTTAGAAATGCTAGTCTTGCTTCATATTTTTAAACAGCAATTGTATCTAAACTATAACTAAGAGGTAGCCAGATCCAAATAAGATGTCTTCTATTTTTATATATGTGAATACTACAGCTTCTAGAAACTACATATCAGTATCAGGGCATTGCTCACAAAAGACTGAAAAGACAAAGAAATACTTCAACATTGTGTCTTGGGCCCAGTGCTATTCAACATTTTCATAAAAGGGGACTGAATGGGTGTTCATTACCCTGTCCAAAAAGATGCAGTTCAGTGGTGAGAAAAATAAGGTCCTGCAGATAGACAGGAAAACCAAAATGCACATGTATAATTTAGGCAATATTTGGCTCAACAGTAGTGCCTATGAGAGGATAACCTAATGAAGAGAAGATTTAGGGATGACATGATAGCTCTTTTCCAATACAGGTAGTCCTTGACTTAAAACAGTCCATTTAGCAACCATAACAACGGCACTGAAAAAAGTGACTTATGACCATTTTTCACATGACCTTTGAAGCATCCTCATAACCATGTGATCAAAATTTGGATGAATGGCAATGGACTCATATTTATGATGATTGCAGTGTCCTGGGGTCATGTGATCACTTTTTGCAAACTTCTAACAGGTAAAGCCAATGGAGAATTCAGATTCACTTAAAAACTTGTTACTAACTTAATAACTGCAGTGACTCACTTAACAACTGTGGCAAGAAAGGTCATAAAATGAGGCAAAACTCACTTAACAAATGTCTCACTTAACAACAGAAATTTTGGGCTCAATTGTGGTTGTAACTCAAGGATTACCTGCATTTGTAAGGCTATCACAGGAAAGAGGGGTTATTTTCCAAAGCACCTGAGGGCAGGACAAGAAGCAATGGGTAAAAGCTCATTAGAGGGATACCCAAAATGGAACTAAGGAGAAATTTCTTCACAGGAAGAACAATTAGTCAATGAAACAGCTTGCCTCCCAGAGTTATGGGTGCCCCATTATTTGAGGTCTTTAAGAAATGACTGGACAACCATTTATCTGGGATGCAATAAGTTCTCCTGCCTTGTGCAGGGGTTTGGACCTCCAACGTCCCTTCCAGTCCTACGATTCTAAGAGTCTTTCCAGTGGTGGGATTCAGCCAGTTCTCACCACTTCAGCAGAACCGGTAGCTAATTTTTTGTTGCCCAGGCCCAGAACAGAATTCCAGAAGTGGCAACCACACAGAGAACCAGTTGTTCACATATTTAAATCCCACCACTGGCTCTTTCCACTTATTAGAGTTCTTTATGGTCTCCAAGCCTTTCATTTATGTGAATTGTCAACCATATTATATTATCCCTAAAACTATTATTACTTGTCTGACATTTCTGCATCTTTCTGCACTCTAAGATTGGATATGCATTAAAGCTGTTTTTGCATATATGTCCCTGTAGCAGTTAGCTACATATTTATTTTTTATGTCAAAATTCCCCACCACCACCACCCTGAGGCCGCTTGCTTTGAAATAAGTTTAAATGTGCTTTCCCACAAGTAGCCTCATTTTGCAAAATCATGGTAATATGTAATGAAAAAAAAGTGCAGAAGATTACAAAACAATGTAATCAAGTGCAATAATGAATATTTCAACAGGCCAACATTTCAAAGTTTTAATTAAAATTACTAGTGCTATTGATATTGTAATGTATTTGAGTAACATAAGAGACGAGTCATCACCTCCCAAATGGACTTCATTACACATGCAATTAATTATAGATATTGCTGCTGAGAATACCTTGGGATGTCTGAGATTTAAAGCAAATCCTCCAACATTTAACTAGAGAACATTTTTCTGCTAGCATCACCAGCAGATTTACTGTTGCTATATATAACCCAGATACTATATTCCTGGATTAAAATGCATATCTTTTTTTTCTATTTTTCTGTCCAACTAATTCAGTATAGTTCCTGCAACCATCAGATGAAACCTTTTAAAAGTGTCTCTCTGTGCGTGATTCATACATGCAGAACATTTCTTTTGGGCAGCTGTCTGAGCTAGAAAGCAAAAACATTTTAATCATAGAATGCTGTTGTACTGTTTTTTCTTCTCCCTTTGACACTGCCCCCTGCACTACTCCCATTCCCTTCTAATGATGTCTTAGGAGCTGTGTGATATTGTTCTAAAACAGTTTGGACTAAAATTAGTATTTTTCCTCCTCTTAAATCTAGACAGGGAAAAGAGATTGTCTTCTTTAGCAAAATAAAAGAAAATTTGGACCTCTTCACTTTCAAACAAGCCCCATTTGCTTTTTGACATTGATGATAGCAATGTTCTATACATATTTTAAATTAAAATGGGTTCCCCCTCTACTATTTAGCGATTGTTTTTTAAAACAGCTTCCAGCCCACTGCTCTGGTTCCCACATTCCATTAAAGGAAGTCAAAACTATAATCAAAGACTTCTTATGTATGGTTGTATGGGATCAAACTTATTTTAGAAAAGATGAAAGAGTAAGAGTAAAGTTTTCTTATAACCTTTGTTCTTTTTTTACTGGATGAATTTACACTTCCTACCTGTTGATAGCTCCCTTTCTTTCTAACAAATATTTAATCTATGCAGAAAGTTACGTTGCTAAATCCAAAAACATGGACTCAATTTTGATGCCAAAATTAAGTCAATAATATTTCCCCATGTGCATTAAGATTCAGTGGCGTAGCGTGGGGGGTGCAGGGGGGGCCGGCTGCACCGGGCGCAACATCTGGGGGGGCGCCCATTAAGCTCGCCGGAGGGGGACGATTCCGCTTCGCCGAGAGTCGGAGGAGCGAGCGAGCGGGCGGAGTGTAGAAAGCAACCGCATTCGCTGCGCCCAGCCAGAGTGGGATCCCGTCCTCTCGCGGCTATGGATCGCCTCCTTTCTCGGGTGGGGGTGGGGAGGCTTGGCGGCGTTTTGCCTCCCTCTCTTTCTCCCACCACGGTTCTCCTCCGCTTGGCTCTCAACCTGCAAGCCCGCCCCCCCGACCCAGCTCCCGCCCCCGTCTCCTCCTTTCCCAGAGGCAAAGGTAACAACTGCAGCCGCCGCACCTGCGGCTGCTTGCTGCTGCTGCTCCTCCTCCTCCTCCTCCTCCTCCTGCCATATTGACTCTCTGCGGCCACTCGGTTCCCCCTGCAGGAGGCGATCGGGACCGCCCCCCACACACACGTCGCCAGCAGCGAGAGTTTCCAGCCAGGCCGGCGAATCTTTGGGGCGAGGTGCCAAAGAGAAGGAGGCGGCTTGGCTTGGATAAGCAGCGTCTGGGCAGAAAATAGGTCGGGCGCTGCAGCAAGTATGAACTCTTGGGGTTCAGCCTAAGCAGGCAAAGCTGCAGGGTGGGTTGGTTGGCTTTTCCGGCTTTGGAATAACCTTGGGAAGCTGAGGCATTGTAAGTTGGAAGTCATTGTTTGTTGCCTAACATGACATAACATGACATGACATGACATAACAAGATGGAGAAAACTAACCAATTGTGGGATCATAAATCTTGATGAAGCCCATCATCGCTCCATGTGATGTATGCACTCAATCTACAAACGTAGTGGATTTATCTTGCTTAGAGAAGAGATAGGATACAGACAACTTAATGCTCTTACACAATAAGAATATTTATTTATTTATTTTATTTTGCATATTTAAAAGCATTGACTGATCCAGGAAGTTCCCTGCTCCATGGCATCACTTTCCAATTTATGGAAAAATATAAATATGAGAACGTATTATATGGTGTTTGCCAATACACTCCTGCTATCTCTCACATGATGTGGTAGAATATTACTGAAGAACACAGTTGTCAATCTTCCCTTCAAGGCAAGGAAAGTGCAGAAAAGTGATAAATATATCTAAGATCTAACCAGAATACAAATCAAGCCCTATATATGCTGTAGGTCATCCCAGAGTTTAAATTCTAGGACTTTTTCTCCTGGCTTTTCTGGGCAATGGATTCTTAGCAGTGCTTTTCCCCAACTTGAGCACTGGGTAAATCTGATCCACGTTAATATAATTATTTTGTCCTGTTTCTACCTGGCCAGACTCAACCTTTCATTAATGACAACTTACCATTCAGGATATATACTGTATCCTTCATAAACCAAACTGCCTAGTTCTCTAGTGTCCAAACAACCATTACCATAAATCACCCATCACAAGGTACAGTATATTCTCAACACAAAAGGCTATCTGTTCTGATCTAAAAGAATGATCCCTTAAACATAATTGTTTCCCTTTTCTTTTTTTCTTTTTTATTAGTTTATTGTATAAAATACAAAAATATAAAAGAAAATATTACATTGACCTTCTTCCCTGAAATTCTTTTTCTCCGAACTGCAAAAGGACTGTCACTCTGTAGATAATCTTACCTTGCCACAGCACAAAATGGGCCCAGACCTGCTCAGTCAGAATCTACACTGAAGTAGATCCAAACAACTTTATCTGAATAGTCTGAATATATCATTCACAGCAGTTCTGTAGATCAGGGGTGTCAAACTGGTGGCCCCCGGGCCAGATGCATCACATGCAGACCATGCCCACCCTGGCTCTGCAAAGGCAAAAAATGTAACAATATGTCACAGTACATCACGTGACATGATTGAGTTTGACATCTGTGCTATAGATGATCCTGGGATCCTTCCTGCCAGCAGGGAGCACGACATCCTAAACAGGGTTGCTGATTGGCTGTACCAAAAGACATGATAAGGTCAGAGAAATGTGTTGTTTTACTATCTATATAGCCACAAGATAATCCCTAAGTGGAGTTCTCACCATGTTTAATCGTACTTGCTTCAAGTCTTCCTTCAATAACACTCCAAGTGGCTTTTCAGGACTTCATCTCCTGGAGCTCCTCAGTAAACCAAAGTGCACATTGGGTTCACAACATGGGGAGAGGCTGAATATAGTGGCAAATTGGTCCAAGATTCCAGCCACCTGCCCATTCCAGGCACTAAATAAGGCATCGTCCAAGCTGCTCCCTTACGTTCCCCAAGAGGAGAAGTAATATGTAATACTATACTTAGAACTTTAAAAAATATTTGGAATCTATAGCGTAAATTCTGACCTTTACATACTTAGACTTAGTGCTTTTTTGTAAGAAAAAAGGTGCCAGAACTTAGCCCCCCTCCTCTCCCCCGGCCAGGCCATTCCTTGATCGGCAACCTTTCACTCCCCTCCCAAGCCAGACTGCCATGGTAAAGCAGATGGGAGGGTTGGGGTAGGCCTGGTCCCCCTCCACCAATTCAGAGCCAAGGGGAAGTGACGGTGAAGAGCTCTGCTGTCTCTGTGCACCTCTGGAGGGGTTTTCTTTAAGCTTCACCCCGCAGATCACCTGCCCAGGTGCAGCCACCGCCTCCTTGTCCTCTGCCAACTCTCCCATGGCTTGTGCCATGACAGGGTGGCACAAGCCTCCCCTGCCGCCTCCCTCTGCCAGTCCTTTGTCGCCTATCTCACGGAGAACGGAGAACACAGCAGCTCTGCGTAAGGATGCACAGCAGAGAACAACACTTGCTTGCTGCCCTACATTGCCCCACGTCTCCCTTCTCCCTTCTGGAAATGGCAGCCCCATTTCCTGCTGCTTCTCCTCCTAGCACAGTTCCTCCCTCTTCCCGAAAGCATTTGTTTGCTAACCTGCTTTCCAGCTTTGGCGTGTTTCTCTTCTGCTGCAGGGAAACAGAGTTTGTGGGACTAAAAACAGTTCAGTCAGACTTTCCAACTCCTTGTGAGATCTTTTTTTTTTTTTTTTTGCAAGAAGTTGAAAGGTCTGACTGAACTTTTTTTAGTTCCACAAATTCCATTGAGAAAAGGTGCCGGAACGCCATTCCATGCATTCTATGACAAAAAAAAGCCCTGCTTAGACTCATTTAACATCTTGCTCCACCAACCTCCTCAGAGCAAGCCAACCATGCCTGATGACCAAGCTACCCCAAGCACTTCCAGAATGAGCATTTCCAGCACCAGATTGCTCCCTTTACTGTTTTGCCAAGAAAGTGAAGTGCCTCTCACTCACTCCATTTTGTTGATATCTGGCACTTTTAATGTTCAACCGGAATCACCATTTACGTCAGTCCTGTTCTAAAGTACAACAGTGTAAAAGATTTATTCTTTCTGTTGTGTTATGAATATAACATATAACTAACTTTAATTAAATTTAATTTAATAATGATTTCAATTATTTTAATTTAATAGATCATTTAATTAATTATTAATAGACACTGATCCATACATTTTGTAAAACATAGAAAGACCTGCAGACCCTACTAAAGTTTAACCACAATTATTGCAAGATATCTTGGTTATAAATCAGGCCATTTCACAATAATAAAGCAAACCTTAAGGAATATGATAAAGGCTTTGAGAAAGTTGTATTTTAAAGCTTCCCATTTAATACTAAATGATTCTGCTTCTTTACTAAAGATGGAAAATCTGCATGTTTTTCAATACCAGGGAAAGAGATTTTTCTATGAAAAGTTCAAAATGAATGGGATGATGTCTTCTTTAAAGTCTCTCAGACAGAAAGCAAAATACAGATAGTTATTGTGCAATCACATTCATTTGCATAAACTCAGAAGACTTGCTGAATAGAGAATTTAGAAAGAGTTAGTTACTTATCAGACTTGTTTTAAAAGATACTGTTTCTGCTGTAGATTTATGATTTAACTAAATAAATGAATGAAATGGAATTCAGAACTTTGAAAATAACCTCAAGATTATATATTATATATATAATTATATATCCATTTATACACACACAGATTTCTCAATGAGTTTTAATTACAGTTTAGAACAGGTTTTTTTAACTGCAATGAGTTCATTCCATACTCATTTAAATCCAGTTAAGACATTTTCAGCAACTACTATGTTGCAAAGGAGCAATGGGTATTCTCTTAAATAAAAGTCACAGATCAATGTCTGGGGACAGAAGAACAGCAAATGATATTTATGTTTAATGTCTTATTTTTCTTTAACTAAAATATTACTAGCATAGTTACAATGCCTAAGTAC
The DNA here is from genome assembly GCF_947247035.1 of Vipera ursinii. Lineage (NCBI taxonomy): Eukaryota > Metazoa > Chordata > Lepidosauria > Squamata > Viperidae > Vipera > Vipera ursinii. The sequence continues at coordinate 64,112,638 of NC_139514.1, forward strand.
TTATACTTAAGGTCTTTTCTTTGAAAAGTTAATCTTCACTACCGCAAAATAGTAGGGACGTGGTGGCTCAGTGGGTTAGGATGCTGACCTTGTCGATCAGAAGGTTGGCAGTTTGGCGGGTCGAATCCCGAGTGCTGCATAGCAGAGTGAGCGCCTGTTACTCGTCCCAGCTTCTGCCAACCTAGCAGTTCGAAAGCACGTAAAAAATGCAAGTAGAAAAATAGGGACCACTACAGTGGGAAGGTAACAGCGTTCTGTGCGCCTTTGGCGTCTAGTCATGCCGGCCACATGACCACAGAGATGTCCTCAGACAAGCACTGGCTCTTCGGCTTTGAAACGGAGATGAGCAAACACAAACATACAAGCCTGACATCAGGTAATGCAATTTCAGGAAGAAAAGGTCAGCTCCCTGCATTGGTGATCAGAAGTACTCCAGAACTGCAAAACATGAGTTTGGAAGCCATATACAAATAGCCTTTCCTTACTGCACCACATTCACTGAGTTGATGGATTTTCATGAGTATTTTCCTGAAATAGCATCTTAAAGATGAAATGTGACTAAGGAATCAGATTGGCCACATCTATAAGCTTTCTGACCGAATGCGAACTGTTTTTCACTCTCCAATTCTTCTCTGGTACTCTGTCACATGGTCATTTGTTGTTTCACATTTATATATGTGTATATGTGTGGAGAGAGAAGGTACATTATATTTTACTCAACTTCCACCCCAGCTTTGTAAATATTTTAAATCAAAAGCATATTTCAAAAGTGATAAAAAGACTGATCCAAAAAGTTGAAATAATACTTTTAGCAGAGAAATCTAAACCTCACTACAGGAAACAATTTCATGCACGCATGTATAATAAAGTGTACATTTATTTACAGTTTCAAACATAAAAACACAAGCCTTAGTATACTGCCTTCATGAAAAGTAGGCCAAAGTCAATTTATTTTATTGGCAAATGTCCCTACTGTCAGAGTGTTTAAATATGCCAAATTGTTTGGTTGCTAGCCATTCTCCTTTTTGTCAATACCATTGCTCCAATCTGCTGTTATTGAACTAAAAATTCTAGAGATTTTCAAAACAGATGAATTTCCCAAACAGATAATCTTGAAAACATAGAGTACTGACTCATTGCCAGAACAAACTGACAGTCTAATCTCATTACTTTAAAGGGAGCTGAATCAGTGACAGTCATTCAATAATAGTGAAAAATAGAATCAGAGAGCAGAAAACAAGTAATAAAACAAAAACACATTTTTACAGTGAGTATAGAGTGTGCTAAAATATAAGTGAGTTTATACTGCAGCTTGTAGTAGAAGAATAATCCATACCCTGTGAAAGATTAGGTAAAATAAAACATGGTAAGATAATGAACTTGGTTGGCTATTATTATGTTCTCACTAATTTAAAACTGTTGAGAAAGATTATTGATCATTGTCAAGATTTACATTATGCTAGTCATAAGGATGCTGTGTAAAATGATTTCAGAATTTTCTGATCGGCCATGCACCCTCTAGTATTGAGTGTCTGTTGCCTCTGAGCTGCCATCAGGTAGAGGCAGAATTATGTACTTAGCCATGACAAAATTGAAAATTTATCTGAGAGAGTATGGAGTGATGAGATCCACCATGTGCTTGTTTAACCCTTAAATATCAGCCAGCTGCCAGGAACGTAATCTTTGATGTAGAATAAGCCTCTGTATACTTAAAAGGAGGCCCACCCTTGATCCAGAACACCTTTCTCATTATAATCCTGTCTGGTGACAAAGAAAATGGTGGCTTCTCAATGAACTGATTTTATGGAACCACTTCAATCAGGGCTTCATCCACAGTATATTTGTGGGTCATCATGGTGGTCATGTGACCCATCATCTGGGTCATCATGGTGAATCAAACCAAATCTTGATTACAGTCACAGACCAGCAGAAACCATGATGAAAGGTCTTGCTGGGAACTAAGAGTGCAACCCTGTTAGTCTTCTTGGATATTTCAATGGCATTCAGTATCAGCCATGATGTCTTTCTGGGTTGTTTGACACAGTTTTGCCTTCAGAGCACTGTTTTGCAATTATTCTGGTCTCTCCTGAAAGGACGTGGCCAGAACAGAAAACCAGCAGAAGCCAAAAACAAAATATCAGATTTGAAAATAGGTTATATTCATCCTAGGACTAAGGAAAGATAAAGTTGGGGAGGGGGAGATCAGAGCAAACTTTTTAAGTTTTTGTTTCCTTTAAACTTATAAGCATGAAAAAATAAGGCTGGAATAAACATCAGGGAGCAGTGCAGAGCACTGTATTCATAAAAAACACAAGGGTATGTGGTTTTCTCTAGATTTCATGAGCTCATACCCTAACATTTGTAATTTGATCACTTGATATAGCATTACTGTAGCAATCAATGAAAATGCGTGCTGTTTTAAGAATTACCTGAACAGTCTTCCTCAGTCTGATGCTATCATGTTTCCAAATAAGCATATGATCCTGGATGGCTGCTGATGCTTAGAATTGTACTTCACCAAATATGATAGGCACTGAACTGTGAAACTCATATTAGAGCTTGTATCAAAATATATGAATGTAGTTAGTTAGTTAGTTAGTTAGTTAGTTAGTTAGTTAGTTAGTTAGTTAGTTAGTTAGTTAGTTAGTTATCCTCCATAGACACTTATACCTGCTCCCAACCTTCACAGATAACTTTTCCTGGAAAATAGTTCTTCCTGATAATGTAATGCAACAGGTACTGACTCTGGTTTCCAACCACTTCCTACGCCAAAAGGAGCATTTTATTTTTACATAAAATTGTTGAACTTTTCACATAATCCAAGGGTTGGCAACCCCGTATTCGAGGCCACAAGTAATCTTCCAGCCCCAAAATGAAATCCCAGAATATCCCCAAATTATCTGATAAAATTCAGAAGTAAGACTGCTCATATCTAACAAATTCATGAAATGAAATGCACCCGTGTAGTGATAACATGTAGTAACATATATTATATGTACTAATCCTACATATTAGTATTATTATATAATCAGACAGATTCTCTTTACATTACATGTTAAATGTGTGACCTCAGGTTGAAAGGTCTGTCCAACCTGATTTAAGCAAGCAGAATGTTAAAATAATACATATTCAGTACGCCTTATATCAGTACAAGTATACAATTTAAGGCTATTGGATTGCTTACTGGAACATTTCCAAAAGCTACCATCAAATTATGATTGTTAATGTGACAGAAGAAAAAGTTAAGCACTTGGAAATAATCTATTAACTGTGATGAAATAATTTTTAATTGAATTTCAGTTATGTTAAATCCTTTTATCTCTTTTCTCTCTCTCCCTCCCTTCTCCCCCCCCCTCTCTCTCCTCCTTTGTCTACTTTTTGGAATAAAGTAATGGACTCTCTCTCTGCATGTGAAATATTTACTTTGGTGCCCTACAGGTCAAAGTTAACATTTGGAGGAGCAGAGTTAATTGTGTGCCACATTCTCTTTCAAAGGTTAGAAATAAGATCCTGGTGGCATGAGGGTTGACTAGCAGCTTTTTCTTCCTATTCTTCTGCCAGACTGTATATATGGAAAGACTGTCAATATAGAATGACAGTATCTCATTCAGTATGGAAGTAAGGACTGTCAGCATGGAAGGACTGAATGGAAGAACGTATTATGGAAAGCTCTCTGGGGGGATGTCCAGACTGGGCTGGTGCTAGAGCAACTTCAAAGGAATTTAAGCTTCTTCCTCCATTGCACCCCATCCACAACCTTTTTCATGATGAAAATGGAAAAGGACAGAGAGAAAGCCCTCCTCAAACTTATTTCAGGTTTGCCAGATTTCAGGAAAAACAGCATTTTTTTTACTTGAAGCCAGCTGGTTATTTGCATTCTTTTAGAGAGTCATTGAAGCCACTTGAAAGTTTATCTGTGTGCTCAAGGTCACTGGAGTGGTGCAAATGGGTGTGGAGCCTTCTTGGAACTGATGAAAGGACTGTGTTGTAGACTGGAGATAGGTGATGTCATATCCCTCCCCTTCTATTGAACAACCCTCTCTCAACAGATAAACCTCCAGGTGGCCTCTACAACTCTCTAAAAGAATGCAAATGACCAGCTGTCTGCAAGGAGTATAAATCCTTCCATTCCCCACCATCCAGTCAAAGCTGAAGAAGCTTCTTGGATGAGAAGCAAAACATCTTCAAAGAAAAACAAGGAAGTCCAGTTGCCTCTTGAAAAAGCACCTTTGGGACAGCATTTGGATCAGTTGAAATTTTCCAACACTGAACCACTTAGAGCACAAAGAACCTTTTATGCCATTCTACTCGGTGGAATAAGGAAGCATATGTCAACCTATTATCAGACGGGAAAATGTATTTTTCATCCTTACTCATTGTATTCAGTGGAAGTAAGAACATTTTGTTATGCTATATTTATCAAGAAGCCACAACTATCTATGGGATATGTTATTCTATATAATACCACACCATTATGATGTGTCATAATTAAATAGTACTTCAGCAAGAATTTCAAAAACATTAATTTTTATTTTTATTTTTATTTTAATTCCATTTATATCCCGCCCTTCTCCGAAGACTCAGGGCGGCTTTACAAGCTTAGCAGTAGCCTTCATTCTATGTATATGCCTGCTTATTAGGGCTTTCATACACCCCCCCAAGCGGCATTATTACAAAGTCAGCTTAATTGCCCCCAACAATCTGGGTCCTCATTTTACCTACCTCGGAAGGATGGAAGGCTGAGTCAACCTTGAGCCTGGTGGGATGCGAACCTGCACTAATTGCAGGCAGCTGGTGTTACTTAAGGAGGCATTAGCCCACTGCTCCACCAAGGCTCTTTTTAAGAGATAATATATATATATTAAGAATTATTTACTTTTTGATCTAGTAATAGCTTAACATGACCTAATACAAGAAAACCTCAGAAATAAGTATAGATTTATTATCACTCTCAGACACTTAATTACAAATAAAAGTAACCAGAATTTGTATTTGTAATGTTTTGGAACAAGGTGGAAAATAATGAGATATTTTATGATATAAAGAACAACTAGCAAAGCAGAAAGCAAAGCATTTATTTGTCACCCTAACTGTAATATTAATGCTCACAGATACTGATTTCTGGAAGACTGAAGACAGCTCCACAAAAAGTGGAATCAAGACATACAATGAAGAAGGAAACAACTAAAACAAGAGGATGAGAGATCATCCACAAATGCTCCAGACGGTTGCTCCTCATAAGAAGGCCACAAGACAGCAGTTTCCAGCAGGTTTTCAGCACTGGAATAGAAGAGAATAGTTATTTTTCACAAGCCATAATTAGCATCTTTCAAAGAATAGTTAATTTGCAAATTTCTAATCACATTTGGGAAATTGCTTATTAACTACTTTTCAACTATTAGAAACCTTTGGATCAAAACAGCTCAAAATACCAGGTAGATCTGCCTTCAGTCCTTAATGAAAGAAAATTTTAACTACAAGCTTAAAAGCTAAAAATTAATAAATAAACAGCAAAAGGTTAAGAGTTTGATTTTAGAAAGTTACAGAAAGACTAAGGGCCAGATAAATTTGAAATAAGATTTGGAATTAAATATAAAAGATAGCCTGGATAGTTTTTTCTATATCAGACTTATAAAAGAGACATATTAAAGTTTTGAAGAATCTTGTGAGAAGGACAAAGAAGAAATGGAAATTCATCTTCATATATTTCTGCTGGGTTTTTTTTAAATATACTCCTATTTTTCTTTTCTTTCGTTTTTATTCATAGTTTTTCCCCTTTGTGCCTTTTATTCTTTTTTATCTTTCTTTTAGTTAGTATTAGTTTTTACTATTGTAATTATAATCTTTAATAAAATCACTTTAAATGATAAAATTAACACAGATCATTATTTTTTTGGTTTGGAAATATGTATACATTAGTGTATGTTTGTATGTATGTATGTATGTATGTATGTTTATAACTTGTAAGCCACTCAGAATTATAGGGGAAATGAGTAACATAACACACACACACACAATATATATATATACAGTATATATATACATATACAGTATATATATATACATATACAGTATGTATATATATATATATATATAATAAACATATATTAGATATAGCATATAATGTTAAAATAACATACCGTATATAATATATATTACACATTGCATATGACAAAAATATATTATAGAACTGGTTCTGTTTATAGATATGACAATGATGCACATTTTATATTGAGATGATTTGTTAACTACAGCTTAGTTAACTACAATGCATGCAAGATATATTACAGTATCATTAATTGCCCTCAGCTTGCAATGTAGGAGACTTCCCAAGATAACTTATTTTTCTGTTTAGGTATTAATGTTTCCACTTAGCTTTTTTTTTTAAAAAAAAGGACAGTATCTGTAACAGTGTCAATGTCATATCTTCTTCACTTTAAACCTTTTTTTCTAATTAACAGAGCTTAGAAGGCAAGGATATTGTCTGTACAATTTATGGCCTTAAATGCATTTCCTTGTTCTTTAAGTTTGCTAAGACCAAATATCCTTCCCCTAATTGTATTTCAAGGACTTCATTCTGCCAAATTTGTCAATAACTGCATCTGTCACTGTCAAGCTTGCTGATTTCCATACAACTCAAGGTATTGTCCTTTTGCTGTGTCTCCAGGGACTTTGACTCAGCTCATATGAAACACATGCTGAGATTCAACATGTAGGGGCCTTTGCTACTGGCTCCCTACTTTCTCTCGCCTGCTGTTTCTGCTATCCAGTAGTGAGAATGGTTTGATCTAATAAATATTGTACATTGTACATTTGCTAGGAGTAAAACAATTTAAACACTACTCTTTTTAAGAGAAAGGCATCTGGGTAATGAGGCAGATATTTAAACCAACGATAAGGAAACACTGATAGTGGAGAGGAACAGAAAGGAACGGAATGGAACGGAACAGAACAGAACAGAACAGCTACAAATATTGAAAACCCTTTCAAATGTTAACTATTGTTTATATAACTATGATATGACATAAAGGTTTTTAGTAGCCCAATTTATTTTTAGCTTGGTTAATGGCTCAAACTCTAAATGGAAGCCTCATCTATGCAATGAGGAATAGATAAAAGTAAAATTCCCTGCTGCACAATCAATCAAGATTCATAGGACAACTGTACATTCAACATTACCGGACAGTTATTAGACTACAAATCAATTAATAATAGACAAAACTAGAGCTACAAGTTTGGGGCTGCAGAAATCTAGAACACTATTAGTAAGCAGATACAGCAAACTCTTTACTCTTTGCTTCCATGTATTGGTCTTCTGAATTATTGCAGCCCAGACTTAGAAACATATTTGAAATGACTTCAATTTCTCTATAAAATCACAAATATTTAAAATAACATTTTAAAAGATAATTTAAAAGTCTTCCTAAGGTGGGTTACTTGCAAGAGGTTTGGAATAAAAGGTTAGAATATTCCATATTAACAAAGCAATGGGTAAAGAAAATAAAATTTAATTTATTTTTTAAAGAACATTAAATATGATTTTGTACTTATTGTATACCTTAAAATATTTTAAAAGTGTTCCTTATAAACTTAATTAGACCGGAACTCGAAAATGATGGAATGACCAACCCTTCACATATGATATAGGCTTTCTCTATATTGTTCTGTTTTGCTTAAATATCCATATATTTTTAAGTACAAGAGTACTATGGTATAAATAAGTGACTTTGAAATTTCAAAACAAATCTATGAAGAATGATGTATTTACTAAGATAAAGTAAGATAACTAAAGACTGTTCTATTGCAATGGAAAAACAGTACCACCCTGACATACAACCTTAGATTGATTACACGTTCTTGAACTCTCCTTATGAACTAGCTGCCTTATTAATATTTCTTCACTTTAGCTGTATTAAATATGGGTGTGATTGAGTGGATTACACAGACCTGCATGCAAATTCCAGGCAATAGTAAACAGAAGTTGATACAACCATTACATTGTAGATAATGAAACATGACATATTTCTGAAAAAAACTGAGTGTGTACTTACAATCTATGTGCAACTGTTAGCAGATTCAACATAAGGCAATATTTAACATGACAGATGTGCAGCTGGGAGCAGGTATAGGTGTAGGTTTGGGTTTCTTTTCTTACAATCGTAGAATCATGCGGTTAGGAAGGAGGTCTTCGAGTCCAAATCTCTTGCTCTGTGCAAGAATCACTATGGTCAGTTGGAATCCTGCAATCCCCATACCATTCTGGGTAAATGGCTTGTAAGGATTCTTTGTTTTCTAAGGACTGGACATGCCACAATATAGCATATAACTGTATAAAATACTTTTTTATATCACATCCTTTCCTAACAATAGGTTGTTGCCCTAAGTTAACTCCTCTTTCCTAGATTTTAGAACTTAATGCAACCACATAAATAAGTCTTTGATTGAGGGTGAAGGTTCTTTCTCTGAGCTTGTGGATTGGTTTCTGAACATTTCATTAACAGGGTTGGTAACATCTTCAGTGAAGTTTAGGGGCTTCAGGTGTGGGTGTGTCAAGTGAGGGTCTTGTGATGGGTCAGGTATGAGTCATCAGTGAGATACGTAGGTCTTGTGATGGGAAGGTTACATCAGGTCAGGGTCATTGGGAGGTGAATTGCTGGTGGGAGGGGGTGCTTGGGTGGGTTGGTTGAGGGTCGGTGCTGTCTCCGGTTGGCTGTGCAGTTGATTTGGATTCTGAGGGATTTATAGGCTGGTTGTAGGTCAATGTGTCTGTTGATAGAATTGCTTGTGGAGTGTCAGTGTGGGCACAGATTAAGGGTTTGGGATCATGGCATTTGACTGCCAGCCAGTGATTGTGGATACTGGTTTTTAATTGATGTGATGTTTCTCCCACGTAGAATTGGTTGCAATTAAAACAGTTGATTTTGTAGATTACATTGTTTCTTTCATCCTTCTGTATCTTGTCTTTAGTTTTGGATAGTTCCTGGCAGAGTGTGGCTGTGGGTTTGTGGGCTATTGCTATTCCTAGAGGTTGGAAAATTCTGGCGCCCCTTTTGTGTAAAGGTAGAGTTTTTTTGGTTGGCTGTGTGTATTGTGATTTGGGTGCTGTGTATCGGAATACAAAGTTTTTTGGATAGCCATTATGGAGAAAGATGTCAAGTAGCCATTTCTCTTCTGCTTTTCTTAGTGTTGTGGTGCTGCAGTGTGTCTTGGCCCTTCTGAAGAGGGTCTGGACACAGCTTCTTTTGTGTACAGTGGGGTGGTTACTTGTGAAGCTGAGGACCTGGTCTGTGTGTATAAGTTTGCAATAGATGCAGGTTTCCAGTTCTCCATTTTCCAGTCTCATTATGTCAATTTGAGGAGAAGGAGTCTGTTGTCTGTTTCCTCTTTGCATATAAACTCGATCCCAGAGAATATGTTATTAAGTAGATGATGTGTTTCTCCAATTTGGGAGCATTTGATGATGACAAAGTTGTTGTTAACATAACATATCCAGAATTTTTGTTGGGTGGTGGCTAGAGCTATGGATTTGAGTCGTTGCATGACTGCTTCTACTATAAGGCCTGATATGGGTGAACTCATTGGGGTACCTTGTACTGCTTGTACATTTTATTTATTTATTTATTTTATTTTATTTTATTTGTATACCGCCCTTCTCCCGAAGGACTCAGGGCGGTGAACAGGGACATAAATACCAAAATACCCAAAATACAGAAATTAAAACAAATTAAACCCTAGTGCCCAAATGCAGAAAATAAATTACATTAAAACAATAATTAAAACAAAACCCATCAGACCAGGCCGGCTTGTTCAAACAAATAGGTTTTTAGGTCACGTCGGAAGGAGCAAAGGTCGGGAGCCATCCGGAGCTCAACTGGTAAACAGTTCCACAGGTCAGGTGCGCCCACAGAGAACGCCCTCCCCCTGGGGGCCACCAGACAGCATTCTCCGAACGGCGGCACCCTGAGGAGGCCCTCTCTCCCATTGAACTTAAAGTATGTGTTGAGGCATAGGTCCAGGAGTTTCATGATGGTTTCTGTGGACATGGAGTGTTCTGTAGTGGCATTATCTTTGTGGGTATGGTGTTTAGTGAGTAGGTGGTGTATGGCTTGTTTAGCTAGATCAATGTCAATCGAGGTGAAGAGGGCAGTGACGTTGAAGGAGACCATAATTTCTTCCTTGTTGATCTTGCTGTGTTTGATGCATTGGAGAAATTGTTCTGGGGAGTTTATTAAGTGAGTATCTGAGTTTCCTCTGCAGGCTTATTGCTAGTTTGTACATTCGTGTTTCAGGTAGAAACACAATTTGGCATAAGGAGATCCTGTTCTTGTGTATTTTGGGGAGTCCGTAGAACCTAGGTGTGGAGGAATCTTGTAATTGCATGTGCTTTCTCTCTTGTGGTAGTAACTGTTTTTCTTTTTCCATTTTTCTTGGAGTATTTTTTATTTTATCCTCTAGTTGTTTTGTAGGATCATTGTGGATTATTTGGTAGGTGTTGGTGTCATTGAGATGGTTTTCAGCTTTGTGGATGTAGTCAGCTTTGTCCATTACTACCGTCAGTCTGCCTTCATCTGCCAGTAGTATGACGATGCTTTCATCTTGTTTCAGTGTCTTTAGAGCTTTCTTCTCCTTTTGGCTGAGTGTGTGTGTCTGTGTGTGTTTTGTCTGTTGCTTTGTACATTGGGGATGATTCTTTGTCTGATGTTTTCTTGTGTTTCTTGGTCCAGATGGTGTGTTTTTACAATGGATTTGAGATTGGTGAGGAATTCATTTGGGTCAGAATCTTTGTGGTTGAAATTGAGGACTTGTGTGAGGAGGGTTTTTTCATCATCAGTGGTAAAGAAACACACCACCTACTTAATAACATATTCCCTGGAATCAAGTTTATATGTGAAGAGGAAACAGACAACAGACTCCCATTCCCCAACATCGACATAAGGAGACTGGAAAATGGAGAACTGGAAATCTGCAACTATTGCAAACTTACGCACATGGACCAGATCCTCAGCTTCACAAGTAACCACCCCACCATACACAAAAGAAGCTGTGCCCAGACCCTCTTCAGAAGGGCCAAGACACATTGCAGCACCACATTGCAGCCAGGAATTATCCAAAACCAAAGACAAGATACAGAAGGATGAAAGAAACAATGTAATCTACAAAATCAACTGTAACAATTGCAACCAATTCTACGTGGGAGAAACATCACGTCAATTAAAAAACAGAATCCACAAACACAATCCAAAATCCTTAATCTGTGCCCACATTGACATCAAACAACAAGAGTTCGATTGGAGCAACACTAAAATCATCATCCACACTAACACCCATTACGCTCGTGAGTTCATCTAAGTCTGGCATTCCACAAGCAATTCCGTCAACAGACACATTGACCTACAATCAACCTATGAACTGCTCAGAATCCAAATCAACCACGCAGCCAGCCAGAAACAGCACTGACTCTCAACCAACCCACACAAGCCCCTCTCCCCCTCCCATCAACAGATCACCTCCCAATGACCCTGACCTGATGTAACTTCTCCATCAAAAGACCTATCTCACTGATGACTCACACCTGACCCATACCCCCCCACCAGCAGTTCACCTCTCCATGACCTTGACCTGATGTAACTTCCCTATCACAAGACCCATCACAAGCCTCTCATTTCACTCTATGTACCCATTATCTGCCCTCTTTTTTCTGATCAATCGCCCCATTTCTCAAGGTCTTTCTCACATACTGTTACACTTACTGAAGTCTAAGAATACTATATCCACAGCATTCTGTGGGTCCTCTAATCTAGTCACCTCATCAAAGAAAGCAGTAAGGTTTGTCTGGCACAACCTGTTTTTAACAAATCCATGGTAATTTCCAGTAATCAAACAAATAGTTTCTAAGTGCTTACAAACCCATTGCTTAATTATCTTTTCTAGAATTTCCCAGTTACAATGTCCCATTCTCCTTCCCTTTCTCCTTCTTCCTTATAATATATTAAGGCAATTTTTTAAAAAAAAATCACTAAGGAGTGTCTTCTTTGTTGCTCCAAAAAGCAATGCCTTCATTATGATAATGGCTCTTGTTTGGGACATTTTGGACATCACTAATTTATGTTTTTAAAAATCTGAAAAGTTGCAGATGTGAAAAAGTATTTACAAGCCTTCCAAATATTAATGAAATAACTTCATTGTAACTGAGCCATATGAGGTCTGTTCAAGAAAGCTTTTCAACTGTCTTCATTTTTATATTTGTGGAGTGGGAGTAGGGCAAACCACACATTTGCCAAGCAGCTGTTAGCGTTGCACAGGGCCAAGGGAGCATGAAAACAAGACAGCTAAATTGCTGCATCTCACAATTCAGTTCTACAACTCAAAGAAAGATGAAGTCTCATAGGAGTATGTTTAAAATTGGGATTTATATTTGTCCTTGGTGTGAAACCAATCTTTTAGGAGAGCACATACTGTGATATTTCAAAGATATCAGTACATAATACAAAAGTGACAACCTTGACCGAGATCAGTTTTTTCAGATTGCATTTGAAATAGTGCCTTTATTTTAAAATCTACAGTTTTACGTTCCTACATGTAGATGTTTTACAGTTTGATTATATTTATTATGTCAAAATTATATGATCATCATATTTGTTTACTCTCAAACCACAGAATCCAATAATATACATTCATGCTGGCTCCAAGGTTTAGGAAATTTAGATACGTTAAGAAGCAGGGAGTATAGAACCTTAAAGTATGGGTGCAAAGCCAATAATGAAAAAGAGTCAGAAGGCCAGGTGAAGAATCAAGCCAGAATCAATAGACAGTGTAACTTCTGGGCAAAGACAGAAGTATACGTTGCAGCAGATTGGCAATAGGTGGCAAGCATCTATTTAAAAAGCATTATGCTCATCTTTAACAGCTTCCACTCAGAAAAGATACTTTTACTAAAGTTGTTTTTCCTTATTATAATCAGTTAATATATGCAGTAAGCAACCCCAACTTTTTATAACCTCAGTTCCACCAGCCAAATGATCTAGCATAAGAAAAGAATGATGGAGTTGGAAGCTGGCCAACATGATTTTCTACATATTATTACCAAAATCACAAAATCCTAATCCTTACTGATACCACTTTGGAAAAATCTATCATCCATCCATCCGTCCCTATCTGTCTGTCTGTCTGTCTATTCATCCATCTATCTATCCATCTATCTCTACCTAGATATCTATCTAGATATCTACCTACGAATCTATTTTAGGGTGGATGTCATAATTTAACATGCCCTCCTTTTTACCCAGATGCACCTTCTTCTGCAAAAAAGGAACTAAAATAAGTCAGTGGGGATAATCATTGAATCAAACTTCCATACTTTATGCCAGGGGTCTTCAAACGTGGCCCTTTTATGACTTGTGGACTTCAACTCAAAGAATTCCTCAGCCAGGCACACTGGCTGAGGAATTCTGGGAGTTGAAGTCCACAAGCCATAAAAGGGCTATGTTTGAAGACCCATGCTTTATGCTTTTAAAGTTAGAGATTTTTTGTTTTGGAGAAAGAGAGACAGAGAAAGTGGTTTGAATATAGATCAAGATGGCTAAAAACTATAAAGAGAATTGTACACACAATCTATGGCAGGCATTGACATGGATGGGTGAGGTGGAGAAAAATCAAAGAGGAAGCAGGTCAAACAACAGATGGGCCTCAGCATTAGTGGCAGAAAATGGATTAGCCTGAAGGGTGGAAATGAACTGAAGAGAGAGCATATATCAAATAATTTATTTAGTGATATAAGGACATGCTGCTAAGTTTCTACTCTCCAGTATTTTTACCTGGTAGCACTAAAAGAACAATGACAAGCAAATTTCAATATTAGTATGAACAAAATAGCCAGTACTGGGGGTTGCAAAAATCAAATATCCTTAGTCATCAAGCATGATGATTAACAGAACATTTATGAAAAGAAAAACACAAGCCTAATTCATGTTTACTTGGAAGTAAGTCCCACTATATAGCCATATTATTATTATTCAGATTAAAAAAGGTTGTTGAAACCTAGTACCAAATGACATTGGAAATGTATACCATTTTAAATATGGAATATGTAAGGGAATAAACAACTTATTGACTGTTCAATAACTGATTATTTATTAGATGTATTGCATGCAGCAAACATGCATTGACAGAAGTGTTTTGGAATCTTTTAAACACAGAGAAGCTCTATGCCAGTGGTTCTCAACTTGTGGTCCACAAGACCCTGGGAAGCTGTTGTCACAGGGGATCTGCAAAGGCTTGAAGAAATGTTATCATTTAAATCTTGAGTTAAGTCTTCAGGGTGCATGATGAAGAAAATATTGAGAAACATTGCTCTATGCCATTTGTTAAAGCAGAGATCTTTCTTTTGAGTTTTCCAGGCAAGTCTGTTAAAAGCTCCTGTTGCTTTAATAAAATGTCTTTAATACAGCTCCTAAAGCATCTATATATTTTTTTTCAGGCTGGTGTTACTGTGCATGTTTTAATAAATAACACAGAAGCAGAAAGGTGCTGTGTTTGCATAAAGCCAAGAGCATTTCTTCCAAATAGTTTTTTTTAAGCGTGCCTAGCGCTATTAGATATAAATATGCATATCTGAAATAAAATTGAGCTTACCTGATTTGTTGGGGCTGCAGAATACGTAGATGGATTGAAAAGATTATTTAAAATATTCTTGTCCAGAAGATTTATTGTACCACTAAATGAAAACTCAGTTTAGGGCAAGATATTCACCACATTCTAAAATATGCTACTAAACTAGCACAGCAGGTATTAGAGGCAATTGTGCAATGCAGATATTATATGGGGCACTGAATGTAAGTTTCTGTGTTATGTTATGTGCAAAATGATAACTTGCAGAACACATGCTGTAGCGCTCTAAATTTTTTAAGAGCTAGGCAGTCCTTTTCTCAGGTTCACATTATATGAGGTTTTTATATGAGATTCATTGTTAAGTACAAGTTAGGTATCCTACAGAGTTTGATTTCCGTGCTTTATTGTTGAATATACTGAACTAAGCTATTACTCTTGACAATGGAATATTAACTGACTGATGTGCAAGGAAAGACTGCCACTTACTGGTTCATCATTAATGTCAATTTGATTCAGCTGTAAAAATTCTAAATAATTTCATCTAAATTTACTTTCCATTTAATATTTCCTTGCTATAGCAACTGTGTCCAGTGTGCTTCATATTCATTTGGATGTCTGCTGAATTTGCCAATACATAGTATGCAATTTTCTCATTCAATGACATTTCTGCAATTACTAAGAAGTCAATAGAATGATAGAAGAATATGAGCCATTCCACTGTTTTCAAAGGAGATATTGCCACTGAAGAGTGTTCATTATAATTCCTCAAGACTTGCAACATACATGGCTTTTTTATTATTAATAGTAGACTAGACAATTTAACAAATAACAATCATACTACATCATGTTCTGGATATGATTAATACTGGATGCAAACATATTCTTAGGCTTGTCTTATTGACTTGAAAAATTCACACATTGGGCTAAGTCCTGGTTTATTTTAATCATATTTCTTGAACAAACCGCAGTGGTAGGTTCCAAGTAGCATGCTGAGTGAAATCCTTACAAAGACACTACAACTTAACCGAAAGAATGAAGTAGACATAAATCCCAACATTTTTACTTTAGGAAACCCGTTCTAAAGATAGCAGCATTCATAATAACCATTAGATGCCAAAATAGGGGACTTCCGATTTGCCGCACAGCCACCATGGACACCTGGAAGACGAGCTCCATCTTTCTGTCCAGTTTCACATTGCTGGGGGACCCCAAAAAGGGCCAAAAGTCTCCCTGTAAGAAGCAACTTCCAAACTGGCGAATGAAAAACTGGCCATAGAAATATGGCTTGTCACTAGGCTGCAGACAGCCAAAGTCACACTTACCATCAGGCAACTTCAAAGCAGCATGGAAGAGACTGGGTAAGATCTATCTCTCTTAAATCCTAATTACTTTCTGTACCTGCATAAGCTGCTAAAGTATTTGCCCCGCTGTGGAGAGGGAAGGGAGATTTTAGCCCTTCCTGTAGAAACAGTGGTGACCGACTACCCAGGGGAATTTAAAACATTGAAAAAATAACTGGATCCTAATCAGAATTTCATTTCCTAAAATTTGTGGTCTAAAAGACTCCTATTCTCTATTTTTTTATTCTCTATTTTTACTGAAGATCTGGGTTTTTCCTTTTAAAATAGAAGAAAAAACAAAAAAGATTAAAATAACTTTGGGGTGACATCTTGTGGCCATACTTGATACTTCATCCTGTTATTGTCTAAAAGAGATTGGCTGACAGCCCAGAAAATAGATAAGATACATGCAACCTTGAAACATCAGCTGGGAGAAGCTCAGCTGCACTCCTTACTTAGTGGATTTCCTGATTATAAAGCTTTTAGTTTAATATACTACTAAGGAAGAAGATCAGGAACAAACCCTTTGTATGCTAAAAGCAATTCTTCAAACTCTCCTTACAGCTGGTGATGAAATAAGAAGCTACAGAAAAAAAAAGCAAGAAGGCAGCCCAGGTATGCAAACTCTAACTATGACTATAACTAAAGAATCATCTATACAGAATACTACAGAAAAAGTGAAACAATTAAATACTATGACAGAAGATTTAACTGCTCAACAAATACAGCCAATGGGAAATCCAGAAAAGAAACTGACAATAGGGAAAAAGGAAGAGACTTCCTATATAAATCAGAAGGAACCTAAGGATCAAAAGGAAAAACAGATGGAAGAGAAGACAAATAGACAACTACAACTAAATATGAGATAGTAGATACAAAGAGGATGAGAGAGGAAGTATTAAATGTTGAAGTAAAAGAAATTTTGGTTATTAAATTTAAGATATTTGAAAATTATTAGAAAATAAGAATATTATATTGTATTATTAATTTGTTGATGTAGATGGTGGGAACTGATATAGATAAGATGTGTATCCTGAACACCAGACTCTGTGAGGAATTGTGATAAAGGAATTGGGGTTATTTAAAAATCTGGAAATGATAAATATTAAACATTAAATTTAAATATTAATGGAAAATTAAAATTGGGAAAAGTTTACCAGGTCATTGATTGTCTAAAAGATTGAATGTTAAGACAAATAAGATATATATAAACTAAAAACTATTGATAAATGTCAGAAAGTTATTTTTTACTTGATTGATAGAATAAGAATTGTATCAATTTAAATATGAGACAGTATATATTAAGGGGGAAAGAGAGGGAACATTTACTATATTAGTTTGAGATTCGTATGAATGAGATCTGTATGCAATTGAATTATTGTAACTCAGCCGCCACGTTGCTTTTCAAATATGTAAATGTAATATTAGAAAATCAATTAAAAAATTAAAAAAAGATGCCAAAATGATGACATATAGAAAATTATATAACTCTGCAAATGCTGGAAGATATCTGCAGGGCTTAACCCAGGCAGTAGCATAATTACATATCATGTGTACAGAGTAATTCCTTCCATTACATGTCTGAAAATGCTTCTGATTTCAGAGATCCATTTAATACAGTGGCCCCCAACCTTTTGGGCACCAGGGACCAGTTCTGTGGAGAGAAGTTTTTCCATGGACCTGAAAGGGCCATAGTTTTGTGTGCTGCTGGCATCCCACAGATGGGTCTTCACTTGTTTGCGTGGCCCGGTTTCTGGCACGCCACATATCAGTGCTGGTCCATGGACCGGGGGTTGAGGACACCCGATATAATAGATGTGTAGGATGGTCTTCAGCTGCACTCCTCTCAAGCTGCAGAATATGTTCCTCCAAACATTATGTTTGGCCTTACTGTCTCTTTCATTAAAAAAATCATACCATATTTCTCTTGCTAAGATTTGAATTATTGATTATTTTCTCAGTGATTTTAAAACAATGTGTCTCTATTTGGGAGTATTTATTTTATATTTTAATAATTGTTATATGCTTCAAAAATTCAACTTAGAAATACTTGGGATACACATTTTTTAAAAATTAAAAATGTAGTTGTTGGGAGCTAAGGTAATTATATCATTTAAAAATATTCTTGTGTTCTATTGCAAACTCTAAAATTAGAGGATGTACTACACAACATTTAAATCACTGGAATTCCACATAGCTTTCTTTGTATCATGGTATCTCACCTAGCAGTATTCTAAATAGATTTTCTTCAATCTTTGGAATGCACAAAGATTTATTATAAATTCATAAAACCAAAAGATCGTAATTAAAATCCAATTGTTGTGATTATTAACAAACATTATATACTTGTCACTTCTGATTAATGCTGAATTAGTGGAAGTCATCTAATTTTAATAATGTCCATATTAAATTAAAGTAAATACAGAGTTTTAGAAACTCACTCCACCCTGTTCAAGAATTCTAACCTGAATAAAATGAGCATATGAGCTGTATGACATTGTGTTTGTTGGCAGTATCTGCACAATCTCATTACTTTCTCAAAATGAGGAAAATAGTGCCATGTTGCAAACTATGACACTTTGGGGCATATATGCACCATTGTAGCACATGTAGAAAAAGTGGAAGGCTTACATCACAGTGCCATGATGCCAATTTCAACTCTCTGATCCCCTTCAGCCTTCGCTCCTCCTCCCCCATACATACCACTAGTACTAACCCTGGCATTGAATGTGAACATGTCACAACTCAGGCTGTCCTGCTCAGGTGGAAATTGGGGGGGGGGCAGAGGCAGATAGCGGGGTATTCACTCAATAGGTAATAAATTAAGTCCACACATTTATCTGGGTCTACTTTATCCAGCTCATCTCTTCGGTTTAGTCACTTTACAGGCCTAGAGTACAGATTTCATGATTTATATATGTTGCAGTTATAGGCTGTTTTTACTTTTTCTTAGAATAAAATTTGAATTTATGAAATAGAAAAATATCGTTACAAAACTAAGGCGAATTACCAAATATTTCTCTTATTAAAGGACAGAGATGAAGAAAATAAATGCAGGAAGGAAGATTAAGCCATTTACCCAAGGAGCATTCACCCAATTTTGAAATCTGAAGGAGAGAATTGCATACTAATATTTTCTGTGTTGGCTCAGTAAATATGTGTTACATTATGCAAGTAACACTGTTCCTTCTTTATTGAACAAAAAACACATTTTTTTCTACCTTTACCACAGGGGAAGCTTACCTGAGAAATCAAACATTTATCCTTATATCGCTGCTATATCTCCCTCTAAAACAAACAGAAAGCAGTTGTTTGAAACATATTAATCCTGCATACGCCTTTTCTTTTAAATTATGCCTAACAAACTGCAGCAAAGCAGCTTGTAACAGAAGGACAAAACTTATGCACAGTAATAGTGACCTCCAGTGGTAATAGTAAGGAAATGACGAACTCTCTTTTTTAAATAATGGTCAACAAAACTTGTATGGAGAAATATTTCTGTTTCAGTAGATTAAAACAGAGTGCAAAATTGATATTGAGCTTCATTTGGATAGACTGCTAAACTACCTCACATTTTCCCTGTTTAATCCTCATAATTTCAACATACAAAAATCCCCAAGATTGAATATACACATTACTGTAAACCATAATGCAGGTTAGTTTGTTTTGGCTC